>NC_053436.1:2324291-2693155 GCF_007990345.1 Gossypium hirsutum
TCTCGACGGCCACGGCTGCACTCATGTACTAAATCGAATCTTGAAATATTTCTTAAATTCAATTTTATTAACAAACTTAATTAGTTATGTTATAACTAAATTTTTTTTTTTAGGTTGCGATGAAGTGTAGAGATCGATTTCACGAGATAGTGAAAAAAGAAGTCGAAGCATGCGGCAGTTTGAAGGCGGTGGAGTGGAAGAATACGATGGAGAGAAGCTTTGAGAGGATGGATGAAGAAGTTAGAGAATGGACTGTAAACGCCAAGGAGAGTTCTACCTGCCGATGTGAGCTTCGAACTCCACAGTGCGACGCCGTCGGATCCACCGCCGTAGTTGCTATAATCACCCCGGATAATATCATTGTCGCTAATTGCGGTGATTCTCGCGCTGTTTTGTGTCGAAATGGTGCCGCTTTCCCGCTCTCCGACGATCACAAGGTGAGACATTTTATTCTTTATTTCAAGGTTTTTAATTTATTTTTTATGTATAAGATAAGGAGATAAGTATTTATTTACAAA
The DNA here is from genome assembly GCF_007990345.1 of Gossypium hirsutum. NCBI lineage: Eukaryota > Viridiplantae > Streptophyta > Magnoliopsida > Malvales > Malvaceae > Gossypium > Gossypium hirsutum. The sequence goes on from NC_053436.1 coordinate 2,324,810, forward strand.
TAAATTATATATTTTTTAAATAAGATATTTAAATTATCATATTTATTTTTATCAAATATCTAAATAATATATAATATTATATTTATAAGATTAAAATTAATAAATAAATAATTGTTTTAAAAAATCAATAATGATTTTTATAAAAAATCATATTCCGTATTTATATTTATTGATTTATCAAACAATTTTTTTAATATGAATTTCAAATTCAATATGCTTAAATTTTTAGCACTCTTTTTAATTGTGTACTTCCATATTATTCGATTGTAGCCGGATCGACCCGATGAATTGCTCTGAATAGAAGAAGCCAGTGGCAAAGTAATTTATTGGGACGGCCCTAGAGTTCTTGGTGTTTTAGCCATGTCTAGAGCAATTGGTAAGTGTAAAGCCCAAAATCTGTCCGGGCCCATACCAGCAAAATAAACCTAAAAATTACAAGCCCAAATGCCCAATATTAATAAAAACCCTAGAGGCCTGAATGGCCCAAAACTACACCAACTTTCAAACACAAAAAGAAACCCCAGCCGCATGTTTGTTGCTGCCACCTCCTGCGCACGCCCACCGCCACTGCTCGCCTATCACCGGCCACCCATGCGTCTGACGCCTTCTGACACCTGCAAACAGAGAGCCACATGCAACCAACAAAGCAGAAAACAACAGACGAACGATCCAAATAAAAATATAAAAAAGTTGTAATCCGGCTATAAAGGCCAAAGCTTATCACTTTTTGAGGGAGGATTTTTGATATTTCAAAGGAGGGAAAAACAGATTGTATTTTGGATGAGGGATTTGAGGGGAAACGGATTGTATTTTGAAATGGGGGGATTTTTTTTGGAGATTTCAAAAGAGAAAAACGATTGTAAATAGGGGTTTTTCTTTTTTGAATACAAAGAAAAAACACTGTAATACGGGCAGATCCAAAAAATCAAAAAAGCAAAATAGAAAGAAAAGGTTTCGTTTTAATCTTTTGTCTCTTCATTTTCTTGTTTTTCTTTTCATTTTTCTATAAATCTATTTTAAATAAAAATATGAAAATAAAAGGGAGAAGAAAAGAAAAACTTACCTGAATCGCCTCACGGTCACGTCGCCGGAGTCTCCTTCTCCATCATCGAAACCGAGCCCAAAAGAGAATAAAGGGAAAACCTTCTTCTTCCAATTGTAGGATAAGGATGCCTGGCTTTCAAATGAGGGATAAAGAATGGGGGTTAGGATTTGTTTTGATTTTTGTAGAAAATGACAGATGGCCATTCAAGTGATTTTTTATTATTATTTATTTTTAGTCTTAATAACTAGAGAAACTGCGTCACAACCCCCAGGATAAGCATATTTCTGCTTTTGGGATAAATTATGCAAATGGTCCTTCCACTCTTTTGATCTGCTTCGATTGGCCCCTCTTTTTTGTCCCTTCTTTTTCTTTTAATTTTGGCTCAGAACTCTACTGGTATCCCATTTTAGTCCCGCATAAAACATGGCATTTAAGAGCATAGGGATATTTTCCCTTTCGAACCCTCTGTTTCACTTGCGAGTTACAGTTTCGTCCCCTGCTTCATTATATTTTTTTCTCGTTCTTTAAATTCCTTTAAACTTTTAGTCAAGCCTTGTTATTTTATCTATTTGTCCATTTATTTACTTATTTGATTAGTTATTCATTATTCTTTTATTTTATTTGTTTAAATATTTACTTTCTTATTCATATATTGTCATTTTATTTTTATTACGCACGTGTATACATATATATTTTTTTCATATTTAATATTTTTCATTTCACTTTATTTTAATATTTTATTAATTTTATGTTTATTTCTTTTATATTCCAATGTTATTATTATAATTATTTTTTTTATTAGTTTATGCTTTGTTATATACTTATATATTTATAATATGTATATATACGTACTTATACATACTTAAATATATTTTTCATATTTCATAATTCTTATATACTTACATATATTTATGCATATTTTACATCATATACATACTTATATATTCTTTATATTCTTAAAAATGCTTTTTGTATATTTCACATATTTTATAATTCACATACATATATTTTTATATTATCACGATTTGTAAATATATATACACACATTTACATTTTTATTTTTATACTTACCGATTTTATATATATGTATATATTTATCTATGTTTTCATATTCTGTAATTTATATGCATTTCTTATTTTATGGCTTTAAATTATACATGCATATATATTTTTACATTATTGTATTTATCGTCATCATTATTATTTGGTGTTTGTTTATTTATCCATTACACTTGTGCTTTTTCTAAAATGTTAGTTCTATTTATTTATTTGTATGCTTTGTTGATGTAATCGTCTCGTCATTTCATTTTGCCTATTGTATTGTTGTTATTCACTTTACTTTGCTCACCTTGTCGTATTCGTTATTGTTTTGTCAAGCATTAGTACCAAGCATCAAAAGGAAAATTTTTCTAAATAAGGCAATATTTCGCATTTGGAAAATCGAGAAAACGTGCCCTAACGTGCTGGGTTTCGATTTCTCGTTCGACTAAATAGCCAAATATCCTCTTAAAGCTTCAAAGCATGGTTTCATTAAACTATAAGATGATCTTGGTTTCGATGGTTTAGAGTATCGTGTTCTAACGTGCTGGATATGATATTCCTTCGGAACAAGAGAATCTTATATTCCAATTCACGTTATCAGAGTTTCTTTCAAGGATCGTATTTTTTAAAAAAAAAAACTCTTCAAATTTCCAATTTTCGACACTAAGACACTAATTAATCAACTAGGTACCAATTTTGGGCGTATCGAGAGTGCTAATCCTTCCTCGTGCGTAACCGACTCCCGAACTCATTTTTCTGAATTTCGTAGACCAAAATCGTTGTTTTAATAAAATTAAATCATTTATTAAAAAAAAACAACCACTTTTTAAGGTGACCCGATCACACCTCATCAAAAAGGATTGGTGGCGACTCCCGTTTTCATTCTTTTTTTAAATCCAAGTCGACCCCGTTTTCATCCAAAAAATGGTGTCAACAGCTTGGCGACTCCGCTGGGGACAGTAAGAGAGTCAAGCCACGTGTTGATTATTTCTTGTCTTTTTATTGAAAGTGGAAAATTCAATTTAAATTTACGATCCTCTCATTGCATCTCTTTTATTTTGAGTTATATTTTTTTTATCGTGTTCTGTATTTTCTTTTATACCTCTGCACATTGCATTGCATGACCGCTGGTCATACCCTTTTAAGTGGGAGTGAGAAACTACGCCTTCGTGAGGTTTTCACCTCCGCATAGGATAGTGAATCGCTTCCGGGATACATCCGTACCTATGTCTTCGTGAGATTTTCATCTCCGCATGGCCATAGGGAAATGTATTCCCCTGAACTGAACTCGGTCCATATGAGCCTATAATGGGTAAGGATCGAGGAATCTGCTAGTTCAGGTACCCTTACTTTAGAACCAAACCACTATAGCGAGCCGTAAGAACCCACCGAGATAGAGTTATTCTAAACCCTAGTGCTTACCGAATAGATGTTTTATTTATTATTGTTTACTTTAAATCCTAGCGCTGATTTGTTTTGTTTGTGATTGCATGGCATTTTCATTTCAAAAGAGGTGTCGATTCACGTTCAGTATAATAGAAAGCTTATCATGGAAAAGAGGTTTCTTGATAAAGTAGAAGACAATGCAGCTGTACGAGTGTGGGCTGAGACGATGTGGAAAGAGAAAGGCGATAGTCTTGCAGAAGGGTACGTATCAGAGTTATGGGACTTCACCCGTATCAGCGTAATCCAAAATGATCTTCGAGAAATGAAGGAAATATGGGATCAATGGGACGATGGGACCAAGCAGATGTTTTACTGTGACTATGGGGACTTGCCTTACTTACTTGGTGTCAAAGTGGACAAGCATTTATTCCGAGCCCTAGCCCAGTTTTGGAATCCTGCTTACAGTTGTTTCACTTTTGGAAAAGTGGATTTGGTGCCCACCGTGGAAGAATATACGACCTTGCTTCGATGTCCAAAGATTCAAATTGACAAGGCCTATTCTAGAGCTGCTAGTGTCCCGACATTATTAAAAAATTGATGAGCATTACAGGGATGAGCGAACAGTGGGTCGCTGCCCGAATCCAACAGAAAGGAGACAGTAAATGCGTTCCTTGGAAAAGCTTGCGAGATTTAGTATTAGCACACCCTAATGTGAAGAAAAGAGTGGATGTCTTCGCTCTAGGTATCTATGGATTGGTAATTTTCCCTAGAGCTTTAGGGCACATAGATGAGGCCGTCTCTGATTTGTTCGATCGGCTTAGTAAGGGAGTCACGCCCATCCCGGCAATCTTAGCAGAAACCTTCAGATCTCTAAGCGCATGTCGAAGAGCAGGGGAGGGAAGGTTCATCGGATGCGCACAGCTACTATTGGTGTGGTTCCATAGTCACTTTTGGAAGGTGGAAAATGTCTCTTATCGAGTCTTCTCAGAAGGTTATTCCCCATTGAAGGAACAAGTTGCTACACCAAGACGAGACGACATCACGGAAGAGAAGTGGATGACGATTCTCCAAAATCTTCAGGAGGATGACGTTGAATGGAAAGCTCCTTGGATGGTACCCGACGAGATCCTGTATCGATGTGGTGATTTCGACTGGGTCCCTTTACTCAGAATTTGGGGAGCTGTCGGTTATGCCCCTTTACTCGTATTAAGACAATATAGATCGAGACAGTTCATACCAGTAACACAAGGGCTGGCTCAATGTGAGTTTTTTATAAGGATGAAAACTACAAGAGAAAAACTCGAGAAATATCTAACGCTTGGAAACAGGTTCACCGAATGAAAAGATTTACTGTAGGAGCGATGACAACTCCCGAATATTATGGGTGGTGGAGTAAAAGAGTCAATGACAACATCCCTAAGCCGAGGGAAGATTGTGTTCAGTCTATAGAGGAGCATCTACAAGTAGCTCCGTCAGAATTAGAGATCATCAAACGAGACTTTGAGAAAAGAAATTCTGAGTTGGAAAAGAGGATAGAACAGCTAGAAGAAGAAAGAATGCATTTGGGATTAGACATCGATATCCACAAGCTAGAAGCCGAGAAATTAAGGAAGAGAAAGAACAAGGCTGAAGAGGATTTGGATAGTCTAAAAACATATTACAAGAAGCTGCGATTGTCAATGAGAACTGTCGGTTTGGGTAAAACGTCAGAGCAGTGGCGACAAGAGATCAATGAGGAAAAGAATAGGGCCGATCAGTGGGAAAAGAAATTTCAAGATGCTCGAGCTCGAGAAAACGCTTTGGAAAGGAGTTTGTTAGAGTGCCGAAACGAGAAGGCAAGATTAAAGGCTAAGGTGGCAGAGCTAGAAAAGTCACTTCACTCGTACCGTAGTCGCAACTCCATGATCGAGTTAAGAGCGAGCTTAAATAAGATCGAAGAACTGAAAGGAAAGATAGGGGAGCTTGAGGACGCATTACACAATTCTGAGCTACGAATGGAGCTTCTTGAGAGGAGTAATGATCAATGGCAAGAGCAATTCCATCATTCTCAAAGTCAGGTTAAAGATAGAGATTACGTTATAGGCGAAGCTGTGACTCAAGTGCGGGAAGTGGCTGATCATCTGCAAACATTAGCAGTTCAGGTCGATGTATTGAGTTTAAAATATGAGTCAGAATCGAGCCGAGGTCGAGATTTAGCTTGGCTTCTTAGGAAGGTTAAGGCTTTGGGTATAAAGGCGAAGCCGTATATGTAATTTATTTTATGTAAAGAAATTTGCTTTCTAGTTGAGTTTTCTAATGAAATTGAATTCGAATCAATGCCTCTTTTTGCATTCATCTCATACATTTGCATTACATCATATGCAGTAAGTTTCATAAAATGACCCTAATAAAATTAAATTATGACAGTTACCCTGGAAACCAACAAAAATCTAATCAAATATTACTACGGTACTCGTCGCCAAACAAAAGCAATGGATCAAAGGTTGGAAAGATTGGAACAGTTGCAACGAGAGATGCAAGATCAGATGCATGAACGACTGGAAAAAATCCAGCAGGACATGTTAGAATCCCAGAACACTGTGATGAACCAATTAAAGCAGTTATTGGCTGGAGGAAATAACAAAGGAAAAGACCCCGTAGTTAATGCTGGGGAAGATCACGATGACCCTGTTTATCCTCCAAGTTTCACCCCAACTAACATCCAAGCACAACCAGAGGTGTACCCACAGAGGGTACCGGTTACCATTAGACCTCAAAATCTGGCTGGTGCCTCGGTACCATTGCATTTTCAAATGGGCTCGGGTTCTAATCCCGGGGATAATCCCACTAATCCTGTGGTCCCGGACCTCGATGACGTGGTAGAAACAGAAAAAAACAATAATGAACCTGCCAAAACAACTAGAGGACCGATGTAGATGGTTAGAGGAAAAATTTAGAGTCATGGAGAACATCGACTATCATCGCGGGGTTGACGCCAAGGATCTGAGTTTGGTCCCTGATTTAGTACTCCCACCTAAGTTCAAAATGCCGGAATTCGAAAAATATAATGGGACTAGTTGTCCTGAAGCTCATATAACTATGTTCTGTCGAAGAATGACAGGATACGTCAACAATGATCAGCTGTTAATCCACTGCTTCCAGGACAGTTTGATCGGATCTGCAGCCAAATGGTACAACCAACTGAGTCGTGCTAAAGTTAGTTCATGGAGAGACTTGGCGCAAGCTTTTATGAAGCAATACAGTCATGTAACGGATATAACACCCGATCGAATTACGTTACAAAACATGGAAAAAAAGCCTAGCGAGAATTTCAGGCAGTACGCCCAACGATGGAGAGAAGTGGCAACACAAGTCCAGCCACCCCTTTTGGAAAAAGAGGTCACCATGTTGTTTATCAACACTTTGAAAGCCCCGTTCATCAACCACATGTTGGGGAGTGCTACCAAGAGCTTCTCGGATATGGTAATGTCCGGTGAAATGATTGAGAACGCGGTAAGGAGCGGTAAGATTGACACGGGGGAAAACTTCAAAAGACCAGCCCCAAGAAAAAAAGAGGGCGAAGTAAACAACGTAAGCACATATAGCAAGAGCCATTCAAAACCGATTACTGTTGGCCCTCCAAAAATGATAACCACTAGTCACCAAGCCCCCTCAAGGCAGGAACCCAACACAAGGCCCAACACAAGGACTAACACAGAGAGACTTCAATTCATGCCCATTCCAATAACATACGGGGAACTGTATCAAAAGTTATTTGATGCACACATAGTATCTCCATTTTATCTCGAGCCCATGCAACCTCCATATCCCAAATGGTATGACACGAATGCCCAATGTGAATACCATGCAGGGATACCAAGACACTCAATTGAGAACTGCACTGGGTTTAAAAAGGCGGTGGAAAGGTTCATTAAGATGGGGATTGTGAAGTTTGACAACCCATTAGGACCCAACGTAGCAGCGAATCCGTTACCCAACCATGCTGATAAAGGGGTAAACGCAATAATCGAAGGTGAGAAAAAGAGAATCAAAACCGACATTGCAGAGATAAAAACCCCATTGAGTTGGGTCTGGAGACAAATGATAGAAGGAGGTCTCATCAAACAAGATTCAAAAGAAAAGCCCGAAGGAACGAAGACGTACTGCGAGTTTCATGCTGAAGAAGACCATGACATTCAAAACTGCACTGAATTCAAGGCCATTGTGCAAAATCTGATGAACAACAAAGAGATAGAATTTTATGAAGAGATCAAAGGACTTGAAAATGGAGAATTTTATGCCTCGGAGGAGGGGCCTACGGGAAAGGCCCCAAATCACCCAGTGGTGATTATTTCAAGGCCAACGAGTACAGGATCTGGAATACAACTGGCGCCAAGGGTCATAATCCAAAAACCTGTGGCCTTTCCTTACAAAGATAGCAAAAAGGTTCCTTGGAATTACGACTGCAATGTGATGATCACGGGAGAGGAGAACCCGATAAATGCTTCAGAAGAGGGTAATGACGCAGGCTTCTATACTCGTAGTGGAAAACGTTACGACCTGGGAAATACAAAAAGGGAGCCTATAAAAGGAAAAGCCTTGGCGGTTGAACAAGATAAAACGAAGACGACCGGAATTGAACCGTATATTAACACACCGGTGACTGAAAATGAGGCTAGAGAATTCCTAAAATTCTTGAAGCATAGCGAGTATAGCGTGGTGGAACAATTGCATAAGCAACCCGCTCGCATCTCAGTGCTCGAGTTACTTCTAAGTTCAGAGATACATCGTAATGCGTTGGTAAAAGTGCTAAATGAGACTTATGTCGCTAAAGATATCTCAGTGAACAAATTGGATCGCCTGGTTAACAATATAAATGTCGATAACTTCATCTTCTTCAACGATGATGAGATCCCGCCAGGCGGTATGGGATCTACCAAGGCCTTGCACATCACTGCCCGTTGCAAGGGGTGTATACTACCGGTGGTACTTGTTGACAATGGATCGGCCCTGAATGTTTTACCCCTGTCCATATTAAACAGGCTACCTGTGGATAGTTCTCACATGAAATCATGCCAAAATATAGTGAGAGCATTTGATGGCACTGAGAGAAAAGTGATAGGAAGAATCGAGATACCTCTATTGATTGGTCCAAATACATACGAGGTGGACTTTTTGGTAATGGATATTAAACCATCTTACAATTGCCTATTGGGGAGGCCTTGGATCCATTCTGCAGGAGCTGTACCATCGTCACTTCACCAAAAGTTAAAATTGGTGATAGAGGGTCGATTGGTGACTATAGGTGCAGAAGAAGACATCATTGCATCAGTCACCGATGATATGCCATACATAGAGGCTGATAGTGAAGCGATAGAATGTTCATTCCGATCATTGGAATTCGTAAATGCCACATTTGTCATCGAGATGAGCAAATCCCAGAGCCTAAGATATCCAAAGCTACGTCAATGAGCTTACAGCTAACGATGGGAAAGTGAGCATTGCCTGGAAGAGGATTGGGAAAATACCTCCAGGGAAGGGTCGGAGTACCGATCCTAGTTAACAAACAGGACCGTTATGGTTTGGGATATAAGCCTAATGCGAGGGAAATGAGGAAAGAGATGGAGAAAGAGCAAGAAAAGAGAAGAGCACATTTGGGCGAGATAGAAGTCAAGTAGGGACCGATAACCTTTCCCCATATATCTAAGACTTTTGTTTTAGGGGGAATTGTCCACCCTGAAGAGAATGATGAGGTTACAGAAGGAAGGATTGAGATGTTGGACATCAATGCCATATCCGCGGAAGAAAGGGTGGAAAGGAATTTATCAGGCATTCGTCCTTACGGACTTGGAAGTGTTCTGAATAACTGGACTGCAGAAGAGATCCCTGTAACATTTAGAACTAATTCAGAGTAATATTCAGAACACTTGTTGCCCTAAGCCTGGGGGTGATAAGAATCTTTTGTAAAAGGCACATGTCCAAAATCTAATTTCAGTGAAAACTTATCATTCAGTTTCATCTTGAGCAAATATTCTTTCATTCTTTTCATCCCCTTTATAATCATACTATGCATACAAGTATTCTTAGATTCTTTTATTTGGGCCTCCATTTGTTCCAATAACAGGTCTTCAGATATCAACGAGATAAGCGACGCTGTTACTAATTCAGAGTCTTTATTTGAGCAAGACATGAGTATAGATGATCCTCAAGATTTTGAGGGTGACCAAGACAGCGTTTTATCTCCGGATTTGTTAAGAATGATGGAAGAAGAAGAAAAACAAATTCTACCCTATAAGGAATCAGTAGAAGTTGTGATCTTAGAAGAGGGCAGAGAGGTAAAAGTTGGCACTTGCATTGCCAAGGAAACAAGGCGAGACCTTGTTGAGTTACTTCAAGAGTTTAAAGATGTCTTCGCATGGTCCTACCAAGATATGCCAGGTTTAAGTACTGATATCGTGGTGCACCGATTGCCTATAAAGGAAGAATGCAAACCAGTCCAACAAAAGCTCCGAAGGATGAGGCCTGATGTCTTGCTAAAAATAAAGGAAGAAGTTAGGAAGCAATTTGATGCTGGTTTCTTACAGGTGGTCAAGTACTCAGAATGGGTAGCCAATATAGTCCTTGTTCCTAAGAAAGATGGGAAGGTGCGAATGTGTGTGGACTACAGAGACTTGAACAAAGCCAGCCCAAAAGATAATTTCCCACTGCCTCATATCGATACATTGGTAGACAACACGGCCGGATACTCACTGTTCTCTTTCATGGATGGTTTCTCCGGGTACAACCAAATTAAGATGCTTTCTGAAGACAGGGAGAAGACCACATTCATAACGATGTGGGGGACGTTTTGTTATAAAGTAATGCCTTTTGGATTGAAAAATGCGGGAGCAACGTATCAGAGAGCCATGGTAGCATTATTCCATGATATGATGCATAAAGAGATAGAAGTTTATGTTGATGACATGATCGCAAAATCCAGAACAGAAAGGGAACACGTGCAAGTTCTGAGAAAACTGTTTCTGAGGTTAAGGAAGTTCCAGCTAAAACTTAACCCAGCCAAGTGTACTTTCGGGGCTAGATCAGGAAAATTGCTAGGATTCTTAGTCAGCGAAAAGGGAATTGAAATTGACCCAGAAAAAGTTAAGGCCATACAAGAATTACCTCCGTCAAGTACTCAAAAAGAAGTTCGGGGTTTCCTAGGAAGACTAAATTACATCGCTCGATTCATTTCACAATTAACTGAGAAATGTGACCCCATATTCCGTCTTCTTAGGAAACACAATCCAGGTGTATGGGATGAGGAGTGCCAGAAAACTTTCGAAAGAGTTAAACATTACTTGTCCAACGCCCCAGTACTGATGCCACCTTGCCCTGACAAACCACTGATACTATACTTGGCAGTATTTGAGAATTCCATGGGGTGCGTGCTCGGCCAACATGATGAGTCAGGACGAAAAGAAAGAGCGATCTATTATCTCAGTAAGAAGTTCACTGAATGCGAAACGAGATATTCGCCAATTGAAAAATTATGTTGCGCATTGGTTTGGACTACTCGGAGATTGAGACAATACATGTTGTACCATACGACTTGGTTAATCTCAAAGTTAGATCCTCTGAAATACATGATGGAGTCAACTGCTCTAAACGGAAAGATGGACCGATGGCAAATTCTACTATCTGAATTTGACATAACCTATGTGAATCAAAAGGCTGTAAAAGGGAGCGCGATAGCAGATTTTCTAGCAAGTAGAGCCCTGGACGATTATGAGCCTTTGAACTTTGATTTCCCAAATGAGGATCTGATGTATGTGGCAACTACTGAAGCAAGCACACAAGAAGGCAATACTTGGAAATTAAATTTTGACGGAGCCTCAAATGCCATGGGCAACGGGATTGGAGCAGTCTTGGTATCTCCAAGCGGTGATCATTATCCTTTCACCAGTAAACTAGATTTTGATTGCACAAATAACATGGCGGAATATGAAGCATGTATCATGGGAATCCGCGCGGCTATGGAACGCAAAATCAAGGTACTTGAGGTATATGGGGATTCGGCATTAGTAATTTATCAGCTCAAAGGCGAATGGAAAACAAGAGACCCTAAGTTGATTAGTTACCGAAGGATAGTCCTAGAATTGATTGAGGAGTTTGACGACATCACTTTTTGTTATCTCCCACGAGATGAGAATCAGATGGCCGACGCTTTAGCTACATTGGCTTCCATGATCAAAGTAAATAGACCAGAGGATGTGAAGCCTATCCAAATGAGCATTTATGATGCTTCAGCCCACTGTTGTAACATTGACGAGGAAGAAGAAAAGGACGACAACTCTTGGTATCAGGACATATTGCGATACGTGAAAAATTGTGAATACCCAAACCAAGCAACTGAGAATGACAAGAGAATGTTGAGGAGGATGGCCAGTGGTTATGTCTTAGATGGAGAGATCCTGTACAAAAGAGGAAAAGATCAGGTGCTGTTAAGATGTGTGGACGCTGTGGAAGCCAAGCAGATCTTGGAAGAAGTCCATTATGGTATTTGTGGAAAACACGCTAACGGTTTCACAATGACCAGACAGATCATGAGATTTGGATATTATTGGTCTACCGTGGAAGGAGACTGCATCAAATATGCTAAGAAGTGCCATAAATGCCAGATTTACGGAGACAAAATTCATGTGCCTCCATCACCTCTTCACGTCATTACTTCCCCATGGCCTTTCTCCATGTGGGGTATGGACGTCATTGGGCCGATATCGCCAAAGGCTTCAAACGGACATCGTTTCATTTTTGTAGTGATTGACTACTTTACTAAATGGGTAGAGGCTACTTCTTACGCCAACGTCACAAAGACAGCTGTCAGCAAGTTTTTAAAGAAGGAAATCATATGTCGGTATGGAATGCCTGAAAGGATCATATCAGACAACGCATTAAATTTGAATAATAGCACGATAGCAGAGGTTTGTAATCAATTCAAGATCAAGCACCACAACTCATCGCCATATCGTCCGAAGATGAATGGTGCGGTGGAGGCAGCCAATAAAAATATCAAAAAGATTGTGGGGAAAATGACTGAGACCTATAGAGATTGGCACGAGAAGTTGCCATTCGCCCTCTATGCTTATCGAACGTCCGTCAGGACTTCTACCGGGGCAACACCATTCTCTTTGGTTTATGGAATGGAGGCAGTGCTACCAATTGAGGTTGAAATCCCCTCTCTCCGAGTTTTTTCAGAACTAAAGTTAGACGAAGCAGAATGGGTCCAATCCCGATATGATCAGCTGAACTTGATTGAAGAAATGAGGTTAAGAGCTATCCGTCATGGTCAAATGTACCAGAAACGAATGATGCGAGCTTACAATAAGAAAGTTCGTCCTAGAAACTTCCATGAAGGGGACTTGGTACTGAAGAAGATCCTTCCCATACAAAAAGACTTCAGAGGAAAGTGGATGCCAAACTGGGAGGGACCTTATGTAGTAAAAAAGGCCTTTTCAGGAGGGGCATTAATTTTAACTGGGATGGATGGCAAAAGCTTACCCAATCCTGTGAATTCGGATTCAGTGAAGAGGTACTTTGCCTAAAAAAAAAAAAGGAGAGGCCAAGGCGAAAACCCGCAAAGGGCACCTTGAGACCAAAGGGGTTTTGGATTAAAAACCCAGGAATGGGCAATTCAAATTTTCGATCAAAGATGAGGCATAGAGTAGTTTTGTCTTCTCCGAATTAACAAGAAGGAGAGATGCTACATCTTGGGGCATCAACAAAGTCTTTTAGGACTTCTAAACACAGAGTTTGTGCAGAGAAGCTCATGCTGCGATATCTGGGGCATCTTTTTTTTTTATCTTATTTACATCTTAGCAAAATTTGCTATTTGTTCATTTAGAGCTCTGCTCTCAATAAAGTTCCATCTTATTCATTGTGATAATCTTTTTCATCTTATTCATCTCGTATCTCAGCAAAATTTGCTATCTTGATTTGTTTGTTTAGAGATTTGCTCTCAACAAAATTTCATTTTGTCCATTTTGATAATCTTTTTCAAGCATTTTTCATTGAAATAACGATTAATGGACTGACAATACACATGCAGAAGGAGTTCTGCATATTACTCTGAAAGTTTCTAAATAATACGAGGACCTGAAACAGGACTATTGTTTAGAACTAACCAAACCTAAGGGTTGGAAACATTTGAGAAATGATAGTCTAAATAGCGTCTATTTCTTTAGGTTTTCTGTCAAAGGTACTGGCTGAACAAGAAGACATCAGTGATAGAACCTTGATGAACAATGAGGAATGACAACCTAAACATTAAAAATGGATCATCCTCATGACATTCTACAAATATAATACATACACATCTAGTTAGGAGCATTTGATTCATTCTGATTATGTCATCCTAAACACTAGGCATAAATAGGTCCTATCTTCCTATATTGGTAGGAAGTAGATCAAAGATGCAAATCTTGTCTTCCTATATTGGTGGCGAAGTAGATCGCAGAAAGCAGATATTGTCTTCATGTATTGGCGTGAAGAAGATCGAAGGTAGCAGATCCTATCTTCCTATATTGGTTGGAAATGGATCGAAGATGCAGATCTTGTCTTCCCATATTGGTGGCGAAGCAGATCGCAGAAAGCAGATCTTGTCTTCATGTATTGGCATGAAGAAGATCGAAGGTAGCAGGTCCTATCTTCCTATATTGGTAGGAAGTGGATCGAAGATCCAGATCTTGTCTTCCCATATTGATGGCGAAGTAGATCGAAGAAAGCAGATCTTGTCTTCATGTATTGGCGTGAAGTAGATCGAAGATATCAGATCCTATCTTCCTATATTGGTAGGAAGTGGATCGAAGATGCAGATCTTGTCTTCCCATATTGGTGGCGAAGTAGATCGCAGAAAGCAGATCTTGTCTTCATGTATTGGCATGAAGTAGATCGAAGAAAGCAGATCTTGTCCCTGTATTTGGCAGTGGAATAGATTGAGGATTGCAGATCTTGCCTTCCTGTATTTGTCAGCGAAGCAGATCGACGATGGCGGATCTTACCTCCCTGACTACAGTGGAGTACATTGAAGCCGATAACTCTATCTCCCTGCATTCAATAGTGGAATAGAGTGAAGATTACAGATCTTATTCCCCTAAGCAGTAGTGGGGCAGACTAAAAACAACAAATCTCATCCCCATGGAGTTGCAGCAAAATAGATTTAAGTCATGTTTCTCTGGAGCGCAGTGAAGTGGATTGAAGCAACGAGACACAGTAGAACAGAACGAGGCTACTTGAAGAAGAAAAGCACCAAAAGAAGCCAAGGCTCGGCAAGCCCGGGCAAATTTGGTCTTTCTTGGTCTTTGCTCTGTTTTCGTTACACGACAACGAGCAAAGAGGGGCAGCTGTAAAGCCCAAAATCTGTCCGGGCCCATACCAGCAAAATAAACCCAAAAATTACAAGCCCAAATGCCCAATATTAATAAAAACCCTAGAGGCCCGAATGGCCCAAAACTACACCAACTTTCAAACACAAAAAGAAACCCCAGCCGCATGTTTGTTGCTGCCACCTCCTGCGCACGCCCACCGCCACTGCTCGCCTATCACCGGCCACCCATGCGTCTGACGCCTTCTGACACCTGCAAACAGAGAGCCACATGCAACCAACAAAGCAGAAAACAACAGACGAACGATCCAAATAAAAATATAAAAAAGTTGTAATCCGGCTATAAAGGCCAAAGCTTATCACTTTTTGAGGGAGGATTTTTGATATTTCAAAGGAGGGGAAAACAGATTGTATTTTGGATGAGGGATTTGAGGGGAAACGGATTGTATTTTGAAATGGGGGGATTTTTTTTTGGATATTTCAAAAGAGAAAAATGATTGTAAATAGGGGTTTTTCTTTTTTGAATACAAAGAAAAAACACTGTAATACGGGCAGATCCAAAAAATCAAAAAAGCAAAATAGAAAGAAAAGGTTTCGTTTTAATCTTTTGTCTCTTCATTTTCTTGTTTTTCTTTTCATTTTTCTATAAATCTATTTTAAATAAAAATATGAAAATAAAATGGAGAAGAAAAGAAAAACTTACCTGAATCGCCTCACGGTCACGTCGCCGGAGTCTCCTTCTCCATCGCCGAAACCGAGCCCAAAAGAGAATAAAGGGAAAACCTTCTTCTTCCAATTGTAGGATAAGGATGCCTGGCTTTCAAATGAGGGATAAAGAATGGGGGTTAGGATTTGTTTTGATTTTTGTAGAAAATGACAGATGGCCATTCAAGTGATTTTTTATTATTATTTATTTTTAGTCTTAATAACTAGAGAAACGGCGTCACAACCCCCAGGATAAGCATATTTCTGCTTTTGGGATAAATTATGCAAATGGTCCTTCCACTCTTTTGATCTGCTTCGATTGGCCCCTCTTTTTTGTCCCTTCTTTTTCTTTTAATTTTGGCTCAGAACTCTACTGGTATCCCATTTTAGTCCCGCATAAAACATGGCATTTAAGAGCATAGGGATATTTTCCCTTTCGAACCCTCTGTTTCACTTGCGAGTTACAGTTTGGTCCCCTGCTTCATTATATTTTTTTCTCGTTCTTTAAATTCCTTTAAACTTTTAGTCAAGCCTTGTTATTTTATCTATTTGTCCATTTATTTACTTATTTGATTAGTTATTCATTATTCTTTTATTTTATTTGTTTAAACATTTACTTTCTTATTCATATATTGTCATTTTATTTTTATTACGCACGTGTATACATATATTTTTTTTTCATATTTAATATTTTTCATTTCACTTTATTTTAATATTTTATTAATTTTATGTTTATTTCTTTTATATTCCAATGTTATTATTATTATTATTATTATTATTATTTTTATTAGTTTATGCTTTGTTATATACTTATATATTTATAATATGTATATATACGTACTTATACATACTTAAATATATTTTTCATATTTCATAATTCTTATATACTTACATATATTTATGCATATTTTACATCATATACATACTTATATATTCTTTATATTCTTAAAAATGCTTTTTGTATATTTCACATATTTTATAATTCACATACATATATTTTTATATTATCACGATTTGTAAATATATATACACACATTTACATTTTTATTTTTATACTTACCGATTTTATATATATGTATATATTTATCTATGTTTTCATATTCTGTAATTTATATGCATTTCTTATTTTATGGCTTTAAATTATACATGCATATATATTTTTACATTATTGTATTTATCGTCATCATTGTTATTTGGTGTTTGTTTATTTATCCATTACACTTGTGCTTTTTCTAAAATGTTAGTTCTATTTATTTATTTGTATGCTTTGTTGATGTAATCGTCTCGTCATTTCATTTTGCCTATTGTATTGTTGTTATTCACTTTACTTTGCTCACCTTGTCGTATTCGTTATTGTTTTGTCAAGCATTAATACCAAGCATCAAAAGGAAAATTTTTCTAAATAAGGCAATATTTCGCATTTGGAAAATCGAGAAAACGTGCCCTAACGTGCTGGGTTTCGATTTCTCGTTCGACTAAATAGCCAAATATCCTCTTAAAGCTTCAAAGCATGGTTTCATTAAACTATAAGATGATCTTGGTTTCGATGGTTTAGAGTATCGTGTTCTAACGTGCTGGATATGATATTCCTTCGGAACAAGAGAATCTTATATTCCAATTCACGTTATCAGAGTTTCTTTCAAGGATCGTATTTTTTTTTAAAAAAACTCTTCAAATTTCCAATTTTCGACACTAAGACACTAATTAATCAACTAGGTACCAATTTTGGGCGTATCGAGAGTGCTAATCCTTCCTCGTGCGTAACCGACTCCCGAACTCATTTTTCTGAATTTCGTAGACCAAAATCGTTGTTTTAATAAAATTAAATCATTTATTAAAAAAAACAACCACTTTTTGAGGTGACCCGATCACACCTCATCAAAAAGGATTGGTGGCGACTCCCGTTTTCATTCTTTTTTTAAATCCAAGTCGACCCCGTTTTCATCCAAAAAATGGTGTCAACAGTAAGTTTTGTTTTTTTTATTATATAATTTTTCCTTTTTTCCTTACTTAAACTTTCGTTTATTTTTTAAAAATTTTTCTATCTATTTGATTTTTGCAGGTGATAATTATTTAAAACCGTTTATTATACCAAAACCTGAGGTGAGAATAACAGAAAGAAAAACCGAAGACGAGTGTTTGATATTAGGAAGCGATGGATTGTGGGATGTAATGACGAATGATATGGCATGTAAGGTGGTGCATATATGTTTATGCGCAAGAAAACCATCATTTGCACCCGGGCTTTCAGGTAATGACATGGCGGTAAAAAATGGTGCATTCGAAAGTTTTGATAAACAATGTTGTGATGCCTCTGTTTTGTTAACGAAGTTGGCCTTGGTTAGACATAGCGCGGATAATGTCAGCGTGGTGGTTGTTGATTTGAAGAAAAATCAACAGGCGAATTAATTGGGAAGAAATCATTCAATTAAAAATTTGAGTTCTTTTTTTGTAATTATAAGATCTAAAATATCTTAAAATGAAATGGGAAGAAAAGAAAAATATGGGTTGTTAATAATCTTTGATTATTTATTTATATTTTTATAAATTATAAATGTAGAATATAATTACATTATTGTGCATTAGAATGAGAAAATATTTGGTATTAGTTGATAAACCCTTAATAAAGATATATTCATTTTTAATAATTTATTTATAAAATAAAAAATATATTACTAATTTTTTAACCCATATTTATTTTAGGGTTTTGCATTAAATCTTTTTCATTGAATTAAAGTTTATTTTAGAATTAAAAATATATTTAATTTAAAATATCTTATTATGGAAATTGTAATAATAAAAATGAAATAATATATTACCTTAATTTCAATTATATCTTTCTCATCCTTTTATAATTTGTAAAACAAGTCGCTCGCATAATTTTTGGCTCAATTTATTTAATATACCTAATCAACTTTATTCTTAGCTCTCTACTATTTTTAATTAATTTTTGTTGGCCAAAATTCCTAATTAACATTAAGTTATTATAAACATTCGGAAATGAATATTATATTTAATATTTGAAGTTTTTTAAATCAAAATTTTTACTGATTTTATTACCACATTTTTCAATAAATTATGTTTATTTAATATATTAAGGATCGAATCTAAAGGAGATTGAGTGATACGAAGAATTACGAATATAACACATGCAAATTAACAAGTCTAGCTAGCTATTGTTTAAAAAGCATAGTACGACCAACCAAAAAAATTGTAGAATTATACGAAGGTAATAGTTAAAGGATTGAATTGTAAAAGTTTAAAATTATAACAGTAATAACCAGAAACAAATGTAGTAGTTTATTAACATTCATGATAGTAATTAATTTTTGGATCAAGAATTAAATTGATTAATTTTCGAATTGGTTTAATTTTTACTTTTTGGTCTATAATTTACCCAATTAACGAGTTAGTCTAATTAATCTCTCAATATCACTTAGACTAGAGGAGTCACACTAGGCTGTAATCGAGGTGGTTGGAGGAGTAGCTTTTGCTGGTGGTAGGGTTGGAGGCTAGAGGATCTCTCAAAGCCTTCACTTGTTGTTCTAAGGTGGGGAGATGAATGTTTGCATATTACAGATGAGCTCCAGCAAGAATGGAGGCAAAAGGAAGGGTTTGGGTAGAGTTCAAGCCAGTAGAAATACCAAAGACAGATGGGATGGAGGTTTTGAGCAAAGTGGAAGAGTTGACTTGGTCAGTTGGGTTATTGATCTAGTTGGTTTGATCAGCTGGGGTGCCACTTTGAGAATGCGAGGTCATGTTGTCCACATTCACCGCACCAATCATTGATATTGTGTACAATAAGAGAAGAGTGTACGGGAGAGTGTAGTGGTTGTTATAGACGTCGGTTCACCCAATCCGGACAGAAAGCTGGAGGTTATGAGGAGTGGGGGTGAAGATGGCGTAAAGGTTAAGGGTTGAAAGAGTGTTGATTAAGTGTAGGTTTAGTATTCTTGAAGGATTGATCCTCTTCTTCATCGTTTCTAGAGGTTTTCGATGGGAGGAGAATGTCTGTGACAGAACAGATCTTGTAATTCATTTTGACTCTAATGTGATAAAGCAATTGAGCCCACGTGATATTCGGTGAGCAACAACTTCATGTTCCCAATGGAGATTAGGCCATTTGTTGCATAGATAGTCATGCCGAAAGGGTGAACTCCCAAGTGACCTTCTAAATATCTGATGACAAACTTACTATTCAGGCTTTTTTTTTTTTAACTTGCCCCATGCCCATGAATGGGGTAAAACAAGAATACTAGTCTACTTAATGGCATTAGTTTGAGATACCAACTTGTTCAGCAAAACAAATTTACATGAACTTAAGTGAATAATAAACTTTCAAAGTATCTAAATGAAAATATTATAAAAGCTAATTTTATATATTAAAATTTCTCATATTATATGAGTACTAACTATATAATATATTATAGTGATTAAACCACAAATAGAATGACAAAACAAAGGTCCATGATTCCCACTCTGCTTTGCATGGCCATGAATTTATAGCCATTAAATTTAAAAATAAAAGAATCTATTTTTTATTGCTATTAATTAAGATAAAATTGAATTATATCCTACTAAAATTTCTTCATGGTGTTCACTTTTCCTTTTATGATATTTTCTTTCTTTTGGATTTCCTCCTAATCTTTTTCATTTGAGCTATTCCTCTAATTTAATTTGAATTATTATTACATTACAAACTTGCATAAAATTTAAGAAGGATAAAATAGGCCATAATTCCGAGCATTTTCATAAATTTGAAATTTAGTGTATATATTTTTATTTTTAAAAATTTAATTTCTCTATTTTTTAGATTTTAAAATTCATGTTCAGTTGTTAATATTGTTAATTTTTTATTAAATTTATTGATATGATATTTTAAAATTAAAAAAATACCCATTTAATAACCATATAACTAAGAAAATTGACGTTATAACTAACTTATAAAATATTTTAACCTTTTAAGAAATTAATGAATTAAACGAGTAAAATGTTGCTAGAGAAGTCATTGGTTTAGTGATAAAAGATTTTGTTGATTTCAAACTTTATATATTGTTAGTGTTGAATAAACCTATCCATGGATTGAGTAGTCTGTTTCGGCTCGATTTTAAATTAAATAATTTTTAAAAATATTTTTATTTTAAATTTAATTATAAAATAATATATTTTAAAGATTTTATTATTGTTTATTAAATAATGAGATGAGATATATCTACATGGATGATGCTTCTTCAATTATTATGGTGGGAATTTTCAATCAATTAAAGAAAAAAAAAAAAGGAAATCCACCGTATCAGATTCCTGCAATTACTATGAGTTTTCATTTCTTACAATCAAATAACCATTGGTTTTCCTGATCCCATGTGCAAGCAAATTGGAAATTGATTTTACTCATTTCAATTTTTGGGGTTTGCTTCAATTGTAATATATAATCAATTGAGTCTTAATTCGATTGAGATAAACATTGTTGTCGTCAATATAGGAGGATGTGAGTTTGAAATTAAGTCTATACCCTCTTTTATTATTATTCTTGGTAGAATTCTATGTTTGATATTTAGAATATCAAATAGTTAATTAGAATAATTAGATCTATAATTGTCTTTTTTGTTTTAATAATTAGTAACAAGTTACCGTATTTTAATTGAATACTAGCCGGTTGAGTTGTGCTATGGGAGTGACATGAAACAATGTTAATGCCAATCGAGTTAAAACTCAATCTATTATAAATTACAATTGAAGCAAACCCCAAAAATTAAAATAAATAAAATCAATTGTTCGACCAGAAAGATTCTATATTCAATTTTATTCTATTATTAAGTACAAGAAATTAAATTTGATAAATTTGATACTCAATCAGCAACCTCAAATCTACTCATTTTCTAAAGCACGTGAAAGCCAAGCTTCATCAATGAACATGCATCAACAACAGGGGCGTAACTAAGGGGCTGGCATTGGCCCTGGCCTCCCTAAAATGTAAAATTGTATTTTAGGCCCTTTAAATTAGTAAAGGTAAAATTGCACTTTGACCCCCTTAAAATTATAAAAATTTGATTTAATCCTTTACAAATTATAAAGATATAAACTATAGAAAATTAAAATTCCATCCGCCTCGTAAAAAATTTTTCTAACTTCGCCCCTGATCAATAATATTTTAAAAACAGATCATCTTACATTCTCAAAAGACTACAAGTATTTCATTAAAATCTCCCAAAAAAGGCCGAAGGAGGCCATTAGTGGCAACCATCTACCGGAGCATACCTACTCAACATC
This sequence comes from Gossypium hirsutum, assembly GCF_007990345.1. Taxonomy (NCBI): domain Eukaryota; kingdom Viridiplantae; phylum Streptophyta; class Magnoliopsida; order Malvales; family Malvaceae; genus Gossypium; species Gossypium hirsutum. Next base: position 2,346,595 of record NC_053436.1, read on the forward strand.
AAAATCTGACATTGAACACACTATAAAATCCGATAAAGTACCAAGAAGAATCCTCCTGAATTAACATGTCGAATTGAATAAGAATGCAAACACCAAATTAATAGCCAGTTTCTAAAAGATAGCCAACCCACCACTTGAATCCATAGGACTCACATCAAAACAATTAGAGTACCCCAATTTGAAACACAAAGGCCCAACCTTTTGATTCATGCAACTATTAATTCAAAAGAGCATTACTTTCCATAGTGATTTCTGTTCTTATTAAATTCACTACACAACAATCCATTGTCGTCCAGTGGTTAGGATATCTGGCTTTCACCCAGGAGACCCGGGTTCAATTCCCGGCAATGGAATACTTTTAAATTTTTATTGCTCACCCACCAGCTTTTTTTTTCTTTTTCATTTTATAAACTCGGTTAATTTTCAAATTTAGTCCTTTTAATATGCTTAAATTAGAAGTTTAATCCTTATACTTTAAATTCCAAATGTAGGAAGTGTAAAGCTCGTCCTCTATATTTAAAATAACATGGTTTTTTTTTTTAAATTCTTTTCTAGACAGGAAACAGTTTTTTTCAAATTTCCCATTTTTTTTTCAATTTTGAAATAGCAGAAATTCCAATTTTCCTTTTTGTCCAAAAATATTGAAAAGATTGAACTGACTTCTCAACAATTTTCCAAGATTGTGTATTTTTTTTACTTTAATATTTTAAATTTAAAAAATATATTTAATATATATACAATAAATATAAAGTTTATTTAAAATATGTAATATAACATCTATTATAAAATATAATATATAATAATAGGTAGTGATAAACATTAAATAATAATATAACTGGGAAAAGCTATTTATCATGGATACTTAAATAAAATTTTTGAATAGTTAAATGAAAATTTTCGAATAGTTCAAAAATTAAATTGTAATTTTTTTTAGTAAAGTGGCTAAAATAAAAACTTACTCATAGTTAATAATTAATGGAGCAGTTTACCCAAAATATCAAAAAGACTTGGGCCAATAGTGGCATTTTAGATATGAACCACTTTGAACCATATTGAAATGGGCTTGACCCAATGATGACATTTTAGATATCAACCATTAAAATCATATTTTGTACTTTTCAAAAGGAATTCAATTTGAACTTTGGGCATAGCTGAATTCAAATTGAAGTTTGATAATCTACTCACTTTCTCTTTTCAAAAATGCTTGAAGCATTATTCTAATTCAACTTATAAATTAATTTCAAATTAAAATGAAATAAGACTTATTAAAAAATTCAATTAAATTTCTAGGAATTTGAAGAGGATAAGCGTAGTCGTTAAAAACTCAAGCTTATCTTGTAGAAATTGGACTCTGTCAAGGATAAGATCTCCCATGTATGTTTTCAGTTTGTAAGGAGATTTGTTAATTTGGCTGCTGATTAGGTGGCTTCTTTACTGGTTGCGCCAACCACCATCTTCTTTGCTCCATATTCTAGATAAAGATGACCTACGAGCCCCACCTGGTTAAATTTTTTGGTTTCTGTTCTTTTTTTAGTTGCTATGTATGGTGACTAAGGTTTTTTTTTTTTTTTTTTGCCTTCAATTCTAACAATACATTTTCAATAACGTTCAAAATTTGAACTAAACAGCACACAAAAAAAAAACGAGTGTTTACAACATGTCTTATAAGTATATTAAAAAAAATAAATATATAAACAAATAATAAACTTGTCGCGTTTTCAATTATGTTTGTGAAGTTTAAAAACTTTACAAACTGTGTATCAAATAATTACTTTAAAAAAAATATACATACCTTTTTATATTATAATATATAAATACATAATCCTAAATCAATAAGAGTTATGATAATGAGTTATTATGCTTTATTTTTGACTTATATCCATACAAATAATTAATATAGATTGTTGCTTAGAATAAATTTTACTCTTGTGATAAATGATGGGTCTATTAATTTTTGTTCAAAGTTTCATGTTAAATGATTGTAGATAGAATCATTTTGTAAAAACATATTAATTAATTTATTTCACTATTTTATCTAAGGGTGAAGGTAGAAAATTATTTTAAGAGACTAAAATTAAATTTTAATTTTTACGATAGTAAAAATATAATTTTACCATTTAAATAGTCTATTATTTTAAATGGTTAAATCGAATTTTTATCTTTTTTAGAAGGGGCTAAAGTGTAATTTTATCTTTATTAATTTAAAAATTTTAAAAATCTAAAAGATATAAATTAAAATTTTTTCATTTTAAGGGGGACGAGTTCCTTGCCAGTCCCCTTAGTTACGCCCCTAATCTTACCCTAAAAAAGAAAAAAAATATGGATAACAGGGTTTTACATAAAAACGTGTTCATATGTCGAATCAAATATTATATATATATAAATTATATATATGTTTAAAAATTACTATTAAAAAATAAAATAAAAACATAATTTTGTAATTTATTAATTTTAAAATATAATATAGAATTAAATTAAAATAAAAACAATCTTTATCAATGAAATGTTTCAAGCATGATTTAAGTTAAACCTTAAATTCAAGTCTTTAGTTTACACTTAATTGCAAATTCAAACATATAAACTACACTTTCCTGCCTTCTTATAAAAAAACAAAATGGTTCAAATATTATTTGAGTTAAGATAGGTTAAATTTTAAGAATAGTTCCTATACTATCCTTGCGAGTTTAGTCTCTCTATTTTTATTTGCTTAAAATTGATCTTTTTATTTTTTAAATTTTTAAATTTTTAGTCCCTCCATTAATTCAGTTAAAAATTAAGTACAATCACAAATTTAGCTCCTTAATCTTTCTAACTTTTGCTAATTTGGTCTCTACTCTTTTTATTTTTCCTTTAATTTTTAAAATTTCGAAAATTTATATAAAAAATATAAGATGAGCAAATCGAGAAGGAGAAAGACCAATTTTGAGCAAATAAAAGTGGAGAGGCTAAGTCTGCACAAATTTATAAGAACATGGACTATCCTTAGAATTTAACCTATTTTTAAAAGAATATAGACTATTTATCAATTTTTAAAGGTATTTACAATATATTTAAAAAATAATTTTACTAATATGTATTGAGTATAGTGGTAAGTTACATTACACTTCGAAAGAAAGAACACATGTTTAAATCTTAAAAATACGTTATAAGAAAAACAACCACGAACCTCAATCATGAATATATAGTAATGAAAAAGAAGAGAAAAAAAAAACTCCCCTTACACCAAAAGAAAACCTATGATAAGATGTGTGACCCTTTTGGCCATTTTCTTTTTTGAAGGCGGTTAGGTTAGTTAATGAGTTAGGTACTCTCTTCATGCAACTTAAAGTAAGATTCCAAAGTGAGACAGCCAAAAGATCAAAGATGAGGACTAAAAAATTCTTGAATTTCAAATTTAAGTATAAATTTATCAATTATTATATGTTTAGACCAATAAATGCTAGCTACAATTGTAAAGCGCATTATATTATTTAGAATTTAATTTAAGCCCGAATTTTGAAAATAATATTATTAAAAGAGATAAGCATAAATTACGAAAAGATTAATTTTAATGAAACCTAAAACCGACATAAAAAATATCTTAATTATACAAAGAAAAAAGATCATATATGTTTTGAAAAGTTAAAAGAAGTGATATATATTTTTTAACATTAAACTCGATAGGTTCTTATCATATATATGCTCTTTTTACAATGTTTAGAACTACTCATAACTTATCCCTAATTCTTCTTCAACACACTCGAACCCATATTCTTCTGTACTGACAATAATACCGATATTAATCGAATTAAAATTCAATCGACGAAGAGATATAAATTTTAAAATGGAAGGCAAAGATAGAGAATGAGAATGAATGATATGTTGCATGAAAAGGAGGAAAGAAAGTTGGAAGATATGATTCCAAATTTGCTTGCTCAAGAAACTAGGAAGCATTTTTGTTTTCTTTCGAATGGGGTAGCGTAAAGCTAAGTAAAACAAATAAATTATAATGGAACATGTTTTTGTTGTAAAGAAGAGACATAATTTGGGCAATGGTCCCTTGACCCAAGCAACTGGTCTGCTAAAAGATCAAGCAATTTGTCCTTCCAACAAATCTTGCATTATGTTATGCTTAAGGAATTTAGCACTAAACACTTTATTTTCCCTTTTATAATTCTCTTGTAATCATTCTCCTCTATGGCATGTTAATTAAATCTCAAACACTTATTAGTCATCCTTAAATGTGGTAATTGATGGTAATTAACCTTTGAACAGAATAAATTATAACTCAGTTAGTTCATTTATAATTTTTAAATGATGGGGTTTGAATTTGAATGTTAAATATTTTAGATAAGTTCATGGAGCGGATTATGAAAGTCCGTTTGAAAGTTAGGAAGTTTTGATAAAAAAAAAATTAGACTTAAATAAACAAAAAAAATTAAGTCTATTTAAAACTTGGGTCTAGCTCAAGCTTTAATGTTCAATGCCTGAGTTGGCTTGGCCTAGCGCATTTTTAAAGTTGATAATATATTATATTATATAATTTATAACACATAAAAAATAAATCTATAGTAATATATAATACTACAATGTAAACATAAAAAAAAGTTAAAATGATTATACAAAATTTTAATAAATGAAAAAATATATAATTATTAAATATTAAATTTTAAAAATATAAACATTTTTAAAAAATAATATGGGATGGTCCAAAATGGACTTAGGTTAGTTATTTACGAAAAGTGGCAGATTTTAACAAAATTTTAGACCCATATTTTGGGTCCGATCTGACTTAAACAAATATGAAGTAGGCTAATATTATGTTTAAGTCAAGCTTGAATTCAACCCAACTTGACCAAAGAAATAAGGCTACTAAAACCTTCTTCTTTTTTTGTCATTGTTTTAAGGGTAAACTTTCCAATTGGTCACTTAACTTTTAGGGTGTTTTCATTTTGGTCACCCACAAAGAAATCCTTGCAATTTTATCACCTAACTTTTAGGATGCTATCATTTTAGTCATCTAAGCATTAAATCTCTAACAATGGTTGGCTGTACACATCATATCATGTTTACACTTTTGTTTTGGTCATTCAACTTCTAGGTCACTTTCATTTTGGTCACTTCAAAAATATATTTTTTAAAATATTGATCGGAGTAAAAAAAAAAAGGAAACATTAAGGATTAAAGTGAAAAAGTATTAGAAACTAAATTAATGCATTAAAAATTCCATCATATTGTATTTGTTTACACTATTGATGTAACTTCTACTTTTTTTTAAATATTGTCAAGACATTAACTAAATTACTGAAAAAAATTATCTCTTGATAGTGTCAACTGATTTGTTAGTATAATATCGAATTTAATTAATTTAATCTCCTTCTAAAATTTACAATTTTATTTTATATTCCTAAACTAAAACTAAATCAAATATTACAAAATTTTGGTATTTATTATGATTTTTGTGAAAAAAATAAAAAATTACAAAATTAGATATTTTGGAGCCCAAAAGACGGTGATATATATTTTTTACAAAGCTTAGATTTATAAAAATCCGTCGAACCGAACCTAACTGAACTGCGATTTCCGACTTCAAATATTTCAGTTTTTAGTCTATACGATTTCAATTTTGATTTTAGAAGTAAAAAATCGAATAGAACAATTCAATTCAATTTTTGTCCAAAAATCGAACTAAACTGAATACACCCCTAATGAAACCTCATTAATAACCCTTTAAACAAATAAATAATTAAAATCAACATGGTGTAACCCAAATTCAAGGTGGGGTTAGAACATAGCAAGATAAGACCTCTCCAATCTATTAAATGTTAATCACAATCTCCATTATCAAGGACTTGTCTTGTTATATCTCTTTCAACCGTTAATAAGTTTAACTGATAAATAAATACAAATAAAATATAAGTTTTGAAAAATTTCAACAGGAAAACCAATATTGCTTGTTGTTTTTGGTTACTCGTTTTTGTTAGATAGAATAATTAAGGCATATATAATCTATATGTAAGAGTATGACCTTCGTCGATTTTGTAAAAACAATACTATTAATAGTACTTACTATACCATATGATCAATAATCCATTGTCGTCCAGTGGTTAGGATATCTGGCTTTCACCCAGGAGACCCGGGTTCAATTCCCGGCAATGGAATCGTCTTAAATTTTTACTGCTGTCCGGACACGTAGGAACACCACCAGCTTTTTTTTTCTTTTTTCATTTTATAAACCGGTTCATTTTCAACTTTAGTCCTTTTAATATGCTTGAGATTTAATTCTTATACTTTAATTTCAATTTTAGTCTTAATATGCTTAAATTTAATATTTAATCTTTATACTTTAATTTCAATTTTAGCCACAATATGCTTTATATTTAAGATTTAATCCTTATACTTTAATCTTTTAACATCATTTCATCTCTATATTTTTATAATTTTATTAATTATTTCAAATAGTTAATATCGTTAACTTTTCAATTAAACGTGATTACATATAATTTGAAAATAGATTTTTAAAATAATAAGTTAGAGAAATAAATTCTAAATATACAAAGTGTAGAGAATTACAGTTATGGTTGTTTGAACTTAATCAGATCGGCTGGTTGGATCGAGAAACTGTCAAGATATCAATTCGAAGAGAGGCATCAGATTGATTGACCTGCGAATTGATACGGACCGATTGAACCAAACAAAAAAAACCAATTGAATCAAATTTTTTAATGTTTTTTAATAATTCATTTAATTGAATTGTATGAATTAACGGTCTGACCAATTCAACCACTAATCTAGTTCTGAAAACTTTGCTTAGAGTATATTTGATCTTCAAAATTTTACTCTATAATTTCACATTAAGAAATAATCAACCAGACGTGGGTCAACCATATTAATTCATGCTCAAATATGAAAAAAAAAATTGATGGGGCACTCATATTTATTAAATATAATTATATTTTTTAAAATAAATTAAAGTGTAAAAATAAAAATAATTTTATATGTAGCACCCCAAACCCGGCCCAGTCGTTAAGGCCGAATCCGACGTGCCACTTTGAAGTCAAAAACCCGTGTTCCCTTTTTAGTGTTTTAAAAAAAAACCGACTTTTGTCAAACTAACCAAGTGAATGGAAGCTGGGCACCAGGTAGGTATCCATAACAGAGGAGGTGAGCCATGGAGGCTGCTTAAGTACCAAGCTCTCCGATTGGATCCAATCCTAGACATGCCCACATCCATTGCCACACTTGGTTATAACAAGTTGAAATTTCTTTGAGTGATTATCTTTAGTAAACCGAATATTCGTGACGTCGTGTTATTTTTAAAAAAAAACAAGTATCGTTTTGAAATCACACCCTAAGTCTAGCCCATTTGAATTAGTATCCATCAATTTAAAGTTGTTTTTAATAATATAATCCCAGAAAAATCAAAGAAGAAAATAAAGTTAAAATGGCCTTATTACAACCCAAAAATTAAATAGCAATTAAAAATAACTTAAGAAAACCAGTCTCTTTTTCAAACCCAAAAGTATTCACCATGGCCACTCTGAATCCCCTCCGGCTCCAAGTCACCCACATCAAGGCTCACCTGCAAGGTTAAAGAAAGGGTGAGTTTGGGGAAACTCAGTGTGTAAGGAAAACCCATTCAAAGCCCAAGTCAGCTCAAGCCCATTGGGCCTAAGCCCATTTAGGTAACAGTGGTACTGGGCCAGAGCCCTTTTCAGATTACAATAAACTGGGCCTTAGCCCCTTATTCAGATAACAGTATGGCCCATAGGCCCATTTCAAAATACATGCAATATCAGTAAACATATGCAAGCCCATTTGGGGAGACTACTCAACCCGCCAACCACTACACTCCACCCGTACCAGCCATACACTCCATGTGGGGAATAGCTCAACCCACCCAGCCCAACACTCCACAGTTGCAGCCTTGCTGCTCAGTTAACAGTAAATTGAGGCAAAGCCTCCAGTACGTGGACAAGCCACTTTCAGTACTTCCTCCGTCAATATCCCAGTCCCATGCATCAAATAATAACAACATGGCATGCAGTAAATAACAACAGTCAAACATGAATTTAGGTCAATTTAACCCTATGGGTATTTCGGTAATTTATCTCCTAAGGGTAAAACTGTAAATTTTTCACTTTTAAAGGTATTTCAGTAATTTATCTATTTTAGGGTTTTTCATGCATATTCCTACCTTTCACATACTAACAGAATCACTACCGAGGGTTCTTACCGAATTGGGCCCGTTGGCCCATCATTCCAATTTTGGCCCATTAAGCCCAAAAATATCGAGGGCACAAAAATCATGCACTTTGCAGTCCAAACATTGCAGCTTACCAAAAACATTAATCGATTTACCTCACGAGCATTCGTACACTCGCAAATCTACAAAATACCGGTTTTCGGCATTTCGACTTTTGCCGATCCAGACTAAGAAAGAGGGTGTTAGTTACACACCTGTTTGCGACGATATGCTACGAGATCCACACACGAACCGCCTACAATTGGATTACTAACACGTTAATCTAACTATTCAAATACAAACTACGTATTAACCCCTTACAATATTCGGCCAACCACACTTACAGATCATAGTAAGCTTATAAGAAATCAATAAGCAACTCATTAACAAATTTTTGTTAATGTTTACCACATAATCATAATTTCATTGTAAGCTGTCTTCCTGAGCAACAGTCACTAAATCATTTATAACTGGAGCTACGAAACTCCAAATCAAGTGCCGTTAATTTTCTCTGAAAATAGACTCATATATCTTATATCCATAAAATTTCAGAATTTTTGGTTTGGCCAATCAATACCAGATTTTTCTCAAAGTTTCGCATGTTTCACTATTTGACTAATCTGACCTCTCTTCATTACAAATCAAATTTCTCATTGTACAGAATTCAAAATATGTTCTCGTTTATTTCATTTGAAACTAGACTCAACAAGATTTAATTACATAATTTATTCAGCTTCTAATTCATCTCCCACAATTTATGGTGATTTTTCAAATTCACGTTTTATTACCAAATTCACTCTTTCACACATAACTTGCATGCATGTTATTTAAACATGTATATCACCAATCAATAATCACATATCTATAATTTTACTTAAGTATAATCTCCATTTCATCATTTTAAAGCACATGTTAGCCAATTTTTCCCCTTAGCATCTAAGGCACATGCATGCTCATTTGTTTGGCTCAACTTCACCTATCTTCCATTTTTCATCAAAAGAACATGAAACAACAACCATTTCCTTCATTTTAATTCATGACTAAATGCTCACAACACAACTAAAAACCAAAATACGCTTCAAGAGTTAAGGTAGAATCAAGAAGAACTCATGAACCTCAAAATAAAAGCAAACTACCATGAACTTACCTTCAATTTTTCTTCCCCAAGTGACCGAACATTCAAGAGCTTTCTTCTCTCCTTTCTCTTCTCTAACTTTCGGCTATGATGAACAAAGATGTACAAAACTTTGTTCTTTTCACCCCTTTTTTTTTAATAAAATTTCATATTTCATCCATTTAATTCTTTAATACAAAAGAAATGAAATTCCCATCATGGAACATTTACCTAACCCATTATCATGGAACATTTACCTAACCCATTATCATGAAACATTTGCCTAACTCATTATCATGGAACATTTACCTAACTCATTATCAATTTGTATCAATTTGTACCATAAATTCTGGATATCAAGTGCACATTTTGTCTACAACAACATGATGACTAGCCACTTCATGTAAAATGGGAGGTTTGTCATGCAAATCCTCCTATTTTGCACTCCTATTTATTTGGCCACTTCAATTTAGCCTATAGCATTTTCAAACATTTTCACATAGGTTCTATTTCATAATTTCACCCCATTTTTCTTATGGAACAAAAATTAACTAAAATTGTCGGGTTCTATCTTAAGCTTGGCTTTCTAGAGGGCCACTAACATAATTAAACTTATGCCAACATTCACAGAATTCCCGAAAATTTGAGCGTTACATTATAAATCAATGATTGTTTCTAGTAATAAAAAATAATTTATTTTACTGCAAATGACATATTTATTTTTAACAGATAAGTTTGATATACTCAATTTTTTCTTTTTCTTTTTTTGAATTATAATAATAGAGTAAAGCCTGAATAAAAAACACGACTAGCGCGACTCGAACTCAAATCACACCTGGGACAATGAACATCCTATCAATTTAAATAATTGGTGATACTAAATCAAGTGATATTTGGATAAAAAAAAGTACGTTTTTCCAAGAAAAAAATTATTATTCTCAATATTCATAAGATGAATTGGTTGTTGTGGTTTCTATAAAGCTTAAATTCAATTATACAAAGCATTAAGACCAATCTTTTTTTTCCTAATAACTTAACAACCATCGTCCTTATTAAACTCATTTCAATCAACTTATGGACTCTATCAGAAAATTTGATAGAGGGAACTCCATTAACGATCCTTATTGCAAAATCCCCCTCCATAAGAGCAATATCATCTTCATCAAACGCTACACCATTTCCTTTGGATCCTTGACCATTATGCATTAATAGGTCATTGAACCCCATCGTCCCCCCAATTGGATTAGAGTCCATAAGATCACCCAAGTCATTAGGCAGTTCTGCCTCTTGCCGATGAACCTTTTTCATAACCCTACCGCCATTGGCAACGCCCAACGAGGAAGAGGTTAGAGTGTTTGATTAAAGTGTTTGATTGGAGCAATTTAGAGCTTAAGGACTCAATTGAGTTGTTTTTTTTCCCAAAGAACATGATTGATTTTTTTTTAACAGTACAAGGACTTTTCATACAAATACTTGAGCTATAAGATACGTAGAAAGTTGAAAACTGAAAGGAGGCCAGTAATTATACCAAATCTTTGCCCTAATTTCTTCTTTTAACTTTTTAAATTATACCAAATCTATACTTATCTTGTAATTTACTTCAATTCATAGAATTCCCATAAGGAAAAAAAAGAAAAAAACAATTATATAGCACAATTTCAGCGTACTAGATTTCAAACTTGACAATTTTTTTTATTTAGTGTGATGATTATAGTATTTTATGATTGTGTCACATCATCACTTAAATTTTTTATAAAAAAAATATAATTTCTACGTAATGACATGGCACAATATTATAGTGTTATGTCGTCACATGGACCAAAAGTAGAAAATGTTAACAAGTTCCAAGATTAATGTGAACTAATTAAAAAAAATTACCAAGTCAAGAAATAAATATTACTTTATCCCATATTAAAATGGTTAAAATATGTCATAGGTCATAGTAGTGTATTCTTCACGAATTTAAAATTAAGTCACTGTACTTTTATTTTTAAGAACTTAGTTTCTCTAATTTTTAGATTTTAAAATTCAGGTCTAATTGTTAAATTTATAAAAAAAATATAAGGAGTTATGGGCATATTTTAACCTATTGAAATCATCTACCAAAATTAGCTGCTTCATAATAATAATACATTCATGGTGTAAGTGAAAACAAAATTATGTGATTTATAAAAAATATAAAAGATCAAAAACATCCTTAAAATAGTACAATTCAATTTGTAAAGTGAGAGTATTTTTATCTTCTTAATTGAGTTGGTACATAATTAACCCGTAACACCAATTTAATTAGGAGTTTTATAATAAGTACAGATAGATAATATATGTATCGGTTATCTGTAAGTGTAATAAATTTTATTTGAATTGGATTGATTTATAATGAATGTTTTGTATAATTCATATTAGCTTAATTCAATTAGAAAAGGAATGACATAACATCAAATTTAGCTCTCAAAATATTTATATTTTTTTTGTCAAATTAAATTAAATTTGGACTTCAACCTTTTAAAAAAAGTCAAATTTAATAGAGAATCTTTCAAAAAAGAGTAAAAATATTTTTTTAATTAAAAAACTGACTACCTATAAGGCGATTCGCATGTACTCTATGCTATTTTTTAAATTTTTTAATTTTTTGAATATTTTTATAAGCTTTAAATTATTTATTCACGTAGTATATAAGATAAATATTGTCATGTCAATATAAAGCATATGCAAACTACTATGCGGGTTTGCCATGCCAACATCATTAAAAAATTAATATTGTTGATACAATGGATCAACAAGGGAGGAGACAATGAGAAGAAGGTGATGGGAGTTTAGAACGATTCACCCTTGTAGAGTGGAGAATGGTCAATGGTAAAAATGAGGAGAGAAAATACGGAAAAAAAAATGTCCTTGGTGGCCGTAAAATAGAATAGAAGAAGAACCCCAAAATAAGACCCATCATCTTACCCTAATCCCAATAAGGGTAGATATATGGGTTATTGGTGGAATTTACATTGCGATCAAAATGTTCATAATTTCGTATGTATTTCTGTTAAAAATAGAGATTTGATTTTTTTTAAAGATTAATAATTAAATTTAATTTAAAAAATAAGAATCAAATTGATAGAAAATATACATATGGCATTATACTAAAAAGAATAAATTAAATTTTTAAATAAAAAAATTTAAAAGAAAATAGTTTTATTTTGAACCTGTCGGTCCGACCAATTAAGTGAGTGTAGGAAGGGGGTTTGGTGGCAACATCACATGCAAAAAGCAAAAAAACTAAGTTGAAGAACTTAATTTGATCACATTCAAAATCTCTACATACGATTTGGGGGATTTGTTGTTCAACAACAAAGCTATGATTTATTTGTGACGTGTTCCATTTCTTCACATTTCACACCTTCCTTTGGATTTCATTATATTTATTGCTTTCATCTACACACCTCTTCCTCCTAACTGTTTTCTACCTTTGCCCTATTTTTATACATTATTTCTCTCTTTTTCCATGCATTTTTAACCTACTTTTGCCATTTCCACAATATATAATTATAGTCAATCATGTTTTATCTTAATTATTATAAGAAACGTTGATATTAACTGTAGAACGATCGCAAAGTAATAAGAACACACAAATACGTAAAAATCCTTTCGAGAAAAAAATCATAGGTGGAGGAAAAGAAATTTATTAATGTTCAAAAACGAATGATATAAGAGGAGTTTCGATTACATCTATTTAAGAGTTGAAAATCCCTTTTCTAATCAAAGTCAAATAGTAGAAGTATAGTTCTATACGGACTCAACTTGTATAGCCTCTAGCCCCACAAATCCTTTATTTTGTAACAAGTGATGAGATTCGAGTCACACAATCTCTAACATTAATAATTTATTAGAGTTTTAATTTTGAAATTCAAATTGATGTAATTTCATGTTAAATTTACTCCTTTTAACTTAATTCATTGCTTTACTTAGGGACTCAGCTATAAAATTTTGGTGTTCAAAGTTAAAAAAGATTTGTATAATTTTTCGAAGGAAGCTAAAATTGAATATTTTAATTTTTATGAGGTATTTAAAATAATAATAATAATTGTTGTTTGGTCAAAGCCCCTCGTGACACCCTTGGTTTTAACATCAGATGTAATAATTTCGACAATTAGCCATTGGTGTAATGAAAATGAACATGTTATATCTTTGTTGACTTGAGGTTCTGGGTTCATACATGAAAACCCCATCACTTATCTCTTATAAAAGAAATGTAATAATTTGATTTTATGATCTTAATTCCCTTTATTTAGTATAATTTCAACATAAAAACCTTATTTTTATATTTGTATTTATTCCCAATTTGTCCTAATAAAATTGTTATATATTATTACAAAAATTAAGTGGATAATCAAGTATCTTTGTTCTTTAATTACACTTACGTAGACTTCAAATGTTTATTGAATTCTTTAATCATATGATCAGAGATTCGATCTTCATCTCGTGAGAATGGAGCATATTTCATAGCAAACCTTTATGTGATCGAAAGGTTCGATTCCTACTCATAGAAATAGAGCATTTACTTCTTTGAAAAATATTTACAATAAAAAAATTAATCACTTATATTAATGATAAATACCCTGATTATAATAAGAAATTAAAATGAATATTTTTATTACAAGACCAATCGCTTTCACTTTGATAGGAACAAATTCTTAAAAACCTCGATTTTTTAATAAAATTAAAAAAAAATAAAAAAGAGAAGGATTGAAAAACTTTTTGACTTTAAAGTTTACACATTTGTATCGAACGTAATGAAAGTGTAAAAAAATTGAACGGAGTTTAGTCCACTACCAACGTACGGCTAATGCACGGCGTAATACTTGGCCCGATGAATGCGGTTTGTGGGTCCCACTTCTCTCCATTTTGGTCTCTTTTTTTTCTGCCCTTTGAAATTTGCCGTTTTTGTTTGTAGAATCAATTATTTTGAAAATAATCCCCAAATTAACGTCTGAATGTATAATAAGTCTAATATTTTCCAAATGCATGCATGCATTAGCTGTTTTTATTTGACCATTTTCCACTTGTTTTTGTCCCCTATTTTTCTATTTTTTTTCCTATTTTTATTTAAACATTTACTTTATCTAAACATAATTAAATAATAATTATAAATAAAGATTAAAATTTTAAACCCGACCCAAAATCCTAAATTCAAGAGTAATTAATATTTATTTATAATAGTTACGGTTAATGTTTAATTATGTTTAAATAAAATTACTAGCATTTATTTACAAGTCCATTTTTTTGTTTAATTTAATAATGATGTGTCGTATTATTATTCACTAATGGTGCATGAGACTTATACACTGATGGCGCACCAAATATTTTACTATACTCCTACAGGATACTTATCAGCTCATTGCTTGTGGAATTTAAAAACCTACTGATAATGTATCAAATATTTTCCCTAAACCTTTACCGAATAATATCCAAAAACTCATAAAATAAAATCTATTTTTGTAAAAATAAGCACAAAAAAATCAAAATCTAGATTTAATATAAAAAATCAAATCAAATTATCATAAAAGATTAAAAAATATAAAAAAATCCTTATTTTCAATAAATAAAGTTATTTAAAAAAAATCAATTTATATAGAAATTTGTGGGTAGATAATCCCTTGATTAGAGCTATTGTAATTAGTGATCTTAATTAGAGCTATCTAAAAAAAAGTTATTATACTATTTGGTACTTATGTTTAGTGTTAATGTTCAATTTGGTATCTTAGTTTTCTTTTTCTAATATGGTACTTAAGTTTGGCTTTAATGTTTAATTTCATACCCACGCCAATAGACATAGATACTTAATTCGAACAAAAAAAATTCAGGTATTGAATTCAATATTGAAGTTAAACTCATTTATTTAACTAACACAAAAAAAAAGTATCGAATTGAAAAAACTCATGTACCAAAGTGAACATTGAAGATAAACTCAAGTATCAAATTGAGAATTTAAAACAATCTTATTATAAGTTCTGCTCATATTTGCTCTTTTTGACACAATATCTAAAATTAGGCATAGCCCCACCTCAACCCATAAGTAGGAGGATAACAAGCTGTTGACACCATTTTTTTTTAAAACAGGGTCGACTAGGATTTTGAAAAAAGATTGAAAACGGGAGTCGCCACCAATCTTTTTTGATGAGGTGTGATCGGGTCACCTCGAAAAATGGTTGTTTTTAATAAATGATTTAATTTTTATTAAAAAAACGACTTCGGTCTACGAAATTTAGAGAACGGGTTCGGGAGTCGGTTACGCACGAGGAAGGATTAGCACCTCGATACGCCCAAAATTGGTACCTAGTTGATTTATTAATGTCTTGGTGTCGAAAATTAAAAAAACTCGAAAAGAATTTAAAAATATGATCCCTCTTTATATTGCTATTTTAAAAATGTCTAGAATAAATCAAAATGAAAAATGCCTTCTTATCTCGAATTAACAAGATGTCACATCCAGTAAGTTAGGACACGACACCTCGTACTTTTTTTGAGAGTAAGCTTGCCTCTTATTTTGTTGTTTAAACTTCATTTATTTTAATTTTTAAAGGATACTCGGTTATTTAGGATCAACGCGAGAAAAATCGAAGCTCAGTAAGTTAGGGCACGATTTTCTCGAATTTTCTAAATATGGAATATTGCCTTTATTTTCGAAAAATCCTCGTTTCGAGAAAACAACGTGTCATATCCAATGCGCTAGGACACAACATATTGAAACCCCGATAATGAGCTTTTATTTATTTTTTATTTAAAGAGGATTCTCGATTATTTAGATTCGATAAAGAAAATTGGAACCCAACACGTTATGGCTCAATCCTCTCGAAGATCCCAAATACCGAGTATTACTTTTATTTTCGAAATCTTCCGTTTTTACAAATCTGAGTAAAAATGGGTGTAATGGAATAACAATGATGATGATGTAAGTAGAATGATAATACGAGCAATAGCATCAAAGATAAGATAAATAAAAAAGGATGAATCAACAACATACAAGAAAACAAGCATATAAGTAAATGAGATTAAAATATTTTAAAATAATGATGAAAACGTAAATAGATATAATTATAAGAATGTAAGAAGATATATATGTAAGTATACATCAAAGTTTAAAAATAATAAAAATATAAGTAAATAATGATAATTTATATAAAAAAATGTCAAAAGTATGTGCGTATATATGTATTTTAAAATTATAAAACCTAAAAAGTATATATGTATTTAAAAGAAATATATATATGTAAATAAAAATTATAAAATATAAAAAATATATAAGTGTGTATATATTCGTGAAAGTAGAAAGATGTATATAGACAAAAATATATGAGTACGTATGTATGTATGTATGTATATATATATATATATGAAATAAAAAAGGTATATAGATTATAGAATATAAAGAATATATGTATGAGTATGTATACATATAAATTGGGAAAAATATGTACGTGTATTATAAAAATGCATGCATGTATTTATATTGACTTAAATCAAGTAATACAAACAATAAGAAAAATATTAGGTAAATAAAATATACACATATATATAACTTAAAATAAATAATAAAGGAACTCTCCTTTTCTTTTAAAAAAAAATTAAATGAACTAAAGGATGAAATTAAAATCAAACCAAAATCCGGGGGTCTAAACTGTAAATAAAAAGCTCAGGGACTGAACTTGGATACGCCTAAAGACTGGAGGACTGATCAGGCAATATGCCCCAATCCCAGAGTGCAGCGTTTCAATGCAAATGATCGCACATGGTCAAAGGACCAGACTGAAGCAGAAACAAAATTCGCGGTCCAAATAAAAAAAATAGAAAGGTCAGATTGCGCATCAAGCGCAAGATGGAAGGACCAAATGCGCAAATTACCCATTAGGGCAAAACATGCGCAGATCTCCATCAAACGGCGCCGTTTAAATGTTTTTATTACTTAAAAAAATTGAAACCCTCATTTGCAACCTCTGTTACAAAAAGAAAAAAATGGGATCCTCTTCAGCCCCCTCCCACTATTCGGCCACGGACCCACCGCTTGCGCCGCCGGGATCAAAGACCGACGACGAAGAACATAGGCTTTTCAGCCCTTGTTTCGCGGCGTACCCGAGAGTCGGGTTTCCAACCCGAGGGACCATTAGACTCACCTTAAGGCCCGATTCCGCCGACGGCAAAGGAGATCTCCGTCGACAGAGCTACGCGGTGGTTCCAGGTACGCTTCTTTCCCTCTTTTCCCTTTTTATTTTCGTAGATAAAAAAGAAATAAAATAAAATAAAATAAATAAAAATAAATAGAATAGAATAGAACACTAGATCTGAAACAAAAATGAAATATCACATTGGAATATTTTTTATTTCCCTTGTGTTCGTAAAAAGAGAGGAAGCCCTTTACAATGGTGAGATTTCGACTTTTATAGCCGATCTATATAACTTTTAATTTCTATTTTTTGTCTTTTTGCTATTTGTTTCTTCTGTTGTTGCGTGTTGCTCATTTTGCAGGTGGGCAGTTGGGCAATGGCGGAAAGCAGGTGAACGGCGGAGCAGGTGAGGAGGCCAGGAGCAGGTGCGGCACAACAGGGGGCTAGGGTTTCTGCTAGGTGTTTATGTTTTGGGCTGATTGGGTTAGGCTAGTTGGGCCTGGGTAGTTTTTAGGTTAAAATTTGTTATTGGGCCCTGGGTCAAAAATTGGGCTTGTACAGCTGCCCCTCTTTGCTCGTTGTCGTGTAACGATAACAGAGCAAAGACTAAGGAAGACCAATTTTTGTCCAGTCTTTGCCGAGTATTGACTTCTCTTGACGCTTCTTTTCAAGTAACTTTATTCTAGTCCACTGTGTCTTGTTGCGTCGACCCACTCCACTGTAACTTCCAAAAGACAAAACTTGTAGCTTCAATCCACTCTATTGTAGCTTCAGGGGTAAGGTCCATCATTTTGACCCGCTCCACTGCAACTTCAGGGAGATCGGACTCATATCTTCAACTTGCCCCACTACAACTTCAGGGGGATAAGATTCGTGACTTCAACCTGCTTTACTGTAACTTCAGAGAGACAAGGTTTGTGACTTCGCTTCCATCTATTCCACTACAACTTTAGGGGAATAAGATTAGACATGATAAGAATTGCCATCTACTGTCCGCTCCGCTACAACTTTAGGGGGACATGACTTGTTGTTTTCAGTCTATTCCACTGCATCTTCAGGGAAATAAGACTTGATGCGATCTACTCTGCTGTAACCTCAGAGAGATAAGATCCTTTATTTTAATCCGCTCCACTGTAACTTCAGGGAGATAGGATAGTGTCTTCGATCTGCTCCGCTGTAATCTCAGGGAGATAAGATCTCTGGCTTCAATCTGCTCCACTGTAACCTCAGGGAGATAAGATCTGAAATTCTCCGGTCTACTCCACTGTAACCTCAGGGAGATAAGACTTGCATATTCAACCTGCCCCACTGTAACTTCGGGGAGATAAGGCTTTATGTGACCTGCTCTGCTGTAACTTCAGAGAGATAGGATCCTTTATTTTAATCTGCTCCTTATAACTTCAAGGAGATAGGATAGTGTCCTCGATCTGCTCCGCTGTAATCTCAAGGAGATAAGATCTCTGGCGTCAATCTGCTCCACTGTAACCTCAGGGAGATAAGATCTGAAATATTCACTGATATGTTCTCTGGGGAACATGACCTGTATAATGAACCTAATTATGCCTAATGATTAGGATGGCACGATCAAAAAGAATCAAATGCTCCTAACTAGCTATGTGTGAATGGTGTTTGCATGAATGCAAAATTTTATTTTTCCGAGAGTGATCTCGCTTAGGTTATCACTACTCGAAGTTTATTAAGGTTTTGTCACTGAAATGTTACAACACCTTTCTTTTCGACTGGCGCTTTCTGAAGAAACATTTAGCCAGGCTGTCCCCACTGTAAACCTCAAAGTTATATCCACTGGGACGCTAAAATTTGTACCATCATTCTCTCACAGTAATTTAAGGGTAGAAATACGTGGCTTTTCCTCAGTCTTCTTTTATCACAATTCGGGTATATAGGATCTGAACCGTTCTGGTTTCCTACACCATTCTCAGGGTGTTGTTCGTACCAAAGACTTATGCGCAAATGAGGGCTCTCTTCTCCGAGGTAACTTCTTCCCATTGCTTGATGATCATTGCTTGCTTGTTCATTTAAGCTTTGCGACCAACATGGCGCCTTGTCAATCAACGCATTTGAAAACAAAAATCCAAAGAAAAAGTCTAGATTTAGACTATTCCTTCTCAAATTTCCAACCTTTAAAATTGGTGTGTTCTAAACAATAATCCTACTTTAGGCTCCTATATTATTTAGAAACTTTTCAGAGTAATAAGCAAAATTTCCTTTGTAAAAGTTTTATTAGTCCATTAATCATTATTCCAATGCGACATGCTCGCAAGAAGGTCATAACAATGGATAAGAATAAAGTTGGTTCTGAGCATAGCTCGAAAGAACAAGTTATCCAAAAATAGTAAAGAAGGTTGACAAAGAAATTGATTGGGAATGTATATCTTGGAAAAGAATAAAAGGTATTCTGAGAACAACAAATAATATGAGAATTGGGTGCTTTAGATATCGCAGCTTGAACTTTTCTGTACAAACTTTCTGAAGACCATTTTGAGTTGGACATGTGTTTAGGAGATCTACAGTGCTCTGTCGATGCCCCAAGATGTCGCCTATCCTTTCCTGTTGATTCAGGCATAGCAAGACCGTCACATGCCTAATTTGGTCAAGATTTGAATTGCTCTGATCACCTCATGCCCCATTCTGATCAATATTTGAGCTGTCCTTTTCAGGTTTTCAACTCAAATCCCCTTTTGCCTAAGGCGCCCTTTCCGAGTTTTCCCCTTAGCTTCTCAATTTTTCAATTTTCATTTTCTTTTTTCAATTTTCATTCTCATTTTTCATTTTTTCAGAGTGCCCTTTGCGGGTTTTCACCTTGGTCCTTTCTCCTTCTTTAAACGAAGTATTTCTTGACTGGATCCGAGTTTATAGGACTAGCAATCTCACTCAGGATCAGTGCTCTTCTGAAGAATGTCTTCTTTACAACGTAAGGACATTCCTGGTTTGACATTCATTTCCCCCTGGAATCCTTTTAGAGAGGAATGATCTTTTTCGACATCCAACCCTCTCATGGAATTATCTGAGATGACACTATTCATTATGGGCTCGTATCATTTGTTTCTGGTACATCCGACCCTGAAGAATAGCTTTTAACCTTTTTCCTAGGTTCAACTGATCGCATCACGATTGGATCCATTCTGCTTCATCCAATTCTAGCTCAACTAATACCCGGAGAGAAAGGATTTCAATAGGTAAAACTACCTAAACCCCGCAAACCAAAGAGAAAGGTATTGCCCCGGCACAGATGTTCGTCAAGCAAGGAAGGCAAATAGTAATTTCTCATGCCAATCCTTGTAAGTCTCAGTCATTTTCCTTCAATTTTTGATGTTCAACTCTAGGCAATTCAGTGACGAATCGTGGTGTCCACTTCTGAGTTAATTTGAGACCTCAGCAATCGTGCTATTGTTTAAGCTCAATGCATTCTCCAATACCCTCTTCTCTGAAATTCTGTATCGGTATACGATGACTTTGGCTCATGAAGTAGCCTCTCAAAATAAAGCAATGTCCATTAGAGGTCTTCGATAATGGTGATGTCCATGCTTCATTGTGCTCGAAATTTGAGTCGCCCTTTTCGGGTTTTCAACTCAAAACCTCATTTGGTCACAAAGCGCCCTTTGCGGGTTTCGCTTTGGCCTTTCCTTTTATTTTTCTTTTTCTTTTTCATTCTGATTTTTTCATCTAGATTTCTCTTTTTCATTCTTCTTTCTTTTTCTCAGTTTCATTTTGATTTTGATTTTGATTTTGATTTTTTCCTTCTTTCTTCTTTTTGTTTTTTGTTTTTTTATTTTTTTCATTTTCATTTTTATTTTGACTTTGATTTTGATTTTTCTTTTTTCTTCACTTTTTTGATCTGAGCCTTTTGGGATGCAACTTTGACAAAAACTTTGGATCTTCCTCTTTAATCAGGATGGACCCAACAACAACTTGAAGAGATGAAAATTTGACTTCAATTTGGCAAAACTATGCTGACTCCACGAGAAGGGCATTACCCTGGTAAAGAATTACATCGTTCATACTGCAAATTTCTGACATCGTGCTGTTGTGCAGATTTCATTATCGGCGTTTAACCTAAGTATATCCTGGTATGATCCTACAAAGATATCTTCGAAATCTAGAGGTGCCTCAATAAGGTGTTGCTTCGTCTCTGCGGTCAGGTCAATTCTAATCTTCGCCAAGCTCACAATTTCTGATGATTCCTTGTGAGGTAGGATCTATCTATCCTCTTGTTCAACCATCTTTAACAAGTCGGGAGATAAACTACAATCTTTGTCATTTTCAAAGCCCTGGGATCCCTCTGAACACATGCCCCGCTCAAAAAGAAAATCTGAGTTTGCAGCAGTTTCATTCATGTCATTGATATTTCAGGACTCATAATAAGCACCAAAGAATATACAAAAGGAATGTATACATTTATGAATAATTATTTATACAATATGATTATGAATGAATGAATGATGTGGAAGAAAATCCAAAAGAATGAGATATTCAGAAATAATTGTTCAAAAAGAATGAAAGAATATTGGCTCAAAAAGGAATGCAAAGATGTATTTTATTAGAATAATGACTTTCAGACATGAGCCTATTTCACAAAAGAGTTCTTATTGCCTCTAGGCTAAAAGCAACAAGTGTGTTCTGAATATTACTCTGAGTAAGCTCTAAATACTACAGGGGTCTCTTCTGTAGTCTAATTATTCAGAACACTCTCAAGTTTAGAAGGGCGAACATCTAATAAGATCTCTTCTTCAGTTGTTTCTTCATATTCGGCACTGATGTGAACATTTCCCAACATTTCTTCATTCATCGCATTCCCTTCATTATTCGTATGATTGAGCAGCGGGTTTTCTGTACTGATTGAATCATCAAATTTGACAATGCCCATATTGATAAACCTTTCGACCAACTTTTTAAAGGCAGTGCAATTCTCTATTGAATGCCCCGTAATTCCCGTATGGTAGTCGCATTGTGCATTCATATCGTACCATTTGGGATAAGGAAGTTGTAAAGGGGTTAAGTAACGAGATGCAACAATATGCGCATCGAACAAGCTTTGATACAGCTCCTTATATGACATCGAAATTTGTGTGAACTGGAGCTTCTCAGTATCTGGTTTCACTCCAGGTTCTTACTTTAAAGGGCTCTGATGGCTGGTGGTCTCTGTCTTTGGCCTGCCCACAGTGATTGGTTTTGAGTGGCCCTTGTTATATTCGCCTACATTATCCCTTTTATTCCCCTTCTTCCTTGGGGACTTTGTAGTGTCTGGGTACTCTACCCTCATCTGCTTTATTTCAGCTAGATTAGCAACAGGATTAACTAAATCGTTCCTCAAATTGGATCCTAAGCCTGTTAGGTAATTCACTGGTGTTGATGTACCAGTCTGATAGTGTTGGGATCCGATAGTAAAAAGTGCTCCTTGCGGACGCCCATCTGGCTGAACCTGGACACTTGTCGAAGTACAATCTAAGGAATAGACAAGATCCTCATTATCGACCCCAAAGTAAACCACCGGGTCATTCACTTCTTTTGACTTTCTAGCTAGCAATCGGTTGAACTAGTTTATCATAGTTCTCCGTAATTCTAGCATCTGATCTCTCATCTCCTGTTGAAATTCAGTCAATTGCTTCTGCATCTGAATCTGCATTCGCTCTAACTTTTCCAACCTTCATTCCATTTTTCTAACCTTTGTTTGGATATCGTAAGGGTGTTTGGTTGGTTGCTGGAATAAATTTACTTGTTTAGACTCTTTCAATAGATTTTAATGCATGTAATGCAAATGCATGAAATGAATGCCTAAAGAGACGTTGATTCTGATTCAATTACATTTAGAAAACTTTTCCAGAAAGTAAATTCCCTTACATAAAATGGATACATGTACGGCTTCACCTTCATATTCCAAGAAACAACATCGGTCTTTTTCTTCATCCGCATGTTTGAGGTAATCTTGCTAATAGATGCCATTGCTAGCTCCACTCTTGATCTTGGTTGCAATCCATCACTTGCCCGTCCTCATAAGGCTCGTCCGACTCTTTAAGGGGTGGAATGTTGAAGGCTCTTAGACAATTGCCTTGAATCCTCAGGCCACGAAGCAGGGTCACGAACTCTTCCATCGCCATTCTTGTGTTTCTCAGAATATATTCAGGCAGTCGTATTGTTTTCCACTTTATCAAGGAATTCGTATTCCACGACAAGCTTTCTAAGTTAGTAATCAAACTTGAATCAATATCTCTTTCTTAAAATGCAGATGCAATGCAATCATAACCAAAACACAACAAGAAGGGTTAGCACAAAACAGAAGTAAGCAAGGAAAACAAAAGTACCTAGTCGGGTAGTCACTAGGGATTTAGAGTGGCTCCACTTAGGATGTGTTCTGAAGTCCATTATATGAGGTTTGGCTCTAAAGTACGGGTACCCGAACCAGCAGATTCCTCAATCCTCACCCATTATAGGCTCATATGGACTGAGTTCAGTTCAGGGGAATACATTTCCCTATGGCCATGCGGAGATGAAAATCTCACGAAAACATAGGTACGGATGTATCCCGGAAGCGATTCACTATCCCATGCGGAGGTGAAAACCTCACGAAGGCGTAGTTTCTCACTCCCACTTAAAAAGGTGTGACCAACGGTCATGCAATGCAATGTGCAGAAATATACATCTAAACGCAGTAATTACAAACAAGATGATAAAAACTGAAATAAAGACAAATGAAATGCAATACAAGGATCGTGTCAAGTTTTCCATCTTTGACAAAAGACAAAGTAACCAACACATGGCTCGACTCTCTTATTTTAGGTCCCTAGTGGAGTCGCCAAGCTGTTGACACCATTTTTTTTAAAACAGGGTCGACTAGGATTTTGAAAAAAGAATGAAAACGGAAGTCGCCACCAATCTTTTTTGATGAGGTGTGATCGGGTCACCTCGAAAAATGGTTGTTTTTAATAAATGATTTAATTTTTATTAAAAAAACGATTTCGGTCTACGAAATTTAGAGAACGGGTTCGGGAGTCGGTTACGCACGAGGAAGGATTAGCACCTCGATACGCCCAAAATTGGTACCTAGTTGATTTATTAATGTCTTGGTGTCGAAAATTAAAAAAACTCGAAAAGAATTTAAAAATATGATCCCTCCTTATATTGCTATTTTAAAAATGTCTAGAATAAATCAAAATGAAAAATGCCTTCTTATCTCGAATTAACAAGATGTCACATCCAGTAAGTTAGGACACGACACCTCGTACTTTTTTTGAGAGTAAGCTTGCCTCTTATTTTGTTGTTTAAACTTCATTTATTTTAATTTTTAAAGGATACTCGGTTATTTAGGATCAACGCGAGAAAAATCGAAGCTCAGTAAGTTAGGGCACGATTTTCTCGAATTTTCTAAATATGGAATATTGCCTTTATTTTCGAAAAATCCTCGTTTCGAGAAAACAACGTGTCATATCCAATGCGCTAGGACACAACATATTGAAACCCCGATAATGAGCTTTTATTTATTTTTTATTTAAAGAGGATTCTCGATTATTTAGATTCGATAAAGAAAATTGGAACCCAACACGTTATGGCTCAATCCTCTCGAAGATCCCAAATACCGAGTATTACTTTTATTTTCGAAATCTTCCGTTTTTACAAATCTGAGTAAAAATGGGTGTAATGGAATAACAATGATGATGATGTAAGTAGAATGATAATACGAGCAATAGCATCAAAGATAAGATAAATAAAAAAGGATGAATCAACAACATACAAGAAAACAAGCATATAAGTAAATGAGATTAAAATATTTTAAAATAATGATGAAAACGTAAATAGATATAATTATAAAGAATGTAAGAAGATATATATGTAAGTATACATCAAAGTTTAAAAATAATAAAAATATAAGTAAATAATGATAATTTATATAAAAAAAATGTCAAAAGTATGTGCGTATATATGTATTTTAAAATTATAAAACCTAAAAAGTATATATGTATTTAAAAGAAATATATATATGTAAATAAAAATTATAAAATATAAAAAATATATAAGTGTGTATATATTCGTGAAAGTAGAAAGATGTATATAGACAAAAATATATGAGTACGTATGTATGTATGTATGTATATATATATATATGAAAATAAAAAAGGTATATAGATTATAGAATATAAAGAATATATGTATGAGTATGTATACATATAAATTGGGAAAAATATGTACGTGTATTATAAAAATGCATGCATGTATTTATATTGACTTAAATCAAGTAATACAAACAATAAGAAAAATATTAGGTAAATAAAATATACACATATATATAACTTAAAATAAATAATAAAGGAACTCTCCTTTTCTTTTAAAAAAAAAATTAAATGAACTAAAGGATGAAATTAAAATCAAACCAAAATCCGGGGGTCTAAACTGTAAATAAAAAGCTCAGGGACTGAACTTGGATACGCCTAAAGACTGGAGGACTGATCAGGCAATATGCCCCAATCCCAGAGTGCAGCGTTTCAATGCAAATGATCGCACATGGTCAAAGGACCAGACTGAAGCAGAAACAAAATTCGCGGTCCAAATAAAAAAAATAGAAAGGTCAGATTGCGCATCAAGCGCAAGATGGAAGGACCAAATGCGCAAATTACCCATTAGGGCAAAACATGCGCAGATCTCCATCAAACGGCGCCGTTTAAATGTTTTTATTACTTAAAAAAAATTGAAACCCTCATTTGCAACCTCTGTTACAAAAAGAAAAAAATGGGATCCTCTTCAGCCCCCTCCCACTATTCGGCCACGGACCCACCGCTTGCGCCGCCGGGATCAAAGACCGACGACGAAGAACATAGGCTTTTCAGCCCTTGTTTCGCGGCGTACCCGAGAGTCGGGTTTCCAACCCGAGGGACCATTAGACCCACCTTAAGGCCCGATTCCGCCGACGGCAAAGGAGATCTCCGTCGACAGAGCTACGCGGTGGTTCCAGGTACGCTTCTTTCCCTCTTTTCCCTTTTTATTTTCGTAGATAAAAAAGAAATAAAATAAAATAAAATAAATAAAAAATAAATAGAATAGAATAGAACACTAGATCTGAAACAAAAAATGAAATATCACATTGGAATATTTTTTATTTCCCTTGTGTTCGTAAAAAGAGAGGAAGCCCTTTACAATGGTGAGATTTCGACTTTTATAGCCGATCTATATAACTTTTAATTTCTATTTTTTGTCTTTTTGCTATTTGTTTCTTCTGTTGTTGCGTGTTGCTCATTTTGCAGGTGGGCAGTTGGGCAATGGCGGAAAGCAGGTGAACGGCGGAGCAGGTGAGGAGGCCAGGAGCAGGTGCGGCACAACAGGGGGCTAGGGTTTCTGCTAGGTGTTTATGTTTTGGGCTGATTGGGTTAGGCTAGTTGGGCCTGGGTAGTTTTTAGGTTAAAATTTGTTATTGGGCCCTGGGTCAAAAATTGGGCTTGTACAACAAGCTTTAGCGCACTTAAACCCATGTCTTTCTACATTAACAACAATTCTCAAATCAATTGAGTTAAAGCTCGATCATCAATACGAAACGTGAAATAATATATGAACTTAAAAAGAATAATAGCATAATTAGAAGCAAATCTATCCGTACAATTGTTGACCCCACTTTTCCCTCCATTTCAAGCTTGGAAAGAAGGAACATGGAATAAATAAACAAAAGAAAGGTAGCAAGTAGGCAAAGAAGTGTTCTACGATTGATGGCACAACTTGTAGCTAAAGCAAAGCAATTTTCATATAGCCCCAAAGTTCATAATTCCACTCTACACCCCTTGCCTTTTCATCTAATCCCTCACTTTTTTTGTTATAATAATTGTTAAGATACAAGGATAATTATGTCATTGAAAAATATATTGTAAGATAAATCGCAATATAAGAATAACAAATAAGTTGTCAACGAGGTACTAGTTCAGTTCGTACCGAGGATGTTGAAGACTCTTGAAATAAAGGTGAATTCAAAAATAAATTTAGGGGTCTAAAATTGAATTATAAATTATTAAGATGTCAAATATAGATTTTATTATGTATTAATTTATTATTTTATCTTTTTGAAGAGATTATATAGAATATTTTTTATTTTTGGGAGACCAAACCATAATTTTCCCATATATTAATTTATAATTTGATCATTCATAAAGGGGCTAGAATTGCCTACCCCTTGTATGTGCCCTTGCTTGAAAGATGCGGATTAGGGTGAAATATCTCTATTAATATTGAATTTTTTATCGAGTTTAGTGTTACGAGTTAATCAGATACCAGTTTAATTAGATAATAACAAAAATATCCTTATTTTACAATGTAAATTATATCTCTACTAACATTAAACTTTTTCTAGAGTTTGGTGTCATGAGTCAATTAGGCATTAATTTAGTTGGAAAATGACAAAAATACCCTTACTTTGCAAAGTAAAATATATTATTTTGAGGGTATTTTTATCATTTTATATCTTTTATATAGAAAAATAAAAATATAAACATGTGATAGGGTTCCAACACAAATCTATAGGGTTCCAACCCAAATCTATAGTTTTTAACATTTGTAGTTTACCATTTATGACAATTTTTTATAGATATATTATTATATAATCCTACTTTTCACTTATATTGTTGGTGTGCTATAATCAAAGAATTTAAAGGTAGTTTTAAAAATGTGTAGAAGGAATAATATTTGGTATATTGTCAGTGAAATTTTTAGACTCCACAAATAGAATTAGGGAGTTAACAAGTGTCTTATAAGAATATAGTAAAATATTAAAAACATATATTTAAAAAAAGAAGAAGAAAAAACACATGATAATTTTTTAAGCCTACTATGAAATAAAAAATGTACATTTTATCAATAAATGTTGGGTGCAATGGTAAGTCACATTGTATTCCCAAGAAGAGATACATGTTTAAACCTTAGAGATGACATTGTTAGGAGGGACAGCTATGGACCCCGAACATGAACAGTAAAACGGATATAAAAAATGAGATTATAATTAAATGGAAAAAGAATTGAAATTAAATGGGTTACCGCCAAGATGAAACTTGAAAGAGTAAAAAAAAAAAAAAAGGGAACTCCATTGCTGTAATTTGCCGTAATTAACTAGAGACCAAAATTGCACTAATTAAGGAGATAAAATGATAATCTTTGGATCTGCAAAAATTTTCAACTTTTTTGACAGTGTTCATATCTTCCCTTTTTTTTTCTCTCTCTTCCACTCCATAAATAGCAGTTCACACTCCACCCTTAACCCATTCAAACCTCCACTCATCCTTTAGCTGTTTCCCTCTGTTTCTTTAGTCAAAGTATACAATATGGCAATTTGGGTTGATACTTGCTTGGTTTCATTGCTTTTCATCATTGTTGCTGTTGAAGCTAGAATTCCTGGTGTTTATTCTGATGGTGCTTGGCAAAGTGCCCATGCCACTTTCTATGGTGGCAGCGATGCTTCTGGCACAATGGGTACTTTTTTATTTCTCAAAACGAAGATGATTTTGACTTCACAATCTGACCTTTTTTTTAATGATTTTTTAGGTGGAGCTTGTGGCTATGGAAACTTATACAGCCAAGGCTATGGTGTCAACACAGCTGCTTTGAGTACTGCTCTTTTCAACAATGGGTTCAGCTGTGGTGCCTGTTTTGAAATCAAATGTGTAAATCAACCACAATGGTGTCATTCTGGTAGTCCTTCAATTTTCATCACAGCAACCAATTTTTGCCCTCCAAATTACGCTCTTCCAAATGACAATGGCGGATGGTGTAACCCTCCTCGTCCTCATTTTGATCTCGCCATGCCAATGTTCCTTAAGATTGCTGAGTACCGTGCTGGCATTGTCCCTGTCTCTTATCGCAGGTAAACAAACAAAAAGTCTTCCTTCCCCTTTTTGTTTCCCGAGAAACAAACAGATATAATTACATTTTTTCTTTTTCTTTTTTGTTATTCTACAGGGTTGCATGCCGTAAGAGAGGTGGAATCAGGTTCGCAATCAACGGTTTCCGTTACTTCAACTTGGTTCTTATTACCAACGTGGCAGGCTCTGGTGATATCGTGAAGGCAAGCGTTAAAGGATCGAAAACAGGGTGGATGAGCTTGAGCCGAAACTGGGGCCAAAACTGGCAATCCAATGCCGTATTGGTCGGCCAATCTTTGTCTTTTAGGGTCACCGGCAGTGACCGTAGGACTTCTACTTCATGGAACATTGCTCCTTCCAATTGGCAGTTTGGTCAAACCTTCACAGGAAAAAATTTCAGGGTCTAAAATATGAAGGGGTGGGAGAGTAGTTGGGTTACTTTCCTGGGAAAATGAGGGAAAGTGTGTGGTTAAGATTGTTTTGACAGTGGGGAAAATTGGGTTTTTACTTGTTTATCTAATGGGGCTATTTACTCTTAGGTTTTACTTTTTTTATCTTTGGGGTGAAAAGGTGAGAGAGGATAAAGGTTAAAAAAAGTGGAATGAAATGGGGGCTGAAGTGGCTTGGAAAGAAGTTGTAGCCCGCAGCTTTAATACTTTTTCTTTTTCTATATGTTACATAAGTTGAATTTAATGAAAGGATGGTCTTAATTTACTAATTGTTTCTTGTGTACTTGCTTTTACCTTAATTTTACGTACAGATTAAGATTAATCTTTTCGGAATTTATTGTCAATTCTTATCTGCTTGAATGATAAGTAAAATTTTGACTTATAATTTTGTTGAGGTTGAAATTAGTACTAATTTTTTACTCCTATTTAAAAGTATATCTCTAATCTAAACTCAATATAAATTGAAGAAGGTTAAAAAAGTAATCAAAATTAATCTAAAATAATATTTTATTAAGAGAAAAAAAAAGTGAGATTGGTAATGATACAAAGGATTCTTCATTGTAATCTGCTATAGCCGAAAGAGGGTCATTGGATTCCTAATGTAACATGCAATATTTGAATGTCTTTTTCTTGACTACCTAAGGCTAAGATCAAGAATTAGGAGAGCATTGGTCTCTATTTCCATTTCACTTTTGTTCTGGTTTTTTTTTTTTGACTTGATAACATGTACCAAAGTCTTATCTCAAGCTGTTTTTTTGTCTCATCTTCTTTCTTTAAAATTTAACATTTAACGACAAAATAATTACAAAAAGTGCTCATGGTCACTGATAGCAAATTTACTTTGCTGCAACCCTTTTTAACACTCCCAATTCTCCAATTCAACGACCTTAATTGGAGTAGATTCAGTTTATAATTTGATTGGTATGTGTATTGTTTTCTAATTTAGGAGGATGTGGATTCGAGTGAGCTGAAGCGTATTATCTTTTTATTTATAGATTGAGAATGGGCTATGGTTAGTTCTATATATTATGTCAAAAAGAACAGATATGATCAGAGCCTAATTTGATTTAGTAAGGTAGCTATTTGGTGTAAAAAGATTAGTGGCAATAATATTATATTATTTGGATAGATAAATATAAAAAATGGATAAGTATAAAATTGTAATGGCGTAAATTCAATGTTATCGGAATAGTGGTTTCGTAACCACAAATCTGATTTAAAGAGAAATTTATTTCAATATTTTTGCTTGAAAATTTATATGATAGGAAAATCGTATGAAAATATTGATAGGAAAATTTTATCAATTTAGTGATTAGTTAGAAAAAGAAATTATTGAAGAAATTGGGTAAAATAAGGTATCGGGACCTCTATCTCGTAAAACTGAGTCAAAATAATTTTATAAATATTTATGAAATGTTATTAATGTGGTATTAAAAATTCGTTAGGAAATTTTTATGTTTGGGTAGTCAATTAAATGAAAAGGACTGAATTGTAATAGGTGTAAAAGTTGCTAGAGTGATTAAATAGCTTATTAGTCTAATGAGAAAGGATATAAAAGGCAATTAGACCCAAAAGTTATTTGGGCTGGACGGCAAGGGTATGAAATCAGCAGAAAAATTGATAAATTAAGGGTAAAATTGGAATATTGCAAAATTAACTAAATAAAACTAGGACTAAATAGGAAATATCTAGATTTTTCTTCATTTCTCTTCAATTCCAGCAGCTAAAAACGCCATAGGAGGGTTCTCTAAGCTGGTATTTCATAATTTTTGCACCAAGTGAGTTAATCCTTGCCTTTTTCTTGTAATTTTTGTGTTTCTAAGACTTTTACAACTAGATCCTACTATTAAATTCATTAGTTTTTGATTTCATGGATGAAATTTAAAGTCACCATGGTTGAGTTCTGTAAGTTTATGATGAAATAGAATGAAATTAAAGCTTTAATTTGTTTATGAGATGATTTTATTAGGCAATTTCAATGGAAATTGATTTTTGGGACCTAATTGTGAAAATGTTTGGAATTAAAGTCTATTGCTGAAATTCTGATTCCTAAAGGTTGTAAACTAGTTTAAGGTGATAGAATAAAATGTTAATTGAGAAAAATCAGCTCAATTGAGAGGCTAATTGAGTAGGGATGAAATTATCATTTATTAAAAGCTTAGGGGAAAAATGGTAATAAACAGCTTGCACTAAAACAGTTTGGACAGCAGCAGTAGACTAACTTTGAAAATCACCAAAATTGTAGGAATCGAATTAGAAGATGAACAAAATATAGAATTAAAGCTTATTGAGTCTAGTTTCTCATAGAAGAAATATTGTAAGCAATAGATTTGTAAATTTTGAGATATAATGAATTTTGTGAGACAATGTCAGAATGAATTCGGGTTCCCCTGTTCTGACTTTGAAAAATTATAAAAAATTGAATAAAAATAATTAGGGACTTAAATATGTCTAGAATTCTGAATGAGTATATTTTTAATAGAAACAAACAAGAACATCATTTGAATTCTGTATAAAGAGATAATTTATTTTTAGTGAAGAAGGGTCAGAACTGTTAGACAACAGAACAGGGGTGACTTTGAAGAATAAACTGTACTGATTGGCTAAACCAAAAATTATGAAAATTTTATGGTAAAAATATATATGAGTCTAGTTTCAGGAAAAATTAACGGATCTTAATTTGGAGTTCCGTAGCTCAAGTTATAAATAATTTAGTGACTATGACTCAAGTAGACAGCTTTGAATGAACTATAAATAATAGTTGAATTATAGAGAATGTTGCATATGAACATGAAATGTATTAAATTGATAATTAAATTTATTTATTTAGATCCAGAAGATTCAAATACGAAGCTAGATCGAGGAAAGGAAAAAGTTCGGGATTAATAGATTTTTACTGTTTACAAACAAATATCAAGGTAAGTTCATGTAACTTGAATTATATTCTTAAATGCTTGAAATGCATGTTTTTGATATGAATATGATTTGAATGTTCATTGTATGAAAATTTATGAAACATTGATATATTTGATAAAATGGGAAGAAATCCCGTTTGAATGAAAGGAAAATTCGATGGATCTCTGAAAAGGAATTGACGGTAAAAAGGATCTAGCCCGGACGGGTGATCCTATCCTGATATAGCCCTCCCGAAGAATATGTGTAAAATGGATTTAGCCCGGACGGGTAATCTGAATTAGGGTCTGAATTTAGCCTGGACTGGTAATTCAGATCCAAGCTCATTAGAGTAATTGTCGTTGCAGGGGATTTAGCCTGGACTGGTAATCCCGACAATACTCTATGAGTTTATATTGCAAGGGATTTAGCCTGGACTGGTAATCCCGCTGCAAGGTTGAGGTTCGCGGGAGTGTGCTCTCTGAAATGGAAATGTGCGCACATGAATATGAATTGACGGACCCGGAATTGTACACTAAAAGTGTACCTCTGAAAATCCATCGAAATTCCGATAAATTCAACGGGATAAATATGAAAATAATAAGGGATTGAAAATAATGGTATTGATGAGTACATCAATCATGGTATATATATTATTGATACATGGAAATTATTGTACTAACTTGAATGTTGAGTTTGTGCATGTTAGGGTAATAATGCATTGAATGGATATATGAATGTTTATTATATTGTATTGAAAATATTAGGTAAGTATAATTCTTGTTACATGAGCTTACTAAGCACAAAGTGCTTACCCCGTTACCTTTTTCCCTGTTTTGTAGTGTTAAGAGCTTGAAGGTCGGATTTGGTCGGAGACACATCACATTGTCAACCTCAGGATTTCGGTATATAAAGAAACTTTATTTTGGAAATCAATGGCATGTATAAGCTAACAAAGTAAATGTTAACGTGAAATGAATGTAAAGTTAGCCATTAGTATGGTTAACAAACCTGGTTATAGATATGTGATGACGTTATCTTATATAAATGCATGAATCTATCATGAAAATATGTTGAATTGAAAAAAAAAATTAATTCGTAAACTCCGGTAATGCCTCGTACCCTATTCCGGCAATGAATACGGGTAGGGGTATTACAAAAATAATGTTTTTACTCTTAAATTAACATAAATAATATTTTATGTATGTTATTAATAGATTAAATTACACTTAAGGTCACTAAACTATTAGTAAGTTTATATTTTGGTCACGTGACTTCAGAAAGTTATAAAATGATCATTGATCTATTTGAAAGTTTTTATTTAAGTCACTAGGCTATTAAGTTTTTTTAAAATGGTCCGGCTAGTGAGCTTCAAGCGACAATTTGATGATCGGTACAATGGATCAATACCCAATAACATACCTTAAATCCAAGTCGATCTAACAGTTAATGTCGGAGACCAGAGAAGAAAACTATTTGGATTTTGGTTTGCAAATTTATGACATTCAAAGTTATTTTTATGAAAAAAGCTTAATTGCATAAGAGAAGGAGAATAAGAGCTTTTAATTGGTACATGTGGTGCAAACAGAAAAAGCCATACAATAGTAATTTTAACAATCCAATGACTTAAATGAAATTTTTTGAAGAATTTAATGACTTTTTTATAATTATTTTTAAATTAAATGACTAAAACATAAACTTACTCAAATTTTAATGACCTTAAGTATAGTTTACCTTCTTTTCTATTTATATGACATTTACTTTCTATCACTTTTGTTAGGTGTGTTGACTTGATCACATGTAATGAAGTCTCATGCTTGAACTAGCTTCTTTTTTTTTTGTTAATTTTAATTTTTCTATTCAATAATTTTCAATTAATATTAATAAAAAATATTTAATTATAAAAATATTTTAATTATTATTAAATTAAATTATAAATTATTCATATGTTAAACATAATGCATTTTTAATTTATATATGTTAGTCACATTGTAATTACAAAGAATAGATCCAAATAATTATAATCAGAATTAATCATTATAAAGCACAGTTAGACAAATAATAAAAATATATCTAAACCTAAAATAGAATAAATCTTATATTTGGACCTAAATATAGTGGGACATAAATTAGAATAAATATAGACTAAGAAATCACATCAAATTTACACAGAATAAGACTCGAGCTTGGGATCCTGAATTTCTCAAAGCCTTAATCTTATCCATTAAGCTTTACACAGAATAAGTGGACATAATTGAAACCATAAGGAAACTAAATGTATTTAACACTAAATATAAGGAAGTAAGTATCTTTTACCCTACTCTATAATTTACCCTTCTTTATACCCTTTTATTCAGGTTTAGGTCGAACCTAATTATGATATTAATATACTTTATGTTTACCTAAGCTTAGCTTAAAATTTGAGTCTAAAATTTTGTTCAAGCCCACCAATATTAGTAAAATACTAACCCAAGCCCATTTTAGACCCACCCATATTATTTTTAAATATTTTAAAAAATATTTATATTATTTAATTTAATATATAATAATTTTATAATTTTATAATTATTGATTTTTTATATAGTCATTTAATATTATTTTAATATTTACATTAGAGTACTATTATATATTTAGTACAAGTTTATTTTTTTTAATATGTTATAAATTACATAATATATAAAAATAACATAATATAAAGTACTATAAACTTAAAAATAGGTGAGCCCGAATTCAGGCCTTGAATGTTCAAACTCGAGCCCGACTCTTATTTTAAACAGGCTTAAATTTTTTTGCCCAAACTTATTTTTCGAGTCTAATATTTTTATCCAAACACTATCAAATTTCGGCCAGGCCTTCGAGCCTGAACGAATAGCCTTGTCCATGAACAAGTTTAGTGCCAGGCACGCTTGAGGCGTTAAAACCTTTATTTAACCTAAGGCGCAAGGTGCAAGGTGCAAAAAAAGGTAATCGTCTGAATAAACCAACGCATAAGCATATAAATATAAATATATATGTAAAATGTATATATAAGCATATATAACTAATATCTATAATTATTTAGTAAAAATATAAATTTTAATACAGTTGAGTTTATAAATTCAAAATATTGGTGAATAATTTAAGTCTAATAATTTACTTAATTTATTGTATAACAAAACACCATAAAAACATAATGCTCTAAATTTCCTTCATCTTCATCTTCTCTTCAATCATAACAATTTACATCTCGTTCTGCTTCAATATCGTCATCTTGGTCAAAAGTAGGTTAATTTGATGCACTTGACCTCAATCTCATTTGCACTCTAGCACAATGTTCCAACACCGGCGACACTAACAACCAAACCCCATGTCAATTCATCTTCATCAAATACTAAGTCATCCTCGGCATCATTTGAAGTGTGTTCACCCATCTTTCCAATTAGCTCATTCATTACCTTCATCAATGTCTTCTAGTGAAATAAGATTATGCAAGGGATGATGCATGAATGTTGCTGAATGCTTCCATGATTGTTTCCTTCGCTCTATCCATGGTCGCCTTGTATATATATATCCCATGGCCGCCTTGTTTTTTCATTGTCAATAAGTCAGAGAACTCGAACTAAAGGACTCAGCCTTGAGAGTGATTACCACACCATTCCAAGGTGATGGCATTAGAATAGTTTTAGCAACTTGTTTAGCCTTTGGATCTTTGACACCCAATTTTGAGAAATGACCATGGTTTTGAAATGCAGATGCATTCTAATGTGAGATAAGATGTGCAAAAACGAGTTTTACTCAGACCAGTTCCCTTACTTCGTGAACTCTCTCATCATGTTTAGCATGACTGTGTGGTTATTAATAAACTTATTAGTGATGGCAACTGCTCTTTCTAAAGTCTTAGAGACTTAAGAAAGCTTGCCAATATTTTCTAAAATGAGATCAAGACAGTGTGCATCACATGGTGTCCAATATAGATGTGATCTTTTTGCTTGTAGCAATTTACTTGGAAGTAATATCTGCACAAACTTACTAGCCATGACGAAGTTACTTGCATTGTCTGTAATTACTTGGAAGACATTAGCTTCTCCTACATTCTTCCCAAAAGAATCCAACAATTCAAACATTTTATCTCCCATTTTTTTACATATGATGAACTTAACAATTGATCAAAAGATTTATTAAGCTCCTGCCTTTCTTATTCGTCTATCCATCTGTCATAATAAAACACCCATGCTTCACCTAAACACATTCTTGAAGCATCTAGTTTCACGATATTAAATGAATTTCCTGCTTGGTAGAAAAAAACAAGCAATATGTTGACACGCTTCTTATCTCATGCATCTATAATGTTTAATTGCTTTCGAGACTGAAAAGTACTTTCTCTGGCTTTTGAGAGATGAACGAATCCATAGGAGAATTCTCTTTGTTAAAACATGGAAGTGGTCACTTGCCCTTATGATTTCCTTTTATCTTCTTCATCAATTTCCACAATATTGCTAAACTCATTAAAATTCAATAACTTATCATATATTTTAAATTTTTTTCTCATTCTTATAGAACAAAAGCTCCTTTCTCACATTTAGTAGAGTCTTCAAGCACGACTTGGCATTTCTATGATTATTGACTTGATGTTGTTTGGCTCGGAATATGCCACCTTTAGTTGTCTTTATGACAAAACATGCAAGTGGTGGTATTCGGATCTTTCGAATTAGCCAAAAAAACATATTAATTGCAGGTGGCTACCTGACACCTCCAAAGGGTAAGAAATCAAACAAGGATCCCCTAGAGTAAGTCAACTAGTTCAAATACCAAAAACACAATTTGCAAATAGCAACAGAGCAACTGTAAAAATAAGGGGTGAAAAGTATGATGGGAATAGGAACAAAGGAAAAAATATTGGTAAATTGGATATGGTGTTACTCGACTCGAAAAGGGTTGTACAGGACTCTAGGGTGCTGAACAATGTGATTCACACCAAAAGGGTAATGGGCTCTCTTGATATAGGCCTTGCACTTACGACTGGAACTCCAGACTACCCATTTCAAATATTTCAAAGGTGGATCCATTAAAAGACAAAAAGTCTTTGTATTCAGGATGGTGAAGGCCCTGTAAAAGACGTTGCATGTCCAGATAATGAACTTCTTTCTACTTCTGTGCTCTCTTACTTGCTAAACTAATTGTTGTTTAAAAGAACAATGGCAAGGAGAGGAATGTAAGGCGATGGCAATGGGAATCTCTTTGGAGGAGAGTAATGAACCTATGATGTGGGTATAGGAACAGATGGGGGAAAACAACCCAGTGCAAGATCAGGTATCCTCAAACATGAGGGGGGATCAAAATAGACTATTAAGGGGACCCCAAGGAAGCTCAAGGAGGCGGGGAAGAAGTGATGGTATCTCCCCGTGCTAGTTACAACCAGAGAGAAGTTCAAACGTATTGTCAAACCTAAGAAGCTGTCCAGTGGGATGCACGAGGCCATTTGAGACGATTCTAATATTGGTGCCGCCTATGTGGCCATCTCCAATACAACCCTCCGCATCATCGTCTCATGAGAACCAGATGCCTGGAGTAATGTGAGGGAGACTCAATGGTTTATCGAAATCGTCCGTTACCAATGAAGACCATGAAGTGTTATTATATCCTCATCAATTTTTATAAAAAAATATATCTCATATCTTAAATATATTGTTGACTTTTAATACTTTGCCTTGAGGTTTGGGCAATGTCGGTGGTTTTAATGCAAAAGTGACGTTCATATATGCGTCTACACATTAACTGAATTATTATTACTCAATGTCTAAAAAAACTGTTAATTGTGGAAAAAATGCTTGTGTGATATAAAATTTTTGAGTAAGAGATACAGATGATGTCTAATTAGTATTTTATATAATTCTTTCCCTTAACGACAAAGGGTAAAAATTTGAGGGTAAAATTTTGCTATTAGACCCTGTAATTTGCGTAAATTATAGATTTAATATATGTACTTTAATTTGGTCATTTTCAATCTGTGTACTTTTAGAATTTAAAAATTTTAGTCTTGACATAATACCAACTATTAAATTCAATAAGTTTTATTATTTTTAAAATTTACTTAACACTTTTTTGTTCAAGACTTTGTATTAATTAAAAAATTAATAAGATTATCAAACACATTTTAAAAAACAATTGAATATTGAAAATTTTCATTTCAATAAAATGAGAATTTTCATAATTTATCAAACACATCCTGTTATACGGTACGTCGATAATGGCAATAGAAATAATCACAAAGCAATAAGAAAGGAAAATAAAAACATGCCGATTTTATGTGAAAAACTCTCATCTCATTGGGAAAAACCATGTGTAGAAGAAGAGAAATTCATTAATGTTGAAACATAACAATACAAGAGGTTTGCGACTATGCGTAGTTTTTAAAGGGTTAAACAACCCGTCTAAAAGACGAAGTATAGTCCTATACGGATTTAAATTTGTCTCTTTATTTTATTTTTTTAACAAGTGAGTCGTACCGTGAACTTTATAAGCCAGATTAAACGGGATCCGAGTCACAGAATTCTAGCATAAGTTCTTAAATTAAAACATAAAAGTAAAAATAAAAATAAAAATAAAAGAGCCCTTGAATATTTTGATATATTGAAACAAGAAGAATGGATAGGCTTAAAAGAAAATTTATTTCATTTATGATACTTAACAAAAATATATTAAAAATTTACAAAAGAAATGATAAATATATATATATATATTTGAATTATATTAAAAGATAAAAAAACAAAATGGAGGGGACAAAGAAACCTGGCAGTGGGAGGATGGCCCCAATATCCAGGAGTATTGTATACAGTTGGTCTTCTCTGAACCTTTGAAAATTCTTTCCTATGAATGATTAAAGGCAAAGGTGCCTTTGGAAGGCAATCAACTTTAATGCCTTCACTTATGTTTATTGAGGTGAGCCACCCTTATCTTTCCATTCAACACTACCAATCAAGATGTAACCACTTGTTTTTCATTATACTGGTTAGAGTATGTTTAAATGCATATCATCTTTTAATTTAAAAGTTTAGAAGGTTATAAAAAATTATATTAAAAATAGTTAAATTTAGTCTTTAGTCTTTAGTCTTTAATATTTATATATTTTGTTAATTTAATTCTCTTTTTTTAGTTAAAATTGACTTTTTACCTTTTAAAAGAGGTTAAATTTGATCATCAACTTTACAAAATAGACTCCAATTATTATTTTTTTTAATGGAAATACTGACTAAAATATTAAAATTTAAACATTACAATCCACATGTATTTTGTACTATTTTTTTTATGAAGTTTTATCTATTTTTAAATTTTGAATTCTATTTAATTTTAAAATTATTTATTGACATAACATATAAGACAAATAATAAAATGTCAACATGAAATACTTGTGGGCTACCACACGGTTTGCTACGTCAACATCGTTAAAAATTAATGTTTTAATTAATATTTAACAATTTGATTCTTTTTGAAAGATTAATGACTAAATTTAATTTTAAGAAAGATTAAATTAATTAAAAATATAAATATTAAAGACTAAATTTGATATTTACATTATCCCAAGAAATCAAAAGGTTTAAGTCAATTTTGTTTTTCATTTTGGAATTTTAAAACAATTGTATATTAAGTCAATACAAGTGACAAATTTACATTACTTTAGTTAAATTTATTAAAAAAAGCCATAATAATAAAATAAAACAAAAACACATTGACCATATATTTAATGTTAATCCCATTGATAAATGATGAAATGATTGTAATGTCATAACCATGTAAAAGAAGGTCATGTGAACTGATAGAAGGGCATCAATGTTAAAGGTGCTCCCTGCATGAAAAGAAGTGGTAACCATCATGACTTAGTACACACCAATACCATAGGTGAGTACTCAATAACTCCAACCTACTCCACCTCTACAACCCACTGTCACATAACTTCATAGATTAACCTAAACTAAAATACATCATCTAATTTCATAAGAAATGATAAAAAAAATAAAAGATAGGAAAAGGGATAGTGAGAGAGAAGG
Source organism: Gossypium hirsutum (assembly GCF_007990345.1). Lineage (NCBI taxonomy): Eukaryota > Viridiplantae > Streptophyta > Magnoliopsida > Malvales > Malvaceae > Gossypium > Gossypium hirsutum. The sequence goes on from NC_053436.1 coordinate 2,387,291, forward strand.
CAACAAATAACTTGACACCACCAAAAAGCTTTAGATTGGTTTTGCTATCACACTCAACAACAAAAACACCTTTCCTTCCCCCCAAACCCCAAAACCTTATAGGAAGAAAAATGGAAGAGAAGGAAAAGAAGAAGAACAAGAAGCAAAAACATCAACACCCCAATGATCAAACAACTAAATCATCAGGACCAGCATCGGATTTTTCATTCAAGCCAAGCAATGAAGTAAAGGGTCTAAGATTTGGTGGACAGTTCATTGTAAAATCATTCACAATCAGGCGAGCAAGGCCACTAGAATTACCCAAACTACTTGATTTCCCACCGTTGTTGAACAAAAACAAGCAGCTTCCTTTCCCTACCACCACAGCTTTTTTACCTACAAATTTCACCATCTTAGCTCACCATGCTTGGCATACACTCACCTTAGGTCTCGGCACCAAGAAATCCAAAGTGGTTCTATTTGTTTTCGAATCGGAAGCCATGAAGTTGGGTGTAGATAGAGTTTGGCCATCAGAGATCCCACTTGGTGAAGTCAACAAGAAGCTGATAAGAGGGTTAAAAGGGTGTGAAATGGCGAGGTTTAAGTTCAGGAAAGGGTGTATTACGTTCTATGTTTATGCAGTTAGAGGGATTGGAACTATGGGATTTTCATGCGCTGACGATTTGAGGACTATTTTGCAATCAGTTGTGGCACTCAAAGATTTCTTGGATCATACTGCTGTGCTTGCTATGCCTAATCAGAGAAGCCTTAATTACTCCCCTCAACTTGCAATGGCTCATTAATCTTTCATTTTTCTTCTTTTGATCTTTGTTTAGTTTTATTTCTGGGGGGAGATTGGTTTATTTATTGGATGATTTTTGTTCATATTATTAATTTTATATATATATATATTTCAACAAATTTGTAGTATGAATAAATTTGCAAGTTCTTGTTCAACAGTTCATGGGCAGAAGTTGCTGACTGGCAGCAGTAACACCACATTTTTCTAAATTAAATCTGTTATTTTATAATATGCTTTTAAACATGCTCGAATTACATTATCCTAATTATTACAATAATAATAACGCATCAAAACTTGTTAATTTCACAACTCAATCCATCCAAAGTTTTCCTCATTTACTTGGGTGAATCTTGTGAAAAAATTAGCATATACATGTGGTAACATTTCAAGGATGTAAACTTGTCTGATATATATATACTTAAAGTATGATGATGCCGCATGAATCATGAATGTAAATTTGGTTATGATAATAATGATGGAAAATAGGTGAAATATTGTAACGTAATTTATTTCCTCGAGAGAAAAAAGAGAGAATTAGAATGGTTTGGATTCTTTTTGGATTGAAATGATGGAAACAGAGATGGGGACCCAAAGGCAGGGTTTTATTATGGTCTAAAAGTCAAAGAACAAGAAAATGCTTTCCTTCTCTTTTTCTGATTTGTTATTGTGGGATTAATCATGCCACCACTTTTGGTTTCCATTTTTAAATATTAAATTAAATTCGATGTTTAAGTTAATATTCTTTCTCTTGAAGTTGAAGTATATTTTAATGTTTACTTTTTTTTCGTTAATAAGATTTTGAAGTCACCCACGATACAAAGAAATTAAGGTATTTATTAATATTTTAAAAATTAAACTGATGGTCCAATCAATCAAATTATAAATACTCAATTTAAGAAATAATAAAAAATTTATAAAATTTATAAATCAATTCAAAGCTTACTGGAGTATTAAAATGTTTTGGTCTTTCATAGCTACAAAAGGACTAGGCCCATCAATGTTGAGTAAGTAGACTGGATCCATTAAGCTGAGGTATAACAACTATAATTTAGTTCACGACTCGTGCACTTTTTGTATGAGATAAATCTTAAAATTATATATAAGTTTTAATTTAATATATAATTTAAAAAATAAATTTTGATTTTATATAATTATATATATTTATTTTACTGTCTTTGTTCGAGGTACAATAATATTATTTTCAAAGTTTAAATCGATGTCTCTCTTAAAAAATGTAATGTGCCTTATCATTACGTTCAATAGTTATTAGTAATAAATTTATCTTTCATTTTATGTCATTTAGAAAGTATCAAAAAGAGAAGAATGTACTCTTGAGCATGCCAAGTACATAGGTGAAATTGCTTCGGTTATGGTTTTGTAAAGATTGTGAATTTATGTCTTCCACGGGATTGATGCTGCTTGGACAGAAAAATGATGGTTTCTGCTTTAGAGGGTGATACAAATGATGAGAACAAAATCCTTAGAAAACAACATTGTTTTTAGAATAAGAGGTTGGATATTGATTAATTTGTGAATCGGTAAGATCGGTTAAATAAATTTTTTTATTTTTAATAATATATTTAATTGAACCAAATAAATTAATTGAACCAAAAATTGATAGTGTGATCAATTTTTAGAATTGGTACAATTTTAAAAACCTTGCAAAACAATAATCTAACAAGCATGTATCCCTTGGTGTCCTACAACTCTAACCACTAGTGCTCTCAATAAAAAGTAAAAATTGTATAATTGTATAATAATTTTGTGAAAATTGAGATTAAAAATTATTAAAAGAATTAAATTTTTTAAGAAAAATAAATTCTATAATTTAATAGAATGTGCTTCTAGATAGGGGCTAGTAGGGCCTGACCCCCTAAAATTTTAAAAAAATTAAATTAATAAAAATAAAATTACATTTTAGCCACCTAAAAATGATAAAAAATTAATTTAATTAAATAAAAATTATAAAGATATGAAATTGTATTTTTACTATAGTAAAAATTATAATTTAACTTTGACCCTCTTAAATAAATTTTCTAACTTCGTCATTATTTCTAGATAATCTTACATTCCATCAACCCTAAATCTTAAATTCCAGCCAAATAAACTTAAATAATCTCCATCTTCCATTTCTTTAATCCTATTACGAGGGTATTACTAGTTGAACAAAAAAACAAAAATTTGGGGTTATTTTCTTTCAATCAAAATCTAAACTGTAAGCATATTCAAATTTCAAACGAATAACAAAATGGGGCAAGCAGTTGAAGCTTTTAAATGAAGAGAAAAAGACATTTCAGTTCTTGAAATCCATCCATTCTCAACCTATTAAGGATTCAAATTCAATCACAGCCACCAATCCCGGCTAAAAATTGTATGGAAATAGCACTTTCAATATCATTACATTTTATAATTTCGCAGGTCATTTTGTATTCACATCATTGTCATTTGAATTTAAAGTTTTAATCTTTTAAGTAAAATAATTTTGAATTCTACTCTGAGTTGATATTTTAATCACTTTAAATTCAAATCATTTAAGGTTATTTGATCGAGCTATTCAAGTTTGGTTCTTAATAAATTTAGAATGCAAAATAGTAATGGCAGTAATGGATGAAGATGGGATTCCACAGAAACCAGATATAGATGGTAAAAAAACCAACTTCTCATTAAAAAGAATTGAAAGAATTGGTCCACACACGATGAAACATTTCTCTTTCTCTGATGCTTTATCGTTTTATCCGACAAGAGAATAAACATATGTTGATAGAACAAAGCTCATGTCGAAAACCATTTAGAAGCATTTCCTGTGGACAATTGATGGACCCGATTCATCGTACTCTGCCTTGGAGATCCACATCTGCGACCGAATAGGTTAATGTAAGACATCGATCGAACGAAATGTGAGCATGTAATGTAAAAGTAAATTAACTTACTTGTTGGAATGTGCTAAGGGAAGCCAAGATCGAGCCGCCAATCCAGACACTATACTTCCTCTCAGGTGGAGCAACAACCTTAATCTTCATGCTGCTAGGAGCTAAAGCCGAGATCTCCTTGGTCATTCTATCAGCGATACCGGGGAACATAGTTGTACCACCACTGAGTACAATGTTACCGTACAAGTCTTTCCTAATATCGACGTCGCATTTCATTATCGAGTTGTAAGTTGTCTCGTGGATGCCTGCAGCTTCCATACCGATCATCGATGGTTGGAAAAGCACTTCAGGGCATCTAAAACGCTCGGCCCCGATGGTAATAATCTGACCGTCTGGTAACTCGTAAGTCTTCTCTACCGATGAGTTTGTTTTAGAGGTCTCTAATTCCTGCTCGAAATCCAGAGCAATGTATGATAGCTTTTCCTTCACGTCCCTAACGATTTCCCGCTCGGCTGTGGTTGTGAATGAATATCCACGTTCGGTCAAAATTTTCATAAGGTTATCGGTGAGGTCACGGCCAGCCAAGTCGATACGAAGAATAGCATGCGGGAGGGCGTAACCTTCGTATATAGGGACCGTGTGGCTAACACCGTCTCCGGAATCCAACACAATACCTACAGAACAAGATGTAATTATGAGAACCATACTAAAATTATTAAAATCATTAGCCACTCAATGGTTACTTACCGGTGGTACGACCACTGGCATAAAGAGAGAGCACGGCCTGAATGGCGACATACATAGCAGGTGCGTTGAAGGTCTCAAACATAATTTGGGTCATCTTCTCACGATTTGCTTTAGGGTTAAGAGGGGCTTCGGTAAGTAAAATGGGGTGTTCTTCCGGGGCAACACGAAGCTCGTTATAAAAAGTATGATGCCAAATCTTTTCCATATCATCCCAGTTGTTAACAATACCATGTTCAATAGGGTATTTCAATGTCAAAATACCTCTTTTTGATTGAGCTTCATCACCAACATATGCATCTTTTTGGCCCATACCAACCATTACACCGGTGTGCCGAGGCCGACCGACGATGCTAGGAAACACAGCTCGTGGTGCATCATCCCCAGCAAATCCAGCCTAAACATAAACATTTCATAAGCCTTTAATCTTAATATTACATAACAATAATAATAAAAAAAGAGAGGCAATTTTAATCATTTACCTTAACCATTCCTGTTCCATTGTCGCAAACAAGGGGTTGGATATCCTCGCCCTCTGCCATCTTCTACAACCTGCTATACATTAACAAATGACAATCCAGTGATGCATAGATCCTATTAAGAAAACAACCCAGAAAAGAAAACAGAAAAATGAAGGGTAAAGGACCTTGAGAAAACGAGGAAGTGGTTGATGGCAGAGAAAAGCGAGGATTAAAGTGAGAAGCAGACGACGAGGGAAGAGAGGAGAGGAAGGGGAGTTTATAAAGGGCATGAGAGTGAATGTGAGCCGTTGGATTAATTTGTTTTTATTCATATATTTTTTGGGGAAAAAAAAAGATTGGCTTCCATTCTTAACGGATTTTCAAGTTATTTTTTACTTTTTATTTTGCCATTTGGTATTTGTTTAATGCCTCTCATTTTCTAAGGTTTGATTTTGTTTTTTTTCCTACTATTTATTAATTATAATTTTCAAAATTATAAATATATCTATTTTAAATTTAAATAATATAATTATATTTAATTTTAAAAACAAAATAATTTAAATTTTTTTAAATATAAATATTATAATAATAGATTGTGGTTTCTAATTTAATTTTGAATTATTAAAAGGTGAATATAGATTATTAATTAAATTTAAATATCGGTATAACATTAATTATATTTTAAATATGTATTTAGATTTTAATAGTGTATTTAATTTATAAAAAAAATTATAAACTTAAGAAGATTTTTTTTAAATGATTTTAAATTTTACAATAACTTATTATATAAAATTGTAAATTAAATTATTGAATATAAGTAAATTAAAAAGATTTATTATAAAAAATATAACTTACAATACACCATTAAAAATTATATAAAAAGGCGAAGTGGTTTAATGAATTCGATTTTGTTTACATTTTTTTACTCATTCAATAAACAACATAAAATCATAAATATATTTTTAAACATCAATTGTATGATAAAAGTCATACCGTCATCACGAGTAAGTCTAAAAAAAGAACTAATAAGTTAATTTAAATGAGGTGTGTATACTTTTTCTTTCGAGAATTATAAGAGGAGGGCAAAGTTTTAACAGTAAAATGATTAGCGCGACTTAAACTTAAATCACACTTAAGACTATAAACACCCTAACTATCAGGCTAACACATAAAGTTGAAGTATCTATAATTTTAAAAAGTGTTGTAGATTTCATAAATTTGTCACCTTAATCACGATAAAAGGAAATATGCCAACAAGATATCATGCGATAAAAGGTTTAGGTGCTAAATTAAATATTGAAGCCAAAATTAAGCACTTAACTGAAATAAAAAGAAAACTTAAATATCAAATTGAAAAAACTCATGTGCCAAAGTGAACATTAAACCTAAACATAGATATCAAATTAGAACAAAAAAATAAATTTAAGTACCAAATTGAACATTAAAATTAAATTCAGATACCAAATAATATATTAAATATAGCATGTTGAATTCAATTCCAAGAATAAATAAATAAGAAATAGTTACCACCTAAATTGGTTATTGAAAATTATGAATAAGAATAATTCATGATAGATATTGTATTGATTAAAAATGTAAATGGAGAGCAAAATTGAAAAGTGTTTGATGTTTAACATTTCATAAATTTGACTGTTGAGTTATAGATTGGACAAGTTTCACCATCATGATTTTGTATTAAAATTTGAATTTGAAATGTCTAAGTTAAATTTTGGAATAAGTGTTTGAGTTAATTTGTTGGGTTTGATTTTGAACTATCATTACTTTAGCTGCTAACCAACCTTCCAACTTAAAAATAACTAGTTGGATTGGACCTAGTCTAAGGCTTGATGTTTTTTTCTTTCCCTAGACTCTTCTTTTTGGTTTGGTCTTTACCATTTTGTAAGCTTAAATCACTACTTATTTGATATTAAAAATTTAAAAATATCTTTACATTGATAAAATGTATTTTGAGGAGTCGATTTTTTTAGGAGAAAATGTTGCTTGACGGTCTCTTAACAACCAAATGTATTGTTCCTCGGTGATGGTTTTGTCTCCTATGCTCTACCAAGAGCCAACATGTCCTGAGCGGTTGCTTAGTGGACCTACTTCTCATTGTTAGGAGCATCTTAGTTGGTGGAGTTGTAGAGCTCAAAAGAGATGTGTCAATATAGGCGTGTAATAATTATGAAGCTCACTTGTGCGTGTATGACCCACTTACCTACAACCATGGCACCACTTGGGCAAACCTATTGCTACAAGTGACCTATATGCCTCACATTCATGGTTTGAGTCCTAACATGCCTAGTTGAGCTTCATAATAATTAGATGCCTTATACTAACACTATAATAATCCAATTTTCAGTAGTGTTAAAAAAGATAATTTTGGAACTCCATTTTCGTAAACTAAATCCATAAATATCAAATATGAATATTCACGGAGTTGGTATAATAAAATTAAAGTTTAGTCCTTCAATTTTGTCTATCAATTGCTTAATTAGGGTACAAGGACTAATTGTAAAAGTCTTATCACTATAGATTTTTAAATAGCTAAAGGTTCCAAATGGTAAATAAACCATTTTATTTCATCCAATAGTGGAGAATGATGTTAACATCCACGAATTTTAGTTAATTATGATTAAGGTTAAGTAATTAAGATTCAATTAATTAATTTTGATTAATTAATATTTAAACTAAGTATATAAAGGTAACTTAGTGCATTTGTCATCTTTATTTTTCTTCTTCTTCTTTTTCTTCTTTTTCTTCTTCTTCATTGAAGTAACATATAACCTAAAGGGAAAAAAAATCATTTTTGAGCTCGAAGCTTTCGGTCCTTAATTGGCAACCTTTTCCAAGTACTTTTCTTGTAATTTGTATGTTTTTAAGGTTATGAAAGCTTGATTTAGCTAGCCCATGTACCAATTTGTAAAACTGTTAAAGTTTTTAGAAGTTGTCATTGGTGATTTCTGAAGAAATTGGTGTTAAGTTGATAGATTTTAAGCTTAGATGTGAAAAAGGACTAAATTGTAATGTGTAAATTGTTAGTTTTGCACATAAGGACTAAAGTGAATAAATTGTGAAATTTATATGAAATTTAAATAATAATAGATAGTGGAGGGTCTGAAATAAATGTAATTGAAGTCGGTTTTTAAATCGAGGCTTAAAATTGAAAGTTATAACTATTTCGATTTTAGGGACTAAATTGAATAAAATGTATGTAAGAACCAATTTTGGCCCGGGCCCTTACAAACACAAAACAAAAAAAGAGAGAGAATAAATTATAATAAAAATATTATAACAGTCCAAATATTACAACCCATTTACAACAAATATTAACAGTTCATTGGCCCAAAATAACCCTAGCCCAATATTACACAACAAAGCAGGCCCAAATGGCCTGAAAGTTTGGCAATCACAGAAACCCTAGGTCACCCTCTTGCGCCGCAACAGCTCCACAGCAGCCTTTAGCCTCTAAGCGCCGTACAACCACCAGCAGCCTCCGTACACGCCAGCTACCTTCGCCACGTTGCCTCCGTACCTGCAAAAGAAGACAAGCAAAGGACAAACACAACAGCAAATACAAAAAAATATATAGAAAAAATTGTATTTTTTATTTTATTTTGATTTTCCTTTTCGGCTATAAAGCCAAGAGATTTCATCATCTGTAAACGTTACGCATATTGAATACCAAAAAAAGTAATCAAAAATCAAAAAGGTTATCAAAAAGGTGAATTCAAAATCTGTTTACTGCCCTTTTTCCGTTTCTATCGATTTGTTTGCAATTTTAGCATGAAAAAAAAGAAAAAAGGGATGCTTGAATCGACGCCGATGAGAGCCCAAATATCTCAAAAGTATGGAAATGTGGGCGAGGGTCGAACAGTGTTGGGTTTTTGTTACTCTTCTAATTTTGCTTCGTTTTTTTTAAAGGATAGTATAGGATTTGAAGTTTTTTTTAAAAAAAGAAAGAAAGAGGGAAAGAGCAAACTTACCAGATTTCCATGGTCGTGGCATCCGTTGGCAAGATCTGGCTACTGTTCGCGCATCGTCGGCCACCAAATAGAATGGTGATCCGGTGGCTACATGCTAAATGAAGCCCTAATAGAGTGGGTTAATAGCTTTGTTTCTTTAATTAAGAGATTGGATGTGTTTTAAGAAAAAATGGATGAGAATGAAGGTCTAACAGCAAAATTAAAAACGACGCCGTCCCAAAGGGGGAAGGATCCGCGTTTTGACCTGATCGGTAGGCTGGATCCGCGTTCTTTTGTTTGAAAGGGTTAATTGCGCGCCAGGTCCGCCCCCTTTGCGCGGTCGTTCAATCTCATGTTGTTTGTTTTATTTCTTTTTTAAAATTTAACCCTGTAATTAGTGCTTATTTGCGATTGGGTCCACGCCTCAATGAGGTGTTTTGGGATCTGGAATAATTCCAGCTTTAGTCCTTGTGAATTTGAGCATATTGCACGCTGGTCCCTATTTTGGGTTTCTTTTATTTTTGAATTATCCCTCTTATTTTAATTCAGTTTTAATTTACTTTTTCTATTTGTGTAGCTTACCATTTTTAAAATACTTTTAATATTCTTGCATGTGTTGATCCATTTTAATAATCTTGTTTGCTTTTATTTGTGCAATGAGTTTGAAGTTTTTTTATTTATTATATTATTTTAACATTTTGCACAATATTTCTTTAAGTATTCTATATATATTTGTACGTGTATTATTCTCATCGAGTTTTCAATTTGTAATGCCAATTATTTTGAAGTTCTCAATATTTTTTGCATATGTGTTGAGCCATTTTGATAACTTTATTTTGTTTTATAAAATCATTGTTTTCAAATTCTTTTTACATTAAATTACTTTAACATTTTTATGATATTTTGTTTGAATGTTTTGTATATATTGATACATATATTTGATCCTAGATACATATTTAACTCCATGCTATTGTTACATATAATTGCTTTTAAAATTTACATATATATATAGATATAGATATATGTGTTTTTTTAATCTATTATGTATAATTTATTTCCTAAGATTATATTTTTAGTATATGTGTATTTTTTTTACTATTTTTTGAATTTTATGTATTACTTAAAATTTCCTTTATTGTGTGTATATTGCTTTTTTTTAATAAATATTTGTATTTTGCATATTATTTGGATCCAAATGTATTCGCTCTATAACATCTATTTTAATAACTATATACATACCTAGTTTTTTACGCGAATTATTTCAAATTCATCAATCCATATATTATATATATTATATGTTCATTAGCCCACCATTATTTTAAAATTGACTCATACCACATTGACTACTAATTTCCATCTTGTTTCGTGCATTTTATGGTAATGACTTTTATATTATACTATATACATTGTCGTTGCATATTATTTATTCATTGTTTTGTATTATGATATCAATTATCCTCCATACATGCTTGAAAATTAGGTTATGTTTTTTAGATTAATTATATTTAATTGTTTATTTTGTTTGTTGATTAAATAAGGTTATGTTATCTTCATTTACCAAGTGTTGTATTTTATGCATGCATATCATCCTGTGATTATTATTTTTTCTCTTGGTCTACAAATGTTGCATTATAATTTTCAACTTTTTTTTTTAAAACTAAGTATTCCATTTTATTTTAAGTAAAATTAATGCGTTGTAAGCTGGTTTTATAATTATTCGTCTGAAAATTCCTTAAAACGAAGGCAATGTTTGATGTTTGGAAATTCGAGGAATCGTGCCCTATCGTGCTGGGTTTCAATTTCCCGTTTGTTCAAAATAATCGAATATTCCTTTAGAATTTCACTCGTGTTTTTCAAATTCTAAAACGAGGCAATGTTCAACGTTTGGAAACTCGAGGAATCGTGCCCTATCGTGCTGGGTTTCGATTTCCGGTTTGTTCAAAATAATTGAATATTCCTTTAGAATTTCACTCGTATTTTATAAATTCTAAAGCAATGCAATGTTCAATGTTTGGAAATTCGAGGAATCGTGCCCTACCGTGCTGGGTTTCGGTTTTTTGTTGGACTAAATAATCGGGCATCCTTTTGTAATTTTCAACATATAAACCTTTGGAAGTCAAAAATTTATCATGTTTTTGAGGGTATAAAGGATCGTGTCCTATTGTGCTGGATGTGATGCTATACACCTTCGAAACAAGAGAATTTTGACGACCAATTTAAGCCATTCAAATGTTTTTTTTAAAGGAACCATATTTCAAAAATAGCTTTAAATCTTAGACATAAGGACAATACTTAATCAATTCGGTACCAACTTTGGGCGTAGTGAGGGTGCTAACCCATTTTCTCGAATTTCGTAGGCCAAAATTGATTTAAATGGAATAAAATATTTTATTAAGGTGATCCCATCACACCAAAACAAAAGATTGGTGGTGACTCCACGTTTGGTTTTCAAAATTCGATCCCCGTTTTTCATTTTTTAAAATAAAAATAAAAATGGTTTCGACAATGTAAAACATTAAGGGTATCAAAAAATGAAGTTTTATAGGTTCATTCATATCATGATATAATGCATAAATGTTTAATATTGATGAATTGAATGAAATAATCGTTTAGATCAAGAATTGGATCAAACCGAAGATAAACGGGGAAAAACCAAAATTGTTGATTAGTCCTTAAAGATCCAACTTATTTGTGGCTTTGATTAGGTAAGTTCATATGGTATTTATAACTTAGACTATATGCATTTCAATTCTATGTATGTATGCTTGATTGAATATTAAATTTGTTGAGAATTGATATAAAAGGTGAGAAAATGGACTAAATTGAAAGGTGATGATTATAAAGTGAAAAAGATGCCTATGTGAACTTAGTAAAGGTTAGGATACGATTGACATGCCAATAGGGTTTTGTGCACGCTATTATGAGATTGATTACAGATGATTGTCGAGGTCTAGCGTTTGTTGCAAACACTCAAATAAATGTGACACAAGTTTAGCTCGGACGAGTAACCAGATGTCATTTTAAAGGTTTAGCTCGGATGGGTAACCTGACATGAATATATTTAGCTTGGACGAGCAACTGGTGTGACGTAGATACTTATGTATCTAAGTTTGTTTACTAGGGTTCATTGGGCAAGACAATTTACAAGAATTGAGAAATTGAAATGAGGTATAATGACCTTGATATTCACTTGGTGAAATATTAAATTTGAGTTTGAACAAGGTATTGAAATATTTACTTTGGCATGTATACAATTGTATCATTTCATGATTGAATAAGTTTTGAATTTTGTTAATCAAAATGACATGAATTAGCATGACATGTTATTGTGGTATCATATGTTTTATTTATAAGTTAAAATTCATTTATTTCGTGTGTGATTATCTATGTATCCATGTCTAGCCAATCTATGCCAAGCTTAGTATCTTGTTGTATCTAATTGAAAGATAAGGTAAGGTTTTAAGCATTTTATATGCTTACCTAGTTTATTTTCCCTTTCCCTTATAAATCATTACCTTGCAGAACACGTCAAGCCGGATCATTTTGAAGCTCACACTATCCTCATTTCAATAGCTATTTAGTCATATTGAGTCAAAGAATTGTGACATGTATATAAGTGTTTTGGTATATTTTGATGTATTCTCGTCTTAATGAGTTTAGTAACTTGTGATGATTTGGTGTTTTGATTCATAAATGAAGATGAACATATACGCATTTCATGCTTAATGATGAGATGATTTATGTCTAAGTGTTTGGCATATGAAATGACATTGAATAATATAGAAATGGTGGCTTGCTTGATAGGAGAATGAGATGGAAATGTATTTGAACATTATTAACTTGAAGTATGCTTGAAAAATGTAGCCTAATTTGTATAATTGGTCGTTATGTATAATGCCTATAAGTTATGAAACTGAAAATCTGAGCTTTTAAGCTTGAGACATGCCCTTAGAATTCAACAAGTTTTTGGTGTGTTTAAAGTACGTAACTTAAAAAAGAAAGACTAAACTTCGTGATATTATCACACATGCACACAAACCAAACCTATCATTTGACACTTGCAAATTTGATAAAGCATTATGGTTTAAAAACAAAAGGCAAAAGTTTTATTCAAATAATGTAGGATAAATTATTTTGAAATATACTTCATTTACAACCATTACAACTTAGGCTAAGTGGAGTGGTTGTTTAAAAGTAGGCAATTTTTTCTTAAAAAAAGAACTAATTGTTTTTTATTTATTCATAAAATTAATTGTTATAAAGATGGGTGTGGAGTTTCCATTTTTTCCATTGGATTCTTTCTTTTGATTTCTATAAGAAGGTCATGTACTTCTTATATGCTTTAATTGAAATGTGCTAGTATGTTATTGATTGAAGTGGACATCTTCATATACCATGAAGTTATTATCATATATGGGTGTCAAAATTGCAATACTTGAAAGAAAGAAATAAAAAGTTTAAGAAGACTTAGGTGAAATTGATGAAACTATAAAAGAGAATGACAAAATTATCCTAAACTAAACATTTCACCTTGAATTTTGATATTGAGATTATCTAAGGAAGACATGGTATTGACATTATCCTTATATTCTGAAATTTTGTTATAGTATGAGGAATATAAAATTGCCAAATCAAAGATAATCTATCAAAACAAAACGAGAGATGTTATTCTGAACTCTTAAATTACTCTTGGAGGCGTTTGGTTCAAAGGTTTTAGGATTACAAGCGGTAATCTTACATTTTGTAATCATATTCTTGTGTTTGAATGAAAAAAATTATCTTCAGTTGGTAATATGGCCTTTCAAATAGTGCCAAAATTTGGTAATGTAGAAGTAATCGTAATATCATCTATTTTATAGGTAATCTCAATAAAAGTTTTAACTCGATCTTAATGTCTTTAATCCAATTTTGTTAAACCAAAATGAAAAAAGATAAGGTTAATCAATCCCTGTACTTTGCGATAGTTGTAGGTTTAGCCCCTATAACTTAATCAATTTTAGTCTTTGTACTTTTTGAATTAGTCAATTTTAGTCCTTGTATTTTTTAACTTTTTAATTTTTAGTCTTGACTTAAACAGTAGCAATAAAATTCATTTGGTTAATTTTAATTACTGATCTTGTACTATGCGTACAATTGTAGATCTAGTTTATATTCTCCAAGTGGATCAGTCTAAGTCCCTATACATTTTGAAATTTTAAATTTCAATCTTGATGCAAATGATAGTCGTTAATCCTTTAATTGCACTTTTAGTGAGTAATATGTGGAAATAACAAATTGACGTGAAACTACTCATATGATAATATGTTTGCAACATCAAATTTTGAAAATAGTAAAACTTAAGTTAACGAATTTAATAGTGCCACTGTTTGGTGAGGACTAACATTTTAAAAATTTTAAAATACAAAAACAAAAAATAACCAAATTAAAGTACAAAGACTAAGCCCTTAACTATCGAAAATTACATGGACTAATAGCATAATTTAAAAAAAATATTAATGAACCCAACTTCTTAGTTTGTTTTATTATTATTATATATATTCTCTAGTAACATCGTATATATTATATATTCTATATTACTAAGTCTAATACTGAAAGCTGATGTGGACGATTTAATTTAATAACACATGGATAGCTTTAAGTGATGACATGTGGGCAACCGATATTTCTCTAAATTATCTTAATTAATTTTTAATCAAATTTATTTTTGACACAATAAAAGATTATTCAAAGATTTCAGAATTAAAATTTCAATTTATCACGTTTAATGTAACATTGGTCTAGATATTGTAATGCAACCAAATTTTATTATAATTAAGATAACATTATCATGTCTAATATATTATATTTATTTTAATTATCTTGATAAATTAAATAATATATTTGACAGTATTATATTTTACAAGTTAAAAGAATGTGATTGACTGATTTAAACTTGCAGCACTTTGTCGGGTGGTTGCATGAGCATATGAAAACCAGTGGGCACTTGAAAGCATAGTTGGCTAGGGCATCAGGAGCTTGGTTTCCCTCCCCGTAGGCATGCACAATCTGCACCTCCCACGACCTCCTAAGTAGTCTGCCCACATCACGAACGGTGGCCGAGTTTGAGCTAGCATCTAACAGTCGCTTCAACATTGTAACAACGTCTGAGCTGTCCATTTCCAAGATAACTCTGCTAGAACTCAGTTCCCATGCCAACAACAATCCATCATAGGCACCCCATATGTCAGCTTCTACTATTGAACAAATCCAGATATTTCGAGTAAATCCAACTCGACAATGTCCGTCGTGATTTCTAACCAAGCCATCAGCAGCGGCGCATTAGTGTTCACCTTTAGCCAATCGGCACTCTGCTTAGTCCAATGGACAATGACGTTCTTGTGATACTTGTGTTGACCATGGCAACGACTCTGATTCTGCGAGACAGCAGCCTGCACACTACATAGCTGACGAGCTCCATTGATTACATTATCTTGATCCACATGTCCTTGAATAAAAATCCTGCTGTTACGTTGCTTCCAAAGGCACCAACAAAGAGCCCCGAACATACACGCCCAGTTGTCAGGATCCAAAGCTAACTGCTCCGCATCAATAATATTTGCAAATAACCATTCCTCTATTGACATTCTCATGAACTTATACAATTTTTCAGGTCGGATAAGTAGCAGCCAAACTGACATAGTAAGGAAACAAAATAGCAACACATGGTCGATGGTCTCGACCCCATTTCCACAGGCTGCATACTGGCATCAACTGCAAGGCGTCTTTGAACTCTCAGTCTCTCACTTCATTTGTTAGTAATTTGTTCTGAGCTGCTAGCCAAAGAAAAACTTTAACCCTTTACGGACAAGCCATTATTCAAATTAGTCTCCACCGATTAGATTCCATAGTTGCACTAGTGCACTCAAGTGAGCATAACCTGATTTTGGGGTGAAGCGACAATGTTTATCCCAACGCCATCCAGGAAAGTCATTAACATCACCATCATCGGAGATCGCTTAGCAGCAAATTGTCGCAATATCTCGTCAAGCAAAAGAGCATGAAGCCGATTCCAATCTCATTCTCCACATTCATTGATCATTTCAGCTGTAGACACGTGCTCATTTGATACAGTCTCTGGATGCAAGCAATAGTTCAGAATCGGGCCACACTCATATCATTGCCAAAGTTCCACACCACCCCATCTCTTACCTTCTCCCAAACATGGCTAATCCCCTTCCAAAGAAGAGAGCAATTACTAGCACGAATTGCTTGTGGGAAATCCCCATACCATGTATATTTTGCTCAGAAGACTTCAACCCAAAGTTGATTCGGTCGAAGAGTTAAACCCCAACTTCACCAAGAACGCTTCATTTTGTTGCCACATGTTTATAATTTCAAAATCACCCCAAAAAATTCTTTCCAAGGTTAAAAAAAGAAACAATTTCTTATTTAAACTCATTTTTTTACTTTATAATTTTGTCTAAACTCTTCTATATTTTAAGTAAGCTTTCAAGTTTAAATTAGTAATTTGATTCTTGAATAAGACTAGTAATTATTTAGAATAATGGGTAGAATTCTTATCAAGCATTAAATGATTTATCTCCCATCCTACCTTCAATATTGTATGGATAAAAAAATACATGTATGAATTGTAATTTAAATTGAGGAATCACATGAAATCTTGTATTAAAAGGTTATAACCTTCATATGTTTTTTAAAATTGTTTGTTTTATTAATTATCTTATAATATGTTATTAACTCCTAATGTATATAAACTTAAGATTAGCATTTTTGGCACATGATAGTTTTCAACCTCACAAAGAAGAGGAAAATAAAATGCAATAATCTTTTTTAATAGTGATGTGTGGATTTAGTTTTATTATGCACGAGTTTTGTTTATATCTTTTTTAATTCATTTATTCATTTTGCTTTGTATTAATTTTATTTTACATTGTAATTACTCGAACATTTATATATATTGACACTGTACATGTTCACATATCTTATTTGTAACATTAAAACTAAAAAAATGGCATGAGAAATATCCAAATAAATTGAAAAAAAATGTTAAATTCTGCTATTAGTCCTTCACTACACATAAGTTATGGATTTAGTCTATATACTTTAATTTGATCATTTTTTGTCATTGTTGTAACACCCCACACCCGGCCTAGACATTATGACTGAATCTTGAGGAATTACATTGCTTGTTTTAAAACTCCAGATCTAACCTTGATAAATGAGTGTTTCGAAAGCATTACTTTTAACAAATTTCTTACAAGTTTTTAGGAAATACGCATTTAACTTATTCATTTTACAGAAAAAACATTTAATTTATTACTTAGTTTTGCAACGAAAATTTCTGAATTGTTAGTTTGAAAATCATGATTCCAGTAAGTAAAATCATGTAGTTTGTAGTTTAACGAAACCAAAATCCAACAACTGAGGAATAAAGTCCAAAACATTTATAAAGTCCAGAATTAAGTTTAAATTTATAAATCGTCTTTTTATTTAGTTAAAATCCAATCCGAACTCCCGCATGCCACCCCATCCTAAGTTTGCTATTTACCTGAGAAGATAAATTATTGAGTGATCTAACAAAGCTCAGTGTGTAACTCAGTCCATATACAAAAACATATAACAGATAGTCATACAAAAATAAATAACCGAACAAACATGGATGGCATGACATATCATGTGATGCAAGATGATAAACATATCAGATACAGATGGCATGACATATTATGCGATGCAACACATTACACAGATTAGAATACGTATCCTACCCTCATCCGCTACATATCATCTCCATCCCACTCAACACACCAAATAGGGTAATTAATATCCATCCACCCCCTACACAAAATTAGTGATCATAGGTTACTATACAGAAATATACAGTCAAGTTGCCAGACATAATACCGAAAACCGCTAGAATCAGATATATGCAATGTTTAACTGCCAGATACAAAAATTTGCGATGTTACCGCCAGAAATTGCAGAACATAGTCTACCAAAACTTCCTACATCACATATCATATCCCACCCCAATACACATGCAAAAACATACCATATGCATAGATTTATTCAGACTATACATGCTCATTTATTAACTTATCAAATTAGAAATGTGCTTTCAAAGCATACAGTTTCACATACCAGAATTATGCATAACAGCGAAATCAAAGATACAATATAGAGACGTGCTTACCCAAATACTCATGTAACAAATATACAGTTTTAACATATAGCTTATACTCACGAAATGTTTGTACTTAATAATCATATATTGTAATAACCCGAAATTCACAGGCACCGGAAAAGTGAGTTATAGGGCCTCCGTCTTAGTGAAATAAGTTCGAAAATAATTATTAAAAATATTTATAAGCCTAGTGGTGTGTCTAATTAGGATCTAATTAGGTGAATTTAGCTTAATTTAGAGTAAGTAATAAAAAGGATTAATTTGAATAAAGGGTAAAAGTTTAATTATAAAGCAATAGAAAATAAAAAGGATTAAAATGACAATTAAGCCATTGATTACAAATGAGGCGGCATATTGGTGAAATAAAATCAAAGAGTTTTTTTAGGTTTTATATATTATAATGATTATTATTATGGTTTTATATTAAATTATTATAATTATTAATTAACATTATGGTTTTATATTAGATTATTATTATTAGCATTATTATTAAATAAATTAAATAGAAGACAATTGTATGGTAATAAAATATACATGTGTAAGAATTGTATTGGTACAATTGTAATTTAAATATTTAATTACTTATAATTTAAGTATAAAGATATTTTATAATTATTAATTGTATTAATTAAATCATGAGATTTTTATTTAATAAGCAAATTAGATAATGATATTTGTAATAATATAAATATGTACACTTGTTATATAATTATTAATTTACTTAATATTAAAGTAAAAGATATTTTAATATATGATATTAATATTATATTATGTTAATAAAATAATAAAGCATAAAAAGAATTAAGGAAACAAAGAAACAAAACAAAAGAAACAGAAACGAAGCAGGGAACAAAACGAAAACAGGGGAAGAAAAAGGCAAAGAAAATAAAAAGGGAAATTTGGATTTTAAAGCTTCAAGTTTAATTGGTAAGCTTAATTAAGTCATTTTCTCTTAATTTTGATATTTTAGAAGCTTTAAAAAAGTTTTGATGAAATTAAGTTGATAATTCAAGAGTTTATATGTTTCCAAATATGGTTCATGTTGGATAAATTATGGAATTAGGGATTTAATTGAATGAATTCTAAGTTAGAATTGATTAAGGGATTAAATTGTAAACTAGGCTATAAGTTTTATATTGAAGGGACTAAATTGAATAAATTTCGAAATTAGGGAAATATGCTGGAAATTTTATAGTTAAATATAAGTTTAGACAAAATTTGAATAGAAAAAGAGAGTGAATTGGATTAAGAAAATAATTAAGTTTAGTTAGGCTTAAATTGGGAATAAGTTAGGAATTGTTTAGAAATTTAATTATTTATTATAATTAATGCTGTAAATAATAATATAAATTACTATTATTTTCGTAGCCAACAAAGAACCTGAAACGTCAGCATCGAAAGGAAAGGAGAAAGTCATTGAGGACTAAAACAGGAGAATTACGGTGTGTATTACTATAACTCAAATTTTAATTATTATTGATTGCTGAAATTTTAATTGTTATGTATGGTAAGTAAGACTTGAGGTAAGTATGTGATTATTTGAAAAGTGTATTGATTGAAAAATAAATAAATGGTGACAATTGTATGGTGTTGATGGTATACACTTGTGTGAAAATTAATTTGTATATGAATTAAGATAATAGATATTTGAATTGAATGAGTATTGAAAATTTTTGTGTAAATTAAATTGAAATTAGAAAAAGTAAAATAATACCCTATTAACTTATCGGACTAGATTTGATACAAATGGCATGCCATTGGATTTGTGATGTGATGAGGAGATTGTAGTTCGGCCGAGAAGATGTTTCTGTTATTATATACTTCGATTTATCCGAAGAGGCACTTAATGCCTTACTGGTGTGTTATGGAGGATTTAAAATATTCTGGGTGTGTTTGGGTTGGACATTCTGGTGTGTTTGGGTGGAAATCTGCGTATCTGTCATAGTCCGAGCTTTGTTAATAGGGTAAATAATTGAAATGAAATTTTGAAAATGAGATTATTTGTTTTAGCACTATTGAAAAGTACGAGAAAAAATGTATGAACTAAATTATGAATTGAGTTAGTATGAGAAAAATGAATTATGAATTTAAGATTTATGAAGTAAAATAATTATATATAAAAGTAGTTTAAATAATTATAAAATTTATGGTTGATGTTTGTAATTTATTAATGTTAAATAGTCTTGATTTATAGTAATACCACTGAGTATATCCATACTCAGCGTACGGTTGTTTCCGTGCGCAGGTTAGTAGAAGTCAAGTGTCCCGGCTCAGCATCCAGAACAATCCCGACTCCAACACAAACTTGGTGATGTATATTTTTCTTTTGGGTAAAGGTGGTATGTACATAGGTGTTGTTTAGTCACTTGAATATGTATATTACTTTGAGTAGTGAAGGATGAATTATAAGATTTAGATGGTTAAATGAAATGGTAAGGAAAGTACATGATATTTTGATACATGAACATTAAGTTGTTAAATGAATGAAGTTTATAATCAATTTTGAATGATGCTACGATAGTTATTAAGTTAAAATTATGTTAATGATATAAATATTAGTTATATGAATGTGAAACATTGGTGTTGGTGATTTTGGTTTGAATTTGCAGGAGGTTTAGGTAAAAATAAGCAGAAATGCTGCCGAAATTTTTTTATAAAAAAAAATTTGGAATACTCGAACAAGTCCCGTTCTACTTTTAATATGTGTTTGAACTTCGAGAGTCCAAGATAGGGACTTAATTATTATATTATAATATGAAAGTTATATTAATTGTAAATTATTCGTAAGTTGTCTGATAAGTCCGGTAATGCCTCATAACTTCATTCCGGCGATGGTTTGGGGTTAGGGGGTGTTACATATATAACCAAATAGTTTTAATCGATTTCATATATGGCCACTTAACCGTTGCAAAATTTTACGAATCACACATTTGGACCACTTAACCCATAAAATGGGCCACACGCCCTCAATGTCCAGCCCATGTGGCCTACATGGCCTGACACACAGTCATCTAGTGTCGACTAACAGATTCGATTTTACGCAGTTTCATAATTTAGTCGAGTTCAAGTCACGCACCTGGCTGTTACACAATGCTGACACAACAATAACAATTTCAAATACTAAAATGACACCAACACAAGTTGAATAGCATAAAAACATCAGACTAGAATCAAAATTCAGCCCTTAATTAGAGTATTCAGCCACAAGTGTTAGGGAATTTAGCCTAGACAAATAGAATCAGTCCTTTACCCTTAGGAAGAGAGTTGACAACAATCTTAATTCGTCAGAAGAGAGTTTCGCCCCACTCGTGCTTCACCTAACAGAAACACAAATAAGTCAGATCATCATCTACTGCCAAACTCAACAATTCGCTTACCTTCCAGGAAACAAAAAATAAATCAACAACCAATTCCACCCAAAAGGAACACAATCCACTTACCCCGAAAAACCACAGCACACATCTACACATTGCAATTACGAACTTCTAACAACAAAAAACCAATAGGACAGCGGCTCAAGTCAAAATGACAACAAAAAGATGGGAGGCGACAAAGGCGAAAAGGAGTAAATAAGGATAAGCATAGAAGAAAAAGAAAACCCTAGGAAAAACAGAAAAAAAAAACATAGAAGATAGTTTTTTGTAACAAAAATGAAAGAAGGAAGAAAAAGAAAAAGAACCAAAGGTGGGAAAATGGAAAACAAATGGAACAAAAAAAGATTCAAATTTAGGACCAAAAGGTAAGTTAAGACCTTATCACTGAACCAACAGACTCATTCTTGTTAGTAAACACTCAGAATTTAAACATAAGCCAAATATTCTAAGTTAGCGGTTGGGACAAAAATAATAAAAATTTAAAGGAAGTGATTTGAACACAAAACCACGACACAAATCCAAATCACTTAACCACTAAATCAAATTAATCACTTAACATAGTTTAACAATTCAAAATTAAGAAATTTTGAGGAGTTAAAATTGTACTTTCAGAACTTTAAAATTTTAGTGTTGGCCAAATGGTAGCTATTAAATTCATCAAGTTAAGTTATACTATTTTCAAAATTTGATATGGCAAACATATTATCGCATGTAAATTGCCATGTTAGCTTGTTATTTCCACATATTGTGATCACAAGAAAAAATAATTAATAAATTTAATGACTATCGTTTGCGTTAAGGCTAGAATTTCAAAATTCAAAAACATAGAGTGATTAAAAATGATCCAATTGAAGAACATGAATCAAATCTATAACTTTACACATAATATATGACTAATAGCAAAGTTTAATCGAACAAATTTAACTGCTACCGTTTGGTCTGGACTAGACCTATCCATGAGTTGGGCCATAGCTAGGTTCAAAAGAAAATTTCAAGCCCAAACCTATTTTCGATCAACCTGCTCAAAAAGCCCGTTTCACTATTAAAAATATATTGTTTATATTAATATTTATATATTTTTATAATTAAATTCGGGCTGAACTGGTTCGATCGAAGATATAAAAAACTTCGGCTCATTCCAAACCAAGTCGGCCAGAACTTATTGGGCTGAGCAATCCATAAACATATTTAATTAAAATTAAAATTTTAAAACTAAAACAAAATATGAACTAAAAATTTCACAACAACTAAAATTAATCAAATTAAAAAGTAATACTAAATCCAAAGTAAAAGTAGTTATAGCATAGCAGAATGATCCCAACAAAAACATTTTTACATAAAATTTTTCAATCACTCAGTACCAAGCACCACAATACTAGAAAAGGAAATGAACAAGAGCAAATAATTTTCAAGAGTTCTTCTGAAGTCCTTTTTCTCGTGAATTCCTTTCCCAAAAGGATTGTTCTTTCACAAAAAGCCTTATCCATTACTCCATTTCAAGAAAACAATAAGAAATTCACTAATAATGAACTGGGTTTGGGGGAAGAAAAGATTTATAAACAAAATCACCAGAAAGATCAGTTCATGCATCGCCACCACGACCGCCGCCGCCGCCAGCCCAGTATTGATCACTTACAGCTTCCAGCTGAGCAATCCAACTTTCCAATGGCTTTGACCGAAGCTGATGATGAACACCATAACTTGATGCTTCCACACCTTCACTTCCCAATGGATATAACCCAGTTGGAGTCTCCAAGCCAGTTAAAAATGGAAACTGTTGAACTAATCCATTTGTTAACATTGACCCATCACCATGTGAGCTATTTCCAATCTGAAACTCCATGTTACTACTAGCTCTTGTTCCAACAGAAATATAGTCACCAAGATAATGTAAAGGGTGCAATAATAGAGGAAACTGTAGCGGTGTTGGGTTCATTTGGCCTATTGATGGAGACTTTGTTGGTTTACTTCCTTTGCTTCTCTTGTTGGTTCGACAACCACCACCGATCGGCACGTTCCTTAAAGCACCGCCTCTGGTCCAGTATCGTTTACAGGTTTTGCAAAAGTAGCGAGGCTGTGAAAGGCTGTAATTGTTGAAGTAACAAAATTTAGTGTGTGTTGATTCACATCGAGGGCATTTAAGAGCTTTCTCAGGCTTTTGTATGTTGGCTAGCCTAGCTCGTTCCGTCATTGAACCAGGCCTATTAATACCAACACCACCACCAGCTGGCGGTGGCGGTGGAAGCTGAGGATTATGGATATGATGATGATTGTCTTTAGTGAAAGCTTGATCTTGTTGATCATGAGTTGGTGGCTACAAAATTCAACATATACATAGAGAAAAACATAAAAAGAAGATTATTCACCTTTAACTGGCTTTTTCTTCTTTTTGGGAGAAGAAAAAGAAAAGAAAATAAGGGTAGTAATGAATGAAAAGAAGATTATTACCTGTTGCCAATTGAGTGGATCTATGAGTGGAACAAATGAGAAAACCATGGTGTAATGAACATGAGCTTTCTATCTTTCGTAAAAGGTTTTGGAGTAATGGTGGAGAATCACATCAAAACAAGGGTGTTGCAGAGAAAGATTAAAAACATGAAAAGCTTTCGTTTTCAAATTATTACCTGTCGGCATATTTTTGAATTATTTGTTAACGTAAGGCAATTGACGTGCACATGTATAGCAACGCAAGTTGTCACACAAACAATATTAAAAAGGTTAAAAATTAATGTTTTAGTTATTGTTTTCGTTAAAAAATAATTTTATTTTTTTAAAGGTTAAAAGTTAAAATTAGCTAAAAAAGAATAAAGATCAAATTTTAAAGACAATATAAATGTTAAAAGGCTAAATTTATTATTGTGTCTTAATTTTTTTATAATTATTTTTTTGATATTGAAATTTTCACCAATACGATAACATTTTGACATGTTATAGAAAAATCACAATACCGTAATAAACAGCTGGACTGCATTTAATATTTTTAATATGATGTATTTAAACTACATACAATTTAAACTAAAAGTTTCATTTTAATTTCGAACATATTGCATGTGATATTATTATTAGTTTAAAATCATTTTTTTTATTGTATGTTACTTTTAAATGAATATTTGTATTCTAAATATGTATTTTCCACAAGCATACTCGTGTGATAGAATCTCTAGTAGTAGTAGTAGCAGTAATAATATAACATTTGACACTTCTTCCTATTTTGGTTCCTAAACTTATAAAATGTTATACAAATTACTCCAATGTACAACAATGTTCTTTTCTACGAGGTAGCAACAATAATCACTGTATGACCGACATATGACAAATGACATGAATTTTTTTTTGTATTTTAAATGTTTAATTACTTTTAGATTAATTAATTTAATTTATTTTAGTTTTTAATTTAACATAATGAATTTATTTTATTTTGGATCTTAAAACTCTTTTTTGTTCCTTCTTCGGGATTCATTTGTTAAACATAGCTTAAAACACAACTTTTAACATAAATTTCCTCTGATACTTCTGATATTTTTGTGAAATTGAGGGCTTTGTGATGACCATGCCATGCTTTAAGCATGCGCTCCCTCGTGCTATCAACAATCAAAGTAATCTCAGCCCCAGTAAAAAAAGTAAAATTTGTGCTTATTATTTAGCGAAATAAAGAAAACTATAATGAAAATAATAATCCATACCATTAAATTCCATGATATCTATCACATATTGATCATTAATTAACTATTTATGTCCCCTTGTAAAAAATACTAATTATCGTTAGTGTTTTAAAATAATTTATATAACATGTAACAAATTTAGATAACAAAACATCTAATTTCAATACCAAATGTTATATTAAACCTAATAATAATACGTGGGCATGCATGCATAATTTGAACAAGAAAAGTTAAGTGTTAGTGCGGAGGGTCTTACGTACGGGTTGATGTGTCACAATCGACTAGTAGCTTTGTGTTTTTGGTCCCCTTAAACATTATTTTTAGTTACAAAATTAGGGTAACTTGATGGATTTCTTTTTATATTATTGTTATAAATTTAATGTGTTCTTAAGAAGTACTTGTACGTATAATACTTGAATTCACTCGAGAAAAAAAACTATTTCATTTCTATAAATCATTTACATATTATTGTTGTAAATTTAATGTGTTCTTAATTATGTACTTTTTGCTTGGATTATTTTAAGGTAAAATTTTTTATTCGCTTTTTTCTATAAATCATGTGGGTTTTTTTTCAGTAGTACAGTGAGATTTTGGCATAATTATTATTATTTTTGGTCATTAAATTTAGCAGAAATTACGTACCATGGAAGACACAGTGGGGTACTATAATCTTTCTCTTAATTCCAAAAGAGAGTTAAGAAACAAGAAAAAGTGTGAAAGGAAGTGGAATATTTATATATTTTACAATTTTTTTGCAGGATTTTGATTTAATTTTTAAGTGGAATATAAAATTGATTTTAGATAATTAGTCAAAAAGGAAGTAAAATAACTAATGATGGGGAAAACGAACAAAGGACGACATTAATGGCTAGCAATTTGAAACATTAAATTAAAAGGCACAATAATTTGTTGTTATAATTACGATAAAATACTATTTTCTAAAGTTTTTTTTTATCGATTTTATGATTATGTTTGAGATTTATAATTATTTATTTTAATAATGTCATTTTTTTATAGAAAGAGTACTTAAGTTAACTATATAATTTAAATCATCCCTTAACGGGGAGACCTCAAACGAGCATAAATCGTATGTTCCATGATGAGTTAATTTGACCCGTCTATTAGCATGCTAGTTATATTGGTTATCCTCTCTACAAATGTGTCGAATGTGCCAGTGTCTAATCCACGTGAGCAACTGATGGATTCTCATGATTAAAGCAGAATCAGAACCATCTAGAGGTGATGATTCACGAAACTAACTAATATTTCGACTAAGGCAAGCGCACCTATCGATTAGTAGTATAGCTATGGTGAGTCCGGAATATCGTACCCACGAGGACTAAAAGTACTAGTAATAACTATCTTTCTATTATTTAGCCTATAATTAAAGGGATTTGTTTTAACATAAAATTAAACTAACTAACTATGAACGCAACAGAGATCGAATTAGGAAAATACTTAAGAAAACCAATGAGAGGGACAATTCCAGGAAAGAATCCACCTAGACTTCACTTATTATTCTGACTCTGAATCAAACGATTTATTCACTTGTCTTGATCCGTAGAAATCCCTAAATTATGTTAATATCTCTTTCGAGACTAAGAACAACTGACTCTAGGTTGATTAATTGAAATCTCTTTCTAATTAAAACCCCTATCGTCGCATTAACTCGATCTATGGATTCCCTTATTAGGTTTGACTCTAATCCGGCAGATTTATGTCGTCCTATTTCTAGGATTGCATGCAACTCCGCTTAATTATGCTAGATCTACTCTTAAACAGGGACTTTTGCTCCACTGAATAAGCACATCAAACTTGGATTAATATCCTGAAAATATTAAGGCAAGGATTAAAAACACATAATTAAGAACGAGAACAAGTATTTATCGTGTAATTCAGAAAATTAAATAATAAGATCCATCGTAGGTTTCATCCTCCCTAGGTATTTAGGGAGTTTAGTTCATAATGTAAAAGGAAAACATCTCAAATTTAGAAAAACAACAAGACATAAAAAAACCCAAATAAACTTCGAGAGAAATTTGAATGGAGATCTTCAATCTTGAAGTGGATCTGCTTCTGAGATGATTCCAACGGCTTTCTTTGAGTAATTTCTACTTTCTACTCTATTTGTCCCATTAGGTCTTCTTCTAGTGTGTTTACATAGACTTTAGAATGCTTAGAAACCCTAAAAATTAACTTTTTCCGCGTGTTTGGGAAACAGGGAGCGATATTGACATGGGCTGCCACATGGGCGTGTGGCTAGCCCGTGTGGCTCATACGGGCGTGTGCTCAACCCGTGTGGAAACTGTCTTAGCAGTGTGGATCCTTAAGTCAACCCGTTTTGTCCGTTTTTGGCCCATTTTTTACTCTTTTTGTTCCCTTATGCTCTCCTAAGTATAAAACATGAAATTAAAGGATTAAGAGCATCAAATTCACTAAATTAGATAATAAATCATCCAAAAATATGCTAAGCATGGGATTAAAACATGTTATATTTATGGTTTATCAAGAGGCCTTTCCTGAATAACTTTAATCGCCTCAAGATTATCAGTTTGAATTAAGACACTATCATAGCCTAGATCAATTAAAAGAACCAAGTCATCTAAGATGCCCCACAACTCAACATCAAAAATAGTGTAGTTCCCCAAGTATCTATTAAAGCCCAAAATCTACTTCCCATCTCGATTTCTCGTTATTCCCCCACTACAGCAAAACCAACTTCATTCCTAACAGGCCTATCTATATTCAAACATGCACAATAATGTTATTTTCAATAATAAAATAGTATATATATATATATAAGTTAATATAAATGCAATTAGAACTTAAAGAAATAATCAAGTTTGAGAGAAAAAAAGAAGGTATCAAGGTTGATTTTTATAGGACAGTTATAAAGGAAAATATCATTCTATTTCAAGTTTTTTTTCAATGCAAACCCAATCCAATTCATAGTTCCAATTTGAATATTAAAAAAACTAATCAAGTTATTTTTGGATTTGTTCAATGATCGGATAATTCATTTAAATATGAAATCTTGCTCAAATTTTGTAGGATTTTAACAAATAAAAATTCAAAAAAATAGGTTTGAACAAAAAATTAAACTCATTTAAAATCAGAATCGTGAATGAGTTCTAACATTTAAAGTTTGAAACCAACTCAATTTTGAGTAGTTTTCTTATACGTAAAGTAAAGTTTTGTTTTATTTTACTTTTATATATTAAGTAATTTATATCATATAGGAAAAATAAATCTATGATAATACTTGATATTATAAAGTAAACATAAAAAAACATGTTAAGTTATCTATGTTTAAATTTTTAATAAAATAAAAAATAACATAGTTTTCATAAAAATAAAAAAATAATAATTTAGATGAGCTTAAAACAAACTTGAATTAGTCCTTTACAAATGTGGATGAAGTTAAGTAAAATTTAAAACGTATATTTCAATTCGAACTAAACTTGGATAAGTATGAAATATGATGCTTAGATCATATATAGTTCTAACACGACTTGACACTTTGTGTTTGTTTGAGTTGATTTTAACTTCCAATATTTGTTGATACAAGGAAGATGCTGAAGGTGGAGGTGACAATTCATATGGTGGTAGAAGATTGTGTGGAGAGTCAATCTAGCTAAGGAAAGCTGAGTAGAGCCTTTTCTAAGTAGAAGGATCTTATCCCTTGATAAAAGAGAGTGGGGGTATTTGTAGTAGATGTTTGGCTATTAG
The DNA here is from genome assembly GCF_007990345.1 of Gossypium hirsutum. Classification (NCBI taxonomy): domain Eukaryota; kingdom Viridiplantae; phylum Streptophyta; class Magnoliopsida; order Malvales; family Malvaceae; genus Gossypium; species Gossypium hirsutum. The sequence continues at coordinate 2,416,058 of NC_053436.1, forward strand.
CCACCTCTAACCCATTATGAATAAGAGGGGTCTTGTCTAGGTAGACAAAGTAGAGAGCAAGGTAGACTTCTAAACAAGCAACGATTAGACTTGAAAGACTAGATGGAGTTCCACATGTCGCCCATGCAAGAAAGAGACTTGACAAGGTTAAAGAGATAAGGATACACGTGTAAAGTATGCTAGAAGCTCATGAGGCCTTTTATCTTGGCAAGATACGAATTTGTGGCAAGTTGGTCCTAGATATAGCAAGGCTTAGAGGTATACAAATAACAATTCCCCCTAGTTGAGAGGAATATTAGAAAGTGACATTCCTTAAGATAAAGTTTGGAGACCCTAGTTTCAAAGATGATGAGGTAGAGAGATTGTGTAATGACATACATAAGCATGTGTATGGTGGAAAGGTGCTTAATACTCCATTTAATCATTCTCCTTGATAAATCAACTCAATTAAAAATCTCCTTAAGTAGTTAATCAAATAGCATTATAATTAGATGTGCTTGAAAGTATTGTGCAGCTTCGTCACTGCCATTACCAATGCAAAAGCAATCTTTTCGAATCTGGTATAATTCATTTCACCATTATGAATAATTCTATTTACATAGTACATTGGTAACTAGTAAGCTCCATTTTTCTTTACCATACTACAGGACAGATGCCGCCAAATAGAGCTTAAGTTTGTTTCTCAATAAAGGGGAAACTTAGAGTAAGGGGGAGCTCAAGTAAGCCTTTAGCTACTCAAAAGATGTTTGACATGCATCACTCAATTAGAAATAATCTTTGAGGCCTTTAAAATATGGTAAACATGTAATAGCCTGTTTTTCAATAGTGTCAAAAATGGTGGTTTCGGAACCCCATTTTTCAATTATCGAGTTCGTAAATATTATGTAGTCTATTATAGTGTTATATTGATTTTTGGTCCAGTGATTTTATTGAACAAATAGTTAATTAAGGTACAAGGACTAAATCATAAAAGTGGTAAAAGTTAATCACTATTGATTTTTTCTTATTAAAAGGACTAAATAGTATTAAACCAAGGATAAAAGTGGCAATTAGGCCACCATAAATGGTGGTGGACAGTTATATGTTTATATTTGAGTAAATTATATGTTAAAATATTAATTAAATTATTAATATATGTTAAAAATAATTGAACAAAAAGGTTATCATCATTATTTAGTTTCCTTCCACCGAAATTACAAACAAGAAAACACCAAAAAGCCATTTTTGAAGCTTCATCATTCATCCAAGCTTCTCATCTTTGCATGGTAAGTTAATTAAGTTATTTTCTTATAATTTTTATGTTTTTGAAGTCCCGAGAGCTTGATTTAGCTAACCCGGGTATCAATTCGTAAAACTTTCAAAGTTTCCAAATGTCCCCATTGTTGAATCTTGAATTTTTTGGTGTTAATTGGTTAGTTTTGAATCTTCGTTGTGAAAAGGACTAATTTGTAAAGTGGAAATTATTGATTTCAAGCATAGGGACTAAAGTGTAAATACTTTGAAATTTTCATTAAAATTTTGTAATTATTGATATTATACGGTTTTATAAGGATGAAATTAAGATCTATTTTGAAATCGAAGCTCAATTTTGAAAGTTATGGCAATTTCAATTTTAGGGACTAAATTGAATAAAATGAAAAAATTGAGGAAATATATGATAAATGAAATAGAGTTGGTATATAACTATATTAGGCTATTAATTGATGTTTGGTATTGATAATTTAAGTGAATTATGATATAGATCAATATTTAAACCAATCAGAGTATAATCATAGAAATGGGAAAATTACGGATTAGTCCTTGACACAATCTGTTGTTGTTTTTGCCAGGTAAGTTCATATGGTGTAATCATGCTTTGATCCTTATGTATGTCATATTATGAATACATATATAAGTTCTAGTGAACTTTAAATTGTTTGTAAATTAGTACTAAAGGGTGATATTAGGATTAAATTGAAAAGAAATAAACATGAACTTGCATGATGGAAAATTACCCTGCTGAAACTTCGCAAATGTATCATACACATGGTTACATGTTGACTTCCAAGATCCAACATTTCTTGCGGACTCGAAGTGTAATGCCCCAAAATTTTTAATTTATTAAGTCTTAATTATGTTAAGTAAATTGACCTAATTTAGTGGTTAAATGTTCTAGTGGTGCACTTGAGGTTTTGTGTTTAATTCTTTTCCCTTAAATTTTTTATTAATTTTGGCCAAAAATCTAGCATGCCACGCCTAGCTTTTTTTTAGATTTTGTATGATTATTATCAAGTGTGAGGCATTGGCCTAGTGGTTAAGAAAAGGTGTAAGTCTTGTGTCATGAGTTCAAATATCATTGTGCTTAAAGTGAAATTGGAATTATCCCTTAAAATCTCTCCCTATTGTCGTCCCTCTCTCCCCCTCATTCTCTACTTTTCACTTTTGTTTCATATCTGTTGCTAAAAACTTTTCTATTTCGTCTTCTCATTCTGTTGCTTCTTTCTTCTTTCAGTTTCGCATATTTTTTCTATTGGAAATATCTTTTTCTTTCTTGTTTTCCCCTTTTTTTGTCCCCACCTATTGTTGTGTTTTCATTCAGATTTTGATTTTTCTTGTGTTGTCACCATTCTTTTTGTTTTGCGGCTGGTCGTGCTTGAATAGAAGGTCCTAGTATAGTAATTGTATCCTTTTTGTGAGAAACATGTGGCATATTCCTCTTTTGCTAATTGAGTTTTAGATAATCTTCTCTTTAAGGAGCTTAGTTTATTGTTGTAATGCTGACATTTCTGAAATAATCAGATGTGTGTCATAACCCTACATGACCTGTGTGTGTATGATGATAACTGAATGTTTTTGTTCCTTATTTGAAATCGTTTGATTGTGATCTATGTTTTTCTAGCTGTGGTCGAATGTAAGTATCCCCCAAACTGTGAAACTCAATGTTAATCGATTGATTATGGATGTGTTTCTATTATGGCCAAACATGGGTAAGTGAGTTGGGTGTCATGATCGAATATGAGTATGTCCTAGTTAGGTTAGCCGAATGCATATGTGCCACTAACTGTGTTGTTGAATGTGTTATTTGCCTATTTTTGTGTTGGCCAAATATGCCTAATGAGCATGTTTCTACTATGCTAAAATGTACATGCTATTAGCATGATTATGATCTGTTATACTTGTATTTGAGCATGTCTGATTTTTGTATGCCTAGTCGTGTTATGCTATGTGCATGTGTATTGGGGTTGGGATATGTAAAATATGGAGAAAATTCTGGTAGACTACGATTTGCGAATTTGGTGGTTTAACCGCAAATCTAATTTTGGTACTAATCTGTATTATCTGTTCCTAGCAATAATTACACATTATATCTTGTAGTTTGTTCTGCATAATGTTTTGGTAGCCTATGACCACAATTTTGGTGTATTGGTTGGATGGGATCCTAATAACCCTGTCTGATGTGTTGGATGGATAGAGATGGTCTGTAGCAATTGGGGGTAGGATCTATTTTGAATGATACTTTGCATTGCTAAGCATGCCATGCCATATGTTCTCTGATTTGATATGTTATAATTTGTTCATTAATTTTACATCTGTTATGTTATAGGGCTATGACACACATTGGGCCTTTAGCTCACTCTGTTATTTTATTTTCTAGAGTAATCCTCGGGATTTGGATTGGGCAGCGCTTGGGAGCTCTGGTTCGGATTCTCAAAATGAACTGGTTTTAAATAATTCTTTAAGTATGGGCTTTTGGACTGTGAGTTATCTTTATGGACTTTAATTTTGGTTTTGGACTTTGACACTTGGTTTAGTAGGTTAGTTTTAAACAAAAAGCATGATTTTTTTTATAATTAAATAAGGAAACCGTTTAAAAAAATATTGGTAAGTCACTAGTTTTCTACTACAAATTCAAAAGACACAAATGAGTTTTCCAGAAAATATCTAAGTTAATAATACGGTTTCTAAATCAATTTGACAGAATAATAACAAATGTTTTTGAAAATTTCTCTCTTAGCAACAATGAGGTTTTCTGGAAGAAAAATAAAATGGGTTTCGCAAAAATATCTACACAAGATAAAATAAGGTTAAATAAGGCAAGCAAATCTAGTTTTCCGGGTGGTCGATGTAACCTCCAAGATCCGATCATAACATCTAGGCTGGGTTTGGGGTGTTACACAAAGATACATATGACACAAGTTTAGCTCCAACAAGTAACCTGATGCCACGACATTAATAATGAACATGTTTTGTGACATTAGCAACAGATTACTCCAGGGATGCTTTTGGGCTTCAGTGTCGCGACAAAATCCTTTTGGTTTCACAACATCATTCTCAAGCAACTTGATTTCTTCATCTGTAGTGGTTGTGGCTAGTGTTGCAGCTTTGCTAGGCCACAGTTGCAACCTTAGGACCTGGTGTCATGACATCAACACCTTGGTATCACGACTTCACAGGTAGTCAACTCAGATTTGCAATTTGGTGAAGTCTAACTCCTTGGTTGATCAACATCTTGGTGTCGCAATTTTGACTCTAGTTTACGCTCTTTCTTTCATTTTCATATCAACCAAGTGTCTGAAACAAGCTTAACTCAAAGATTAAGTTCCTAATGGCATAAACTTGTCATTTTATTCCAAAAAGCATAAAAACGCAATAAAAACTAAAATTAAACATAAAATCTAATAACCACTAAAAATTAATAAAATACAGTATAAAGTACTCAAAAATAAGGTCATTAAGTGTTTAAAGAACTTAATTTGACTTATATAAATACGACATATCACAAATATATCCCAAGATTTGGCAACTGTCCAAACGAATAAAACCCTTTGGTAGTGGTAAATACCAATTTGTTGCATTCTTTCTCAAATTCATAGAAAATGATTTGAATTTAAGAACATTTGTAGCCCCCAAACAAATCCATATTGTCACTGTGTTACATAAGATGTTTAGATAAATCCTTATCTCCTTCATAAGTTTCCTTTGGGAGCTTGAAATTTTATGGCAAGTCTTCAACAACTATCTCAAGGGTCAAAGGATTGTTAGAGCAAGAGACCATATTATTGGTCATAGCGAAGTTGTAGTTGTTGCATCTATTATCTCAACATTCTCATTTGTTCTTGCAATTATTTGAATTGTTGAGAACTAGAATTAGGGTTGGAGTTGAGATTTTGGGCAGTTTGATCTTCAAGGGTGGGAAATGATCACATGCTAGGTATTGGGGGAAACACATGCTAATTTGGGTAAATATTGTAATAACTTGGTTGTTAAGCTGATTACTCTTGATAATTATTATCATATGGGTCATTATCAAGTTTATAAATGCATGTGTTTTGTTGAAAGAATGTGCTTTGACCAGTTTGGAAGCTTTTATGGAGGGATTGTTGATGGTATATTAATTCTCAAGGATGTTCTCATCAAGATGAGTCATGTTGTCTAGGATCATTATGCCAAATGATTGATACAAGGAATGTGATAGAGAGGGAGGTGACGATTCATATGGTGGCAAAAGACCATTTAAAGAGTTAAGCTAGATAAGGAATTTGAACAAAGTTTTTTTCTAGATATGAGAGTCATATCCCTTGATCAAGGAAAATAAGGGTATGTGTATTGGAGGTTTGGCTACTACCCACCTCTAGCTCTTTATATGTATAAAAAATAAAATAAAATAAACACACAGATTTTTATGTGGAAACCCTTTCGGGAAAAAACCACGGGCAGAGGAGAAGAAAATTCACTATGTCGAATTCAAATTTTTACAAGAGGATAGACTATGTCTATTTATAGGCTTGTAAAGCCATATTCTAGTAAGACTGAAATACCTTATTCTAATCAATATCAAATAGATGGAATTTAATAAGGTTTAAAAAACCTTATTCTAAAATAAAATAATAGAAGTGTAATTCTATATGGATTCTTCTTTTATTTTATTTTATCACTGTATTTTATTTAAATAAGGATTCAGGTCACTTAATTCTAACAATCTCCACCTTGACACGAATTCTCAATAAACAAGTTCTCCATCGCTAACTTTCAACGAACAAGTTCTCCACCTCTTCCACAAAACCCTTTAAGGGTTTAACTTCAACAATGAACACCAACCAAGTCTAAGTAATGCTCAAACTTGGTTATAGGAAGTGACTTAGTCATCATATCTGCAGGATTTTCATGAGTACTAATTTTGCTCACAACTATATCACCACGAGCAATAATATCACAAACAAAATGATACCGAACATCAATGAGTTTTGTTCTCTCATGAAACATTTGATCTTTTGTAAGAAAGATGGCACTCTGGCTGTCACAAAATACTGTGCTAATTTAAAGGTCTTCATTGAGTTCACTAAAGAGTCTTTTCAACCAAATAGCTTCTTTACAAGCCTCACTAATCGCCATGTACTCAGCTTCAGTGGTAGACAAAGTGACTGTAGTTTGCAAAGTGGCTTTCCAACTGATTGCACAACTTCCGATTGTAAAGACATAACCTGTGAGAGATCTTCTTCTATCAAGGTCTCCAGCAAAATTAGCATCAACATACCCAATGACTCCATCTCTAGTTCTTCCAAACTATAAACCAACATCAGTAGTACCTCGTAAGTATTTTAAAATCCACTAAACTACTTTCCAATGTTCTTTACCGGGATTCGCCATATATCTGCTAACTGTACTAACTGCATATGATAAATCTGGACGTGAACAAACTATAGCATACATTAGAGATCCCACTGCACTAGAGTATAGAACATGTGACATGTACTCAATCTCATCATCTGATTGTAGAGACAAAGCCGATGAAAGTCTGAAATGGGCTGCTAAAAGAGTACTAATAGGCTTAGCACTCTGCATATTGAACCTGCAAAAAACTTTCTTAATATACCCCTTCTGACTTAGGTACAATTTATTTGCTTTTATATCTCTGAGAATCTCTATGCCAAGTATCTTCTTTGCTGGTCCCAAATCTTTCATCTCAAATTATTCACTTAGTTGGGCTTTGACCTTTCTTATCTCTCCTTTATCTTTTGCTGCTATCAACATGTCATCAACATAAAGAAGTAGATACACAAAAGAACCATCACTGTTTTTCTTAAAGTAAACACAACTGTCAAAAATACTTCTTTTGAAATCATCAGAAGTCATAAAGGAATCAAACCTCTTGTACCATTGCCTTGGTGACTGTTTCAAACCGTAAAGGGACTTTTTCAGCAAGCAAACATAGTCCTCTTTTTCTGAGACTGTAAAACCCTTTGGTTTTTGTATGTAAATATCCTCTTCAAGTTCTCCATGCAAAAATACAGTTTTTACATCTAACTGCTCAAGCTCCAAATCATGCATGCCCACAATACCAAGCAAAGCTCGAATCTAACTATGCTTCACAACTGGGGAGAACACATCTGTGAAGTCCATTCCTGGAATTTGACTGTAACCCTTTGCAACAAGCCTTACTTTATATCTAGGTTCTTCAACTCCTAGAGTCCCTTCTTTATTTTTAAACACCCATTTACAACGAACAGTCTTCTTACCTTTAGGAAGTTTCACAAGATCCCATGTTTTGTTTTTGTGAAGTGATTTCATCTCCTCTTGCATAGCAAACATCCATTTTTCTGAGTCTTCACAGCTAACCGCCTCAGAATAATTAGATGACTCTTGGTCTACATCTATATCTTCAGCCACATTTAAAGCATAAGCAACTAAATCAGCTTCGGCATACTTCTTTGGAGGTTTAATTTCTCTTCTAGTTCTGTTTTTGGCGATAGAGTATTGTAGTGAAGAAGCAACTCTATTATCAATTTTTGTACTGGCTTGAGGAGTTGACTCTGTATTAATCTGATGTTCCACCTGCTTTTGATTTTCTTTATTGGAAGAGTCTTTAAGAGATAAGTTAGGTAGCATAGCAGTTTCATCAAAAACAACATCTCTGCTAATCATAACTTTTTTATTTTCAGGACACCATAACTTATACCCTTTTACACCAGCTTTATAACCAAGAAAAACGCATTTGATAGATCTCGGTTTCAATTTTCCATTATCAACATGAGCATACGCAGGACAACCAAAAATCTTTAAATGAGAATAATTAGCAGGATTACCAAACCATACCTTTTGTGGAGTCTTTTTCTCAATGGCAACGGATGGAGATCGGTTGATCAAAAAACATGCAGTAGAGGTTGTTTCTGCCCAAAACGACTTTGGTAAGTTGGCATTTGACAACATACATCGAACCGTCTCCATGATCGTTCTGTTTATTCGTTCTGTAACATTATGTTGCTGTGGAGTATAGCAAACTGTCTAGTGTCTCACGATCCCTTCTGACTTGCACAATCTATTAAACTCATCAGAACAGAACTCTAAGCCATTGTCTGTGCAGAGATATTTTATTTGTTTTCCTGTCTGTCTTTCAATCATAATTTTCCAAGACTTAAATGCGAAAAACACATCGCTTTTCTGCTTCAGGAAGAGCGCCCAAACTTTTCTGGAAAAATCATCAATAAAAGTTAGCATATAATTAGCTCCACCTCTCGAAGGCACTCTGGATGGCCCCCACAGATCAGAATGAATATACTCCAACGTTCCCTTCATGTTATGGATTCCTCTGATGAATTCAACTCTCTTTTTCTTCCCAAAAACACAGTGCTCACAAAAATTCAGTTTGCAAATTCCTTACCCATCAAGAAGTCCTCTTTTGCTCAATTTTGTCACGCCATTCTCACTCATATGCCCTAGGCGCATATACCAAAGTTTAGTAATATCATCATCTGACAAGGAAGAGGAAGTGACAGCTGCATCACCAGTAATAGTAGAACCCTACAAAACATATAACTTGGCAATCTTTCTCTGCCCTTTCATCACAAAAAAAAAAACCTTTGAAAATCTTTAAAACCCCACTTTCAGCTGTATATTTGTACCCTTTTGAATCAAGAGTACTCAACGAAATTAAATTTCTTTTCAATTCTGGAACATGTCTACGTCACTAAGTGTTCTGACAACTCCATCAAACATATTAACTTTAATTGTTCCAACACCTGCGACTTTACATGAAGCATTATTTCCCATCAAAACAACACCTTCAAACACTGTTTCGTAAGTTGTAAACCAATCTCGATTAAGACTCATGTGGAAGGTGCAGCCTGAATCAAGTATCCACTCCTCGCTTACTTTAGAATCATTGAAAGAAGCGACTAAAAGTTCACCATCGATGTAGTCTTCTACAACATCAGTTTCACCAGAATTTTTTGGTTGTTTTCCCTTTTGATTTGCAACCTCCCTTTTAATCTTGTTCTATAGCTTATAGCACTCAAATTTAATGTGCCCTTTTTTTTCTTGCAGAAGTTACAAGTTTTACCTCTGTTTGAAGACTTTGATCTACCTTTAGATTTACCATGAGGATTCCGTTCCTGTGTCCTACCACGATCATTATCAGCATTCCGATCTTGTCTCTCACGAACAATGAGACCCTCTCTCTGAGAGTCGGGTTTAACTACAAGATGCTTCATCTTATCATACGAGGTTAAAGAATCATAAACCTCATCAACTGTGAGAGACTCGTGGCTATATAAAATCGTGTCTCTAAAGGTTGAATAAGAGAGGGGCAACGAACAAAGTAGAAGCAACCTTAGATCTTCCTTATCATACTGAACCTCTATGGCCTCCAAGTTTGAGAGAATTTCTTTAAACACTGTTAAGTGTTCGTGTACAGACGCACCTTCCTCCAAACGATGAGCATAAGGACGCTGCTTCATATACAACTTACTTGTTAGAGTTTTCGACATACATATTTGTTCTATCCTCTTCCATAATGCAGCAGCAGTCTTCTCTTTCATCACATCCTGCAAAATTTTGTTGGACAAATGCAGATGTAATTGTGTTAACGCCTTTCGATCCTTACGCTTCTTCTCTTCATCTATTAATGTCGAAGGCATCTTATCTATCCCTAGCAGAGCATCCTCCAGATCCATCTGCGCAAGAATTGTTTGCATCTTAATCTACCACAACGCAAATCTGGTGTTGCGATCCAACAGCGGAATTTCATACTTCAAAGACACCATAACCATGATCGAGATGAATAACCCGGAAGCTCTGATAACAATTTGTAAAAAATAAAATAAAGTAAAATAAAAAAACACACAGATTTTTACGTGGAAACCCTTTCGAGAAAAAACCACAGGCAGAGGAGAAGAAAATTCACTATGTCGAATTCAAATTTTTACAAGAGGATAGACTATGTCTATTTATAGGCTTGTAAAGTCATATTCTAGTAAGACTGAAATACCTTATTCTAATCAATATCAAATAGATAGAATTTAAAAGGTTTAAAAAACCTTATTCTAAAATAAAATAAAAGAAGTATAATTCTATATGAATTCTTCTTTTATTTTATTTTATCACTATATTTTATTTAAATAAGGATTCGAGTCACTTAATTCTAACAATATGTGTCTAAGAGCAATCTTGTCTAGGTAAGTAAAGTGGGGAGCAATATAGTTTTCTATTCAGGTGGCGATTAGATTTAATAGGTCTAGTGACCAAGTGGCAATTAAACTCGAATAAATTTGATGAAATTCCACACGTTGACCATGTTGGAAGGAGATTTGACCACTTGACTTAGCGAAATGTGAGAGATAATGCTAAACCATAAGGGAGCAAAATCTTTTTGTGGTGATAATTAATTGTTAATTGGATTAAATATGTCGATGTTTAGTTTGAATCCTAAATAAATGTAGGGATATATTTCTCTCTTAAATCTGGTCGCCGACATCTTTTCTTTCTTTTTCCTTTTCTGGTCCTTTAAGAAATAAAAAAAGCTAAAGTGAAGATCAATGATAAAGGCATGTTACACGAATCATTCAAGACACAAAGTTTTTATACATAACTTGATTATGGGTATGATATGTAAGGTATAGCATCCCCTATTCATGAATTGAATGCGATAGCCACTATTATCCAAGATTAATCATATCTTAGACCTAATTTGGACTAACCAAATGATAAATAGGAATTTTATATTTAAATTTAGTAGATCATAGGGATGTTGTTCAACGGGTGCAAATTTGGATAAATTAAAATAATTGCTTTGACTGAGTAAGTTTTGTTCGATTCTTTTAAAATAAGTCTAGTGTTATTCAGTTTTTGGCCTTTTGTATGTTGTATTTGTTGAATTTTATATTATAATTGATCAAACATATATTTATACATACATTAAATTTATATCTATAACCGTGCAATATATTTGACATAATTATAAATTTAACTTAACTCTTATTTTCCCTAAACTTTTCAAATTTCGTGAAATTATTGTTTTTTACTTACAAAAAAATTAACTAAATTGTTACAATTTTAACAATGTTTGTGTGATAACTCACGTAGAAGTCTACTTGTGCTTCACCACTAGTGTGTATAGTCTTCTTTTTTTTTTAATCTTATGAACATTTTTTTAATTTTAATAATTTTATGCACTTTTTAAAAAAAATCTTTTAAAAATTACACAATAACTACCACATGAGCTGTCAAGTCAGTCCTTAATACATATTACAAAATAAATAGACAAGTTACCTAATAAAATCTATGTAAATATATAAAAATAATACTACAAAAAATAATATGAGCAAGTATAAAATGGACTTAAGCTAGTCATTTACAAATACGGATAGGCTTGGATAAAATTTTAAATGCGAATTGAAACATATCATGTCACACGATTTTTTATAAATGTGTCAATATTATGCTTAAATTCGATCCAAATTTATCTCGACCCATGAACGCCTCTACTAAATAATCAGCCACATATTATATTTTTCTAAAAAAAGTTACATACCTTAAACGTATGTATCACATGTTAATCTTATAAAATCGAACATAAATTTTCATATATATATATATATATGTTTTATACATGCTTTTGTAGAACAAGTCATGTTAAGTCTATATTATACTTTATTTTTGGACCAATTGTACCTTCTTTGTCCCAAGAAAAAAAGATGGAAAGTACAATCCACAACCGCATGCTTCAAACAAGAGAAAGCGAGACTGAAAGATGAATATCATGGCATGGGAAAGCTGGTGGAATTCAACTTTAATGACATATGGTAACAGTGATGTACTATACCCCCAAAATAAGAAGAATAATAAAATTAGGAAACATTGCTATTGAAACTGAAAAACAAAGAACCATATTTCAAGACTATGTCCCTATCATCCCATCAAAGAAATTTGTGGTCCAATGTCTCCATCTCATTGACAAATACTTCTCTTCTTCCTTTTTTCAAAAACTAATTATAGCGGTAAGACCCAAATTTTGCCCGGGGCCCAATAAAATCACAGCCCAAATACCAAAACTCAACTAAAACCTAAAATACCCCAAGCCCAAATACAACCCAAAATAAAAAATTAAAAAAAAAGAAAAAAATGAAGAAAAAGAAAAAAAAACATAACCTCTTCACCTTATGTGCCGGCCTAAGCGCCGCCCTAGTCCTCTTTTCTCTACCACTTGTAAAAAGAAAATATAGTAAATAATAAAAAAAATGTTGTAACAAGGCTATAAAAGCCATCATAAAACCAAATGTAAAGAGGGGAGAAGAAAAAAAAACATTATATTTTCACATAGAGATCAAAAATCCAAAGCAAAAAAAAAAGGTTGATTTTAATTTTTTGTATTCCCTTTGTTCATTTTTCATTTTTGTTATTTTATTTTATTTTCTTTATTTTATATACATATATATATACATAATTTAATTGAATTACTTATTTAAATTCCCTTGCAAACATGTTTATATTTTTCCCTTTAAATCTATTTATGTATACCATTTGTTCCCCAATTTTAAATTATACTTTGTTTATTTCAAACACTTGCCTATATTACTATTTTTTTTATATACAATGTTTATATTAAGTTTTATGCTTTATGTATCTTGTTAATTGTTGGTAAGTAAATCTTGTTTCAAAATATTTTGTATAATTATTGATTTATATTATATAGTATGTCATTCGTATATTCTTTTGTATATTCTTACATGGTTGCATTTATATAATTCATTTATGTTACAACTTGCTAATATGTACATTATTCGTTTTAAAATTTTATATAGGTACACATTACTATTGCTATGCACATAATATATATATTATATATATATATACATTTTTTGAATCTTGTTTTTAAATTATTTTGCATAACACTAACTTTAAATTTCCTCTTATAATACTTATTTTGAAGCTCACTTATATGCTAAACTTTATATGCTTTATGTATTATTTATTTTTATTTTTTATTTATTTTACAATCTATTGTAAATTTTTTGCATGTATTATCTGTTTATGTATATATATATATTTATATATAATATATATTTATATATAATTTACCTACTTTTAAATTGTTCATTTCAAGTTTATTTGTTTTAACATTTTTTATTACCTTTTAAAATATTTTTCTTAAAATAGATTTTTATTTAACCATTAGTTAGAAACGTTAAATAGTGTATGTGGTAAGATTATTATCATTTGGCATGTTTCGATTTTCATGTTTGTCACTTTTCAAAAATTTGTATAATATATTATTGATATATGTTTTCTCATATTTTCGTAGACCAAAATCATGTTTTAGTAAACCAAAATGTTTTATTAAAACAACCCAAATTTCTAGGTGATCCGATCACACCTAAACAAGAAAAGATTGGTGGCAACTCCATTTTCGCTTTCCAAAAAGTCGATCAATCATGTTTACTTCGAAATATAAAAAAAAATGGTTTCGACAATAGCTATGGTTTATCTTTAATTTCTCTCCTTTCTTCCCCGAAATGGACCATTAATTAACCCCAAGCTTTCACACTTTGTTGATATTGGAATAGGTTTTAAGATATTGTTAGGATCGGGACTGTTTAACAATGTTTGTTCAGTGACTTGATCAGTTATAGATTTGGTCAGCCATGTTACAAGATAACTTGGGTATTTTAATGTGTTGGCTTTTTTTTACATGAGCCTTCTTTTAAAGTAAATAGATCTCATGGAAAGCCTCATTTTTGTTCTCAAAAAACGAAATTATCAACAAGAGCATTATATGAAGAGATTGCATTTATGAAAGAAGTTGAATTTGACTTGGATTAAAGAGAGGACTTTCCTTTCCTCATCGATGGCTATTTTCAAGAAGTGATTTTTTGATTGACTTATGACTTCCCTGATTAAATACGGTAAAGTCAAGTTTATCCTAATTACTTGGTACTTATCACTACTACCTATGATGCTTATAAACAGGCAGTACATTGTACTTTTGAAGGTACTTATTTTTATTTGGGTAGAGAGTTTCAAATAATTATTTTGGCTAGCTAATTTTTCTCTCAATTGTAGGCATTATTTTTGAGTAAATTTAAACTTTTGTAAGTGAGGCTTGGGTGAGTGGTTGTAATTAGTTTGGACTAACTATTGAGGTTCCAAATACATTTGGTAGAAGGGTAGTTTGAGCTTACACTAATAAGTGGTTGGATCAATTGAGGAATAAGAGACCATTCATTAAGGCTCCATAGAGTAGGATTGTTTCCAAACTATATAAACAAACAAATGTGTGTAGATCTCTCTCTACATTTTTTATTTATGTTTCTGTTTTATTGTGTCTTCAATTTTGTGATTGAACACAATATCAAAGAGTAAAGTGATATTCGCCACAAACTAACATGTTTTTCATATACTCTTTTAAAGAAGATGAATTTGGCTTGAAAGTTAGATGTTGTTGCAAGATGAACATAAGTTTTGAAGGGATTGTAGTTTGTACTTCAAGGATTTTTTTATACTCAAGTTAATAATAGTGTTCTTACCCTTTTAAGACTTTTTAAGGACTTGGGTTCGAACCTCACCAAAGTCAAAATGATAAAATATTTCTTTAGTGGGCCTTACACACCCTTTTGGGCTTTTCTAAGAGTTAGGAGACAAAATTGTGGGACTAAAATCGAGCATAAACACTTCGAGTACAATATCTCTACTGTTCGAAATACGGACTGACTATTTAGAGAACGAAATTTCAAAGACTTCTTCCATTAAAAGAGTCGGTTCCCTTTCAACAGGTATTTATATATGGTCTCTAGGGTAGTAGAAGTTGTTCATTGGTCTGTCGTCTAATTATGTTAGCATGTTGTTCTGCCTAGTGATTAATTTGTTAGCCTTGCGTTCTTGGTTACTCATGGTCCTTCCTAACAATACAATTGATCATCACAGGCAGCTACTTGTTGTCTCAAGTGGCTGATTTGCTTATTGCCAACTAAACAAACTGGGTGCTTTGAGCTTTGTAGACTTAATTTCTTTGAGTTGTAACCAACTTCAATATTGAATTTCGTCCTTATTTATAAGTTGGTATTACAGACTTCAATTCCTGGTTTAAAACTATAAGTTAAAACTTCATTTCCTTGGAATTGGGATAGAATATAACAAAGCTAGTATAACAATTTTCAAGTATTGCTTGATAATAAATATGATTTTCATTAACTAAGTGTTTATAGCTACTAGTTACAATTTACCATTCAAGAAAATATTTAGGTTTTTTTTGATAAAATAAGCCTTAGAACTTTTTAAAAAGAAAATTAATTAAGCCCTTCAAAATTTTTTGCACTCATCAATTGAGTCCTTGAACTGACAATTTAATCAACGAGACCATTTAACCCATGTTAATCATTAGAAATTAACGGAAACTCTAATGTGGCTACCAACAGATGTCATGTCAACGCTGTCACATCAGTAAAAATAAAAAATATTTTTAATTTATTTTTAAAATAAGTATACAATGAAACTGGACAAATGATTGTTCAAGTTCATTTGAATTTGGACAATTAGTTGTCCAAATACATTCTCAAATTACAAAAAAAAATTAAATTATAAAAAATCATTAAATTATAAATTTAAAAAATTGTAAAAATATTTAAAAATTAATTAAAACTCATAAAATTTATAAAAAAAAGTTTATAAGCGAACATCAACAACTTATATCATAAAATCAAATTTAACAATTTTTGTTTGTTATAATTTTTTCTCTCTTTTTTCAATTTGTGCAAGTTAAATTATCAATCAAAATGTGGAAACTAATGTTTATAAAATTTATATTTTAATTAATTTCTAATTTTTTATCAATTTTTTATGGTTTTTAATAAATTTTTTTATAAATTTCATAAAATTTTATGGTTTTAATTAATTTCTAATCATTTTTATAAAATTTAAAAAATATTAATATTTTTATAAATTTTATATTTTTATTTTTATTTTTATAATTCCAAAATGCATCTAGATAAAATGGTGTCTAGATTCAACTAAACTTGGACAAATATTTACTTAGGTTCATTGGTATACTTATTCTTAAAAATTTTTTTTCGCTGACGTGGCTCTATCACATCAAAAAACAATGTTGGTGTGTCACTTTTTAATGGTCACATAAATGTTGTCGTTAGTTTCTAATGGTCAATATTGATCAAGGGGCCTCTTTAGTTAAAATTATCAATTCAAGGCTCAATGTTGTAAAAAGTTTGATTGTGTTTAATTATTTTTTCTTGAAAAAGTTCAAGGGCTCATTTTACCAATAAGCCAATTGTTGCAAAAAGTTCAGACGGACTTAATTGATTTTTCTTAAAAAAAATTTGAGGGCTTAACTGAAGCTTAACCAATTCGCCTTGGCCTCGACTTTTAAGAAAAAAATCTGCCTGACCCAAAAGTTAATAAGATATCTGACTCCGAACCAAATTTAATTTAATTGTTTTATTTTTATTTTAAAGCAAATAAGATTACGATTTTTTAATTATTTTATTTTTATTTTGAAACAAATAAGATTATATTTTCAGTTTAGACTTAAAACTTAATATATTTATATATTTATTTATTGAAAGAAAAAACTTAATATATATATTAGGGGCATTATTGTAAATAACTTTGGGTGAGGCAAGGCGGATTTACCTCAAACCTAGCTCAACTTAACTATTTTTCTAATTCCACAAGCCCTGACCTGCCCTAAACCTGGTTTTACAAAAAAAAATGACCCTAATAGATCCAGTCAGGTTAAAACCAATCAAATTCGAGCTTTTTTTGCCATCCCTCCTATGCGATATTTTTTTATTAACAATTTTTTACATATATTTATTGTTATAACATGCATCAAAATTAGGATATTTTTAATTATTAAAAGAAACTATAATATTTTTAAAGTCTTGTTGAAGGGAGGTTGTAAGTATGATGGTTGGTGGTTTGAATCCCTACAGGCGCATTCTCCATGATTAATATTATGCATAACACTAACACCTCTACAATGATCTTGCAAGTACCTATCTCCACCAATCAAGGTGTCCCCCTTCATGAACCATAAAGAAGCTTTCTGCAAAGGTCGGAGACAAAAGCTCAAGACAAGAGGGGTTCATCGACTCCGAAGTATACAACACTTCGAAGACTTCTCCTAATAGAGAGTCCAACCTCCCATCAACAAGTCTAAATATTTCAAAGATAATTTTCCATATTCGAAGAAGTATACAATCAAAGAACATTTGAAATGGACTTTCTAATGACATATCTCAATATTTACTATCAATGTTTTAACCATATTTGATTTGGGCAATAACTTGAAGATAATGCTGACTGAAACTAGATTTAAATATCTTAAAACTAAATGTACGAGAGTAAAGTTGCTGAGTGATTAGTTGAAATTAAATCATAGCTTGTACAACGAATTATACAATTATATACAAAAAGGCATGATATTTCCCTATTCGTTGATACAACTATGAATTGATATTTAATTATTTATTTTAATTTTTGCTAAGTCATATCGTCAAAGCAAAGTTTCAAAAATCAAATGGATGTCACATTAGCTAACTACCTTTGAAATATTTTCCTGGGTTTTTTAAGAGAAGGCAAAGGCCAAGGAGAGTTGTTGAATTATGGACTTACTTGAGTTTCTGTTTTTAATTAGGGTTGGTGAACACTCCAATCATGCTTCAAGTAATCATTAATGGTTCCAAAACTATCGTTAGTTATAGTGAAATTTGTCTCAAATCAATTTTAATTATCCAACTTTCACATCTTTCTTTAACTTTTCCTATTAATATTGTTAATACATTAGATCGACGAACGTAAAGATGAAGAAAATTCTAGTCTAGAAGTAGAGAAGAAGAAGCATCTCCTACTCCTTTTTTGGATGTCGGTAAAATTTTATTATATAAAGTCGAATTTCGGATCAAATCATTTTTATTATAATTATATAATATATAGCTTACAATGTTATATGCACATGTGACGCATATTATATGTATGCAACTAAATTAAATCTCAAATTTAAGATTTATAATTTGGTATTATATCTCAATTTGATATTTTACATTGGAAATTGGTTTTATAAAAAAATGTTCAATGGGTATTAAGAATTAAAGGTGTCATACACTTACATTTGTGACTAAATTGTTATTGGATTTTGTATTTTAATATGTTTAATTTAATATGAAATATTAACATGTTTAAAATAAATTGTAGGTGAATAAGAAATTGTTCTCATAATGTTTCAATAGAAAAAATCTCAAGCCCCAACTATAAATTTGTCTTGTGATTTGAGGTATGAGCTATGAATTTTATATTTTAGTATGTGTACGTAATTTAACATGGAGTTTTCTCAGAGTGGGTTCAATTAGGTTCAATAGATTTTTATAACTGTTTGTTTAGCCTAGAGTCAAAAAAGACTTACCTTTACGCTATGTGTCTTTAGTTCTCATAATTTGAGCCTCAAACAACTTCTTCTTGATGAGTCTTATGGTGGAAACCTTGAGCCTAAAACAAGTAAAAAACCGAACATTCCCTGTCCCAGTTCGTAAATGCACTATGAAATAGACATCGAGCCATGGATATTGAGAGAAAATTTATGGTGGTTTCATTGTATACTTTAGAGGAAAAGAAGAGTGTGTATGATATGGTATGTATAGACCCTTGATAAGAAATCGAAAAAGAATGATATGGTATGTATAGACCCTTGCTAAGAAATCGAAAAAGAAAATTGTGTGAATAAAAGTAAAGTGAGGGTTAAAAGTAAAGTGAGTGAAACAAAAGCACGATTAGCAATAAAAGCATTGTGAGTGAAAGAGTGCAAAGAATTAAAAAAATGACTCAAATGAAAAATCTGTTAAGAATATCAAAAGAAATCTTTCAATTCATAATGTATCAATACTTGCTAGCTTGTTATACGTACCAATATCAAACACTATCTCTTAAATTTTTGGAGAGATAAGGAAGGCGAGAAAAAGAAAAATAATGAGGTGAGCTTCATGATGAAATTGGGGGCGAATAAGGAACAATGTCGTGTGTTTCACTGTTTCTGGTGTTTGAAACTATTTTGAGCTACTTTTTTGTTTTAAATCTGAATCGTCCTAAGCCTCGAAATGTTAAAAGCCTAAGCCTCGAAATGTTAAAAGCCTAGAAGACCTAAATGACCCGAACATTTCACTGCACAATCCTCTTGACTTGCTTATATTTTCTCTTATCAACATCTTCGATTTTGCTTTATGTGTCTATAATGTATCTATATATTTCATTTTGATAGATAACACGATTGTACGTATATTCGTTTGAATTGTCTCTAGATTTGTTAGCCTTTTAACTTGTTGAACTAACTTTATTTGCTTTAAGAATATCCGAATTAGCTAAATATCATTCTTAGGCTGCATGTAAGATAGTCTTTATACAAATTCAATATTTAATGACCATGTTGCATTTTTGCTCGATTTAGTCCAAGGGTCATCTCTTGCATGTTTTGTGGGCTTGCTTAAGGACAAGCAAAGACTTAAGTGTGGGGGAGTTTGATCTGTCGTAATTTGATATGTTAAATTAGGCTTCCCGTTACGCTTAAAGAACTTGTTTCTGAGCAATCTATATGTTTTTGTCGTGTTTTTACTCTCTTTTTTTCATTTTTTACCTTAATAAGTGAAATAATGCGTTTCATACCACTTTTGAGACCCAAAATGGCCAAATGCACTATTAGGGATATAACGGTTGATTGCGTGTTGTAGGGAGTCACCAGAAGCCCAAACGTGAGCGAAAACATCACTTAGAAAGGGTATCGTGATATCAAAACTTGAAAGTCGTGATACCTCTAATAATATTGAATTGAAGAGGATCAAGGCCAGCTACAATGGTATTGCGATCCAAGGATTCCCTCAAGTCAAGATTGACGTTGGTATTGCGATACCCCTGACAAGAGGAGACAAAAAATGACTACAAAGATAATCCTTATCCAACTTCAACACCAATAAAAAAACTAGCTAATATGGAGTGTGTGTGAAGTTTGTTTTTTTGAACCCTCATAATTTATCAAATTTTCAAGTTAAGTTTTTTAAAAGAAGAAGTCAATAAAATCAACGCCATAATTACTTGTAGTTCCCACAAAAATCTTGGTTATTAGTATTGTATTGAAATTGAAAAAGAAAAAGAAAAACACTTGAAAGTGACTAAAATATGTTATCATGAATGTTTGATAAAACATGAGGACTATTCATGATATTTTCCTTTTTCCATTTGAGCCAAAAAAAAAACAATGAAGAATTACATATAATTGATCTCAACCATTTTTCTCTACTTTGCTAAATATATTTTTTAATTTTATATATGAAAAAGAAAAAAGCCACCTTATTAGCAATATATTGATTATTTGTGAAAATAATAAAGTGGTCATATCTACTGTTAAGGTAATGATTATTAGTGACTAAAATTATGGTGATGTGAATCTCAATTGGGCCACCATCTGATTTTGCAATTTGCAATTGACTCAACATTCTGTGTCTTCAATTGAAAGTCCCAATCAACAATAATTTTGATTGTAATTATGAAACTAATATATGCTTTATAAAGTGTGTTTAACATCCCAATCCTTTGATTTGACGTTAAACATGATACTTACCAACTATTTACCATTATTTTTTTCTATGGGATTATGTGTTTACACTTTGTTTTATATCACTTAGCTACACCAAGCTTTGTTACATTTCTAGGATGTAATTGAGTGGAGTCGAAATATTGATATATTTGAGTTTAATTTTGATTTGAAATTCGAAGTTTGATTTTAATTCAGATTTAAACTCAATCGAATATCTATTTTTATGTTTAAACTCAACTCGAGATACAATTGAACTATTTAAACTTGAGCTTGATTATTTCGTTTATCTATTTTTTTTACTAGAGCTCGATTAAGTTTACACCTATTCAAGCTCAACTCGATAATTAAGCTTCAGGATAATAATATATATTAAGGGCAATAACGTAATTTAATAATATAAAATACTTAAAATGTATATCAAAAATGTAATGCTTGATAAGGTTCGTAAGTAATTCGAGCAGAGGATTACTAAGTTTTAATTTAACTAGATAATTACCAAATCGAGTTCAAACCTTTTCGAGTCAACTCAAATAGCTTACGAATACTAGTATAACATTTATACCCTAACCCAAGAAAAGAAATTCAAAATGACCATTTTTTCGTAAAAAAGAAAAACAATTAATTTTAATTAAATTATTCAAATGGGCTTTTGGTCTATTCATTCCTTCGTGTAAGCCTGGAGCCACATTGGTCCACAATTCCTTCCCAAAAGACTTGGCTATTGGGCCAGGCTGAACCTGTCACAACATTGATTTTAAAAAATTTATGTCAAAACCCGAACTTTGCTCAAGCTAAGCTCAATTGGGTAGTGTGGATCGCGTTCTCTTCTCCTTTTTCTTTTGATATAACATTTAAAACTACTCATAGTCTTTTTACAACATTAAATAGGAGGATAAGCACGTTTCAACGCGCTCGGATCCACATCTTCTTGTACTGACAACAATATCAATACTAACTAAGCTAAGACTCTAAAGCGGATCATATTCTAATTTATATTAACAAAGTTGACATATTTTCTTTTGAGTAATCATTTATTGTTAATCCATTATAATGTCTCGTGTTACGCATGGATAATTGGATATGCTTCTTTCATTAGCCATTTAAAGGCTTTTGGACCCTCTAGCTAAAAACAATGAGTGGAGCTGCTGTGTGGTAAGAAAGTTCCTATCCAAACAAACAGATATTGCATTGGTCTTCTATGTAGTGAAAGGCATCCTCAGCTCAAAGTTGTTCCAAATGAAAAGAATAGCAAAGTGAGAGCATGAATTCATTATTTGTAAATTTATTGGGCATTGAAATGGACATGAATTGGACTATTTGAGTTGGGTTGTGTAGGAAATTTTTAGTCACTATTTCTGTTGTTTCATGTCCTGTTCGAATAGTATAAAGCAGGCAAAGTATATGTTGTTTTGTTCAACTTTGACTAGAACTCTACCTTTATCTTATTTTCTTAAAAGATACGGAGTTGATCAGACTGATTGACTTCAAGCGGGAGACTTATTTACTAAGGAGCTTATCAAATTTACTGCAAGTTGGATTGCACTTATTGAAGGTTGACTTACCCTATTTCGACTTGCAGATGAAACTATTTGAAATCTATTTATAGGCTGTTGATTTCACACCACAGAGTATGCTTTTTGTTAGTCTTTTTCTTCATATATTGAATGTTAGTTTTTGAGCATTCAAATACATTTTATTTAGGCATTTATAGGAGAGTTATTTTTTTATTGTATTACGAGGTTTTAAGGAGAATGATTATGACAATTTATGTTCGATTATGGGGTTGTAATTATTTATTGTGAGAGGGTAGACTCGGCTTAAAACAATAGTTGTATTAGATTAATTGTTGAATAAAATCAATTTTTTGAGTAAAGCTCCGTAAACAAAGAATTGGTGAATCCAAATGGCATTTCCTTTGGCACAAAATAACCAATAGCGAGATGAAATATTGAGAGAATATTCCTTTGACATAATTTATAAATGTTGAGGGTTAAAATTACTATTATGTCAATTTTAAAAGCTACGAAAAAAGCAAAATTAAATATTTGAGTGACCATTTTGTAACTTCTCATTGTTGGGTGACCAGAATAATTTTATTAATAGTTGGGTAACTACTAGTGTATTTTAACCAAAATATATTTGAATAAGTAATTTGAAATATGATATATTAAAAAGAAGGCATAATGACTTATTTAGCCCTCCAACTAAAATATTTTATTTTAGCTCTCAAATTAATGTTTGCCTCTTTTAGCCATTGAACTTGCATTTTTTGTCAAATCATTCCAAAATGGATAGAAAAGTTAATGTTTGCTAACTTTGCTGACGTATTTAAGTAATTTTTAAATTTTTAAAAATATGAAAAAAATATTTTTTGAATAATTTTTATTTTTTTAAAATAATTTTTACATATTTTTTAATTTGTAAATTTATAAAAAGTTAATTAAATGCTTACGTGTCATCCACATGGCAATCCATATCAGCAAAGTTTAAAAAAATGTTAACTTTTCCATTCATTTTGGGAGTGATTTGACAAAAAAAAACAATAATTTAAGGGCTAAAAGGGCAAAAAACTTAATTGGAGGGCTAAAATGATTCTTTTTGTAAAGTTGGAGGGTCAATAAGTTATTGTGCCAGAAAATAAAAAGCTTTGGAGCCCTGTATAAACCCAAGAGACACTTCCAGGGGCAATAAGCAATAAGCGCTTCTTTGTTTCTCTCGAAAAAGCCTAAAGTCATCACTCATCACTACCCCTTTTCCTCTTTTTTCTCTTTTTTCAGTTTTGTCATTTTCTTGAAATATATTTTTGTATTTATATAATATTTTCGTTTTTTTTATATCTTTTTAAATTTGATATCTTTGGATCAAGTTGTTTTATTATTATTATTATTATAAATATTAGTAAATTATTATAGAAGTAAATTATATAATTTTAAAAACCCATTATTTTTTTAAATAATTATATAATTTTAATTTTTATATATAATTTTTTCACTCATATAATAATTCTGCCTTACTTTAATATTTAATTATTAATAATTATATTATATTTATTTATATTTAAAATTAACATAGTCTAAATTGAATCGAATCAGTTAATCAAACCAAAAATTAGTAAAGATATTGATCCAGTGAAAAATAAAAAAAAACCTATTAAATTACGAACTAATACTAACCGATTAAATTGAATTAAAAAATTAGTTAATAATTTTTATTTTTTAAAATTTTAAATACAACAAAATTCTAACCAATGTTCTTGGCCCACTGAAAACCCCACTTCCATCAACCTTTGTCAGATGTTTATCCCACGGTTCACAATCACACTACAGTCCAAATTTCTTTTTAACAGATTTTTTTATATAAAATATTCTTTATAAAATTAAAATTTAATCTTATATTTTTATTTTCAGGAATTTATTTTTATATTTTAAAATTTAAATTTAACTGATAATATTATTTAATTTATTGTTATGACATTTCAAAATAAATAAAAAAATATTCATGTGATGATCATGTAATTAAAAAAATTAATTAAATCTGAATTTTAAAATCTAAAAAATAAAGAGATTAATTTCTTAAAAATAAATATATAAGAATTAAATTTCAAATCTTCGAAGAGTATAAAGAGTTATGAAATATTTTAATTTAAAATATTTTGAAAATTATAATATTTCTAATTAAGTACTTTTTTTGTAATTTGTGTAATAAAATAATACTTTTGTTTATACAAATTTATAGTAATCTATACTTATATAATGTGTTTTATTAAGTTCGTTTTACGAGTTAATTCGACACGAACTCAATTATGAAATTACTTAAAAACCCTCGTCTAATGAAAAAAAGTAATATTAAAATATTAGTCTTTTTATCCTTTTTACTATTTTTATATAAAATGTTAAAATAAAACAACTAAAAATGCATTATCTAAATATTGAATCCGAGCTCAAAATAATGTTTAATCATAAATAATTTACTATTTTATCTATAACTCAATTATTGATTTCTATATAAGTATAATTTAATACCATTTTTCTTTTTTATTGTGATTTAGATGAAATCTGATATAATATTTTATATAAATGAAAAACTTACGTTAAAATGTTCATCCTAAAATTTCGCTCTTACGGTTCAAAAAAATATTTATGGACAATAATAATAATCATATATCAAAAATTATCAACATGCTAATGTCAATAACAATATTTAGGGTTCTCTCAAAATTTTTAAAAAATTTCGGATTAATTCTTTTAAAATTTTTGAAAAATTTTATTTTTCTTTTCAATTAGACCCTTAATTTTTTTTAAAAAAAATTCTCATTTTATCTCATAAATTTTTTGAAAATTTTACTAGGTCTCGCTGCAACTGATGGTATACATTTGAATTTCAGTATGGGTTTGGATAGGAGATTAGGTGCGATGCGATACATTTAGCTTAAGTTTTATTTCACCCACAATTAAACGCACTGCTCATCTAAACCTAAACTAAAATATTAATTTTCTTTTTTTTTAAATGCAGAAGAAAGAAAATTAGTAAATAAATTCACTCATAAAAATGGAGATTGAAAATAAAAACACCCCCCACTGGTGCACTCCTACATGGTCGACAACACAATACATATCAAATTAAAAAAAAATAATTAAATCAAACCCTAAAAAATAATTAAATCAAACCCTAAAAGTTTTTTTTCTTTTTGAAAGAAAATTCTCAAATTTTTTTTTTTTGGTTAGATGGAACTAATCGCTTAGAGGAATTACCTGTTGATGACTGTGATTATTATTAACAATGATTGTGATAAAAGATTCATCTTCTTCATCTTTGAGGTACTTTGAAGGAGGTGTCATTTCACCATTTTCTTCATCAAATCCACCATTGTGATTACCATCATTATCCTCATCAATCATTAACATTCTTTTATGAAGCTTCTCTTCTGCTTCTTGCAAGAACTTGAACTTTGGGGGTGGTGATGATCTTAACTTATTGAACTCAGCATCAGTTGTAGCTTCAAACAAAGGGTTGAACCCTTGTTGTTGAATGGGTTCATCAACCGTTGGTGTATGGGGAGGTGTTAAAAATGGTGGGGAAGCAAGTGGGGTTAAAAATGGGGTTTCAACACTCATATCTCTTGACCCAAACTTACCCTTGGATTTACCTTCTTCTAACTCCAAATCCTCCTTTGTTTCTTCAACAATGGTGAAGAGAAACCTTGGTGTTGGCCTCATCAACTCGGGATGATGATGATGATGATGCTGATGGTCATCAAATGGCTTCAACATCCTATCTTTGTTTGAATGCAAATTATTATGATGATGAACATCATCTTCATTCGTTGTTGGTGGTGATGAAGATGATGAAGTTTTCAAACAAAACATGTAAAAGAAATCCCTTCTACTTGTTAATCTCTTCTTCCACCATAACAAATAATATAACTCACCAACCAAAGCTAACAAAAGAGAAGCAAAAACTATGCTCAAACCAATCCCCACACTGCTCAATGATTTCATATCTTCCTCTTCTTCTTCTTCTTCTTCTTCTTCTAATTTTACATTACAAAACTAAACTAAAAATTCTTCAACTTTCCCTCAAAAATAAATAAAAAAATCTTCTTTGGGGGAAAAGTTACCATCAATGAATTAGTTGAAAATATCACTTCATTAGTACAAGAAACAAGTGAAAACCCCAAGAAAAAAAAGAAGAATGAAGAAGAACAAAAAGATTCACTGAGAGGTCTTAATCTTCACAAAACACAAAAATGAAAAAGCCCAGGAAGCATTGCAAGAACCCAGGTCTTTAAGTTTGACTAGAATCTCACTCCATTAGTGAATTATATTATATATATATGTATGAAGCTCTTTTCCCTTTTCTGGTAAATTCTTCTATTAATCCCTATATTTTGTGAATGTCATGGATTTAGTCCTTTATACCTTAATTTGATCAATTTTAGTTCCTTTAATTTTTGAATTTTGAGATTTTAGTTCTGAGATTTGATCAGTTTTAGTCCTTGGGTAGTTTTCAAATTTTGAAATTTTAGCCTTGACTCAATAGTAAGAGTTAAATCTATCTGGTTAAATTATGTCATTAATCCTGTATTATGTGTAAAGTTATAGATTTAGTCCACGTTCACCAATTGGATCATTCTTAGTGGCTATATTCTTTGAATTTCAAATTTTTAGTCTTAATGCAATTGATAGTTGTTAAATCTATTAATTCTAAAAGTATAGGGACTACTGGTACTAAATCCACAACTTACACAAAGTATAGGGTCTAATTGCATAGTTTGATCTAAATTCTTCAAGTTAAATTCAATTATTAGTCTTGTATTATACTAATGAATATAGATTTAGTTTATATTCTCTAATTGGATCATTCTAGATCTATATACTTTTCAAAATAACATTCGTTAATCTATTAATTGAATTTTTAGTGAGTAACATGTGGACATAACAAGCTAATATGGCATTACACATATGATAATATATTTGTCATATTAGATTTTGAAAAAATAAATTTAACAGTTATGGTTTGGTAAAGACTGAAATTTTAAAATTTGAGAAGTACAAGGACTAAAATGACCAAATTAAAGTATACGGATTAAATCCACTATTTTTGCAAAGTAAAGGAACTAAAAACAAAATTTAACCCTTTTTTTCTCAAAAGAATTAGCGACATACCTCTTCTTCTTTAGCTTTATCTGAAAAAAAAGTAATAATAGTAACAGTGCCCTAAAACCCTTGTGCTACATATAAAAAAATAACCCTAGAAAGCTCGCTTTTCTGTGAATATTATACTATTTTCATCATTAAGCATGATTATAAAAAGCAAAAAAAAATTATTATTTAAAATTAGTATAGAAGTACAAAAAAATAATTAAAAAAATATGAAATATTGGACCACCGTATAAATGCATGGTATGGTATGGTATTGTGGGTTGAAATTTTATTATGATGAATTTATTATAGGAAGAAAAAACGCCTTTAAATTAATATTTAACTGATTCGTAACATTAACTTAATAAAATATTTAAAATAAGTATATATATATATATGCACGCTAGATTATGACACAATAACGACGTAGTTGAAAATAATTATGTAATAATTTTATTAAAAATTGAGTGGTTAAGTTGAGAAATAAATGTTATGGAGTCTTAGGTATGAATATTATCATATACATTTTTTTGGGGACGGGGGATTTTATATGAAAAAGATAAAAATATCCTTAAAGTAATATTTATCTTTTTTTTAAATGATGATCTTTTAATAATTTATTAATTGAGTTGGGATTGAATTGAATGGTAACATTAACTCGATCAAATTATTTATAAATAATATAGATATTAAAAATAATAGAATTTGAGTTATCAATTTTGACCCGAATTCGAAAATCTAATCTAATTAGTTGAATAATGTAAACGTTAAAATTATCTAAATTCGAACATAAACCTAAAATAATTTAAATTCAAAATAATCTTGAAATTAATCCAATAGGAAAGGGAAGGAGGGGTGGGCAAATGGCTTTGCATTATATGTGGTTGATAGGTCGCTGGCTTCGAGGAGGGATGCCTTACTGTGTCACATGGGATCACAATTCACAAATAAAAAGGAAAATGATGTGTCATTGGCCTTTAGTTTCTTATTACTTTTTTTTATTTATATATCTTTTTCCCATTTTACTCTAATTACCCTTGAAAAACCTATGTTTATTTTTTTAACAAGGGTAATTTGGGAAAAAAAATTTGGATCCTAAAAGTTTTGGACCTAAACAATTTTACAATGATAATAATTTAATAGTGAATTTAGGACTACTTAATATTTAATACTTTAATAGTGAATTATCCACAATTCGGCAATGATATAATCATAAATCTTAAACTTGAAACTTGAGAAAAAATATAACAATTATAATTAATATTTAATATTTATATGTTTAAATAAAATTAGTAGTATTTATTTATAATTTTTTTACTATTTTTGATTTTACTTGATAAGATATTGTGTTATTATCCAATAATAGTGCATGAAAGATGATATTATTCCCGAATTATTATCCACAATTATGATGTGTGTGTCTCAGTCTCACTATGTGCGTATGCTATGTGTGGGTCTTTGTTCATCTATGTCTAATCTTCACTTGTTATACTTTATACTGATTGGATTCTACAATATAGTTGATCGGATTTGTACTTGTGAAACTAAAAAAAAAGTACCCAATAACTAACGGGAAAAATTTTTAAATTTTCATAAAGTTCCACTCATAAAATAGAAATTCTATTACACGCTTATGCGTATAGAAATTACATAAAATACATAGGTGTGTTTAAAAATAACATACAATAGATAACTAAACGTATAATTTGAGACTAATTAATAATAACATGCAATATGTATGGTATTAAAATGAAAAAAAATAAATTAAATTTTGAGTAAAACGAAATTTAAACACATTAGTACATAATATTAATGCACTACAATTATTTATCATAGTGCTATCATTAATCTTAAGTTGATGTCGAGTTAATTTGTGACACTAAATCAATCAATACCATTATCAATATATTATTGCCAGAGTCCAAAGACAAAATTATTATTAACCTTTAATTCAATGTGTCATGTCATCATTTTGTTAAGGGAGTAATGACAATTAATAGGCGAGTGATCAAAATGTAACAACCTAATAACATTAATAACTATCACATAATTTATAAAAATCGGATGATGGGAACATAATTTTAATATTAGTTTACCAATGATATCTGTAATTCACCAAAAGTTAATAATAATCAACTGGAGCCGATGGCTAAAGGCTATCTCTATCGTGAGTGCGTAAATACTAACCTTTTAATTATACATTATCAGAAAAATAATAATAAACAATTAGATTATTTCATTTAAAAAAATTTAACACCAAAAGTATAGATTGTAAATTTATTAGTGGTATTTAAGGGGAGAGATTAAAGAATAAAAGCAAATAATTCTTGATCGCATTATATTCTTAAAACTAGATATATATATACATTTTTTTCTTTTTTCTTTTTTTTCTTTCTTCAAAACTAGATTGGTAGTTGACCACTAGTTTACGATTTAATCAAATAAATTATTAAAAAAAATTCATAAAAATAGAAATTTTTAAAAAATAGTGAAAACTAGTTCAAATGGTTTTTTAGTTTGGTTCAACGGTTTGTATCGCTTCAACCCTTATCTCCGAACCAGTAACTTGTTCTATTCCAGTCTAGTTTTGAAAATATTGATTTTGATCAATAAAATAACTTTATTGTTCCCGTTTGGTAGAGTAAACAAGTATTGAAGTTTGAAAATAGAATCAATTGCCATCATCTCAACCACAGGAAGGTAAATTTCGAGTATTGCTAGTATTGCCAAAACATTATAAAAGAAGAAGAAAGAAAAAAATAAAGAGAGATAAATAACGTAAAGGAAAAAGGAAAATAAAATAATTAAAAAAATATTTTTTTAAGTTTATATGATGTAGCAGTTTATTATTGCTTGAAAATTTTTTCAATGGATATAACATTTTGGTGTAAGTTGGATAAACATAAAAATACTTTAATACCACCTACGACAAAAAAAAAAGAAAGAAAAGTTTAGTACTAGTTTGAGAAAAATAGTATAGTTTAAATACTAATTTATACGTTAAGCTCTTTTTAAAAAAAATTAACGGTTTAACTGTACCAACTTGAAAAAAAAATTTAAAGTATCACTTTGTAACCAAAAAAAATATCAAGATAAAGAAAAAGATATAATTTAAGTAGCAGTTAAAAATTAAAATAAATGTTTTTCTTTTAGAGAAACAAAGATTTAACTAAAGAGTTAAAATTTCTGAATCATTCCCAAGAAATTTTGTTAAAAAAAGTAACAAAAATCTTGCAAAATGAAATGTGTTATGAATCAGACATCCCCTATTTCTAGGTTTTCATTACCTATAAAAAGTTCTTTTAACTTGTTTGGAATTCACTACCAGGGAAATGAATAGAACAAATAAATAAATGGATTATGACTTTCTTTTATTTCATCAACCCATTATACCAAACAATAATAAGTTATCTAATTTAATTATTTTTTATTTTTAAAATTTTAGTCCAATAGTCATTAAATTCATTAATTAAAATGATTGTAAAAATAACAAGTTAACATAGTGTTAAAATTTTAACTAAAATGACTCGTGATTATATGTTTGATAACATAAGAATCTGAGAATAGTAGTTTGAGTCATACAAGAAATTTAAACCTCAAATAACCTTAACTTGAAATGATTTAAACATGAAACTAACACGAACCTATATATATTAAACAACCTAAATAAATTTTATCTAAAACCAATCCGAGCCCCCAAATTAATGAATCTAGCTCTTAGCTAGCAAAAAAAGTGGTGCAAATAGAACTAACATAGTATAATATAAATTCATATAAAAAAATAGGAGTCTAATAGAATGTATTGAGTTTTTTCTAAATTAGTTCCATATATATGAAAAAAAGTTAAAAGTAGACATAACATAATTAGTTCAGTTTCCTTCATATTTTGGGTCAGCCATCACGTAATGGTAAGCAATTACCAGCGCGAATATAAAAATGCCGAGAAAATTGGCGAGAAACCCCAGTTGTTCATCATCAATCATCTGCATTACCACATAAAATCTTTTTAAACAAATACTGTCAATAAATCCATAATCTGAAAGAAAGTTAAAAAAACTCCTAATAACATACACTCAAGTCACATTTACGCATGTTCGACCTCAACCGGGAAAATCACCATTGAGGGCCTTATACTAGAAATCAGATTATATTATGCCCCCTCTACGTTAAAAAATGAGCAAATTATACAGTTAAAAATTTCATCCATTTCTATTGTTAAAAACTGATCCCTATACATTATCACGAGGTACACATGACACACCACATATCATTTTCTGATTATTCTGTCAGTTATACTAATTTTTAACAAAACAAATAGATGATAATGTACAAGGACTAATTTGCTCACTTTTTAAGTAGAGGAAGCAAAATGCAATCTAACTCTTAATACAAGGCCTCCATGATACTTTTACCACCTCAACCAATAACTAAACTTCCGTAGGAGAATAAATGCATAAAATTGTTGGATGAGGCAAAAGTGAAGGTTAGATTTAAATTTTTGTTTTCATGTATTTGAAGAAGGATCCTAATATGTAATGTATTGCCATAGGTATAAGTATTTTATATAAAAAAAAAAAAAAGTGAAGAATTGGAGCAACATAAGATAAAACACATGATAGACTTAACATTCATAAAAACTT
Source organism: Gossypium hirsutum (assembly GCF_007990345.1). Classification (NCBI taxonomy): domain Eukaryota; kingdom Viridiplantae; phylum Streptophyta; class Magnoliopsida; order Malvales; family Malvaceae; genus Gossypium; species Gossypium hirsutum. The sequence goes on from NC_053436.1 coordinate 2,448,181, forward strand.
GCTGATTCTAATCTTAATAAAAGCTAACATGGTATCTGCCAGTAATTACAAGATAATATTCACAGTTTCATCACCAACATGAAGTAAACAAAGATATGGATGATTATACAGTTCATTCACTAGCAATTTGAACCAAAATTTGATATGACCAAATTCAAACCCAGATGTAATCTACAAACAGTAACAGTGTGTCTGTTTCGTAAAAAAACAGCTCTTGAAATCTACTTTAACAAAATTTAGAAAAACTTATATATTTTCTAGTGTTTGGAATTTGGTAGATTTTTTCAGATAAGCATTGAACATTCAAGAATAATACAAATACAAAAATAATTTCAAAAATCATTATTTAACATAATATAATTGTATTTGAATTAAATGATATATATTAATACTTAAATAGAATTTAAATTACATATATTAATATGTACATATACAGGGGCAAAGGTAGGAAAAAATGAGGGTCAAAATTGAATTATAAATTTTGGGAGGGCTAAAATGTAATTTTTTCATTACACTAATTTTATAATTTTTCAAGGACATAAAAACAATGTCATTTTTTGGGGTTCAGCCAAAATTTTAATTTCATCTACTTCAAATATATCGATTTAGTGATTATTAAACACAACAATAGATTCAAGAAAAATAACATAATACTACAATATTGTTCATACCAATGATACTACATATTGTTCAAACCAAATAATCATACAAAACTGCTTATACGATATTGACTATAAGCACTCAAGATATAATAATATTGTCCTAAACATAATCACAATAGTATTACAATAAGTTTACAAGCATTAAACCCTACATAGAGTCCTCCAAATCTAATCAGCAAATGCTAATGCAAAACTCCTTGTTGCTATATCTTTACCAACAACTAAAGTCATTTCATCATAAATCTAACTTTTTTTGTTTAAAAATTGTTTATACTTCAAATGTACTTATTTGAAATTATACATACAATCAAAATGACAAGTGAAATACAATTTTATTATATTAAAATAAGAGTATTTAAAGGTTACCGTCACTACTGTAACAAATGTTTAGTACAATCCCAAAGCACTTAAGGTAGACAAAGTTGATAACAATCCACTTGGTTAAACTTGTTCTTAAACTATTTGTTCTTCACTTCATACCAAATTAGAGTGAGCTATTGCTGACCGAAAGAAAAACAGATATGGTTGAACTTGAAGCACTAAGATCTCATCAAAAGCTGATGGTCAAAAACTATTTCACTTTTTATAAGAGAGATTTAGTTATTAGAGATGTTAGAGGGAGACTTGACTATGTCTTCCCATAAAGTAAATTGCCCACTATTGTAGGTACTTTAAGTAAAATAAGAACTCACTGTAGAAGAAGACTAGATCCTTTTTTTTTTTGCAGTGAAAATATCTTTAATACGGTTCTTAAAGTAAAAGGTATGTGATTCCTTCAATCTTTGCAAGCTTCACTATGGATCACTACCTGTACCACCATTAGAGGACCTTAAGCCATAATTGTCCAAGGGCAATAATGACGGCTTGTTTGGTGAACTAGTTCTTCATAGAAATATTTGTCAACTGTATATTAGCAATGATCAAGAAAATGCTTCAACTCTTTTGCAAATCAGGGAAAATGGAGATTTATCAGGTGGGATGAGAAACTTCATGTTGGGAGCTGGGAAGTGAAAGAGATGGCCGAAGACCTTAAGGCTAGGAAGTTGATCAAAGCTTAAAAATAAAATAGAGGAAGTCGAAACCTCTTGACTCTGAAGTTGATTCCACTAGGTATCGACTTCTCAAGTGGTGGAGTGAAAATCAGTTTTTGGAGGTGCCCACTTCGAAGTGGGCTCTCTAGACTCCGACTTCAAGCTAACACTGTAAAAATGCAAAATATTTTTTTTGTATCCCATATATATGGGGGGAAAAGCCACAATTTAGCTACAAAGTGATATAACACCTTTTTCTCAAATTTCTATAGAGGAGGCTCAAAAAGGAAATAAACAATCCAATACTTTTAGAATAACTTCTCTTAGTCGAGTGCTGCGACTATTTCTAACAAATTCAAAGTCGAACATAACACTAAACATATGAAAAATCATCTCAAGACACTATAAAAAATACATGACAAATTATATGCAAAATTCGAGAAATAATGGATTTGGATGGGATGATAATTTGGAGATGATATGTTATAATAGAACATGTGATAAGCAATTATAGTGATCTTTATTCACTCTTCTTGTTATTTTAATTGTGAATAATTTCATATAGGCATACCTGAAGTATGTAACAATTTTTGAATGAAAATTTGAGCTTTATGATAAGATGGCTTTGGTTGTTGGCAAAGATATGGCAACAAAGAGCTTTGTCAAAACATTTGCTCGTATCGACTTGGGAGGATGCTAATGGAAGGTTAGGTGCTTGTAAACTTTCTGATTGAAAATAACGAGACGATCAAAATAAAAGCATCTTCTTCTACTAGAACATCAAAACGTAAAAAGAAAAATATCTAAGAATCTACTGATGATGATAACATATAATGTATGACAGAAAATTTTGATGAGATTGCTAATGTGTTGCACTAATTCATTGAGGACAAAATTTTCTCATCATATCTCTATGGACAAGTATTGACAAAAGAAGGATTTAATAAATAATATCTCTTGTGTCTTTGATAATCCATCAAAGCATAAAGAATAAGCTAAAACTTTCTTGATTTAAAATAAGAACCTTAAGAAAATGAATTCAAAAAATTGTTGTAAGGTTAACAATAATATCTTGGTAGATTGGACAATTTGGTCCTTCCTGATAACATGGTTCTATTGTATGGACAATATGATTGTGATTTGTAGCTTTAATTATGTTTGTAGACAATATTGTACTAGTAATTTTGATATAGAATTATTTGGTATGAATAAGAGTATTCTTTGATATTCAATGTATAGCATCACATATTTAAATTTTATAAAAAAAATCTTATACATTATGAAAAATATTTTAAACAAATCATCCAAACACCAAACATATCAATTTGTATACAAAATAAATTCAGTTTTCCATAATTTATTTTTCACAAAACAAACACCACCCTAAACCTCATAATTGAATCACCACATGCACAGGAAAACTATCTGATCTAAACGTTTGAAGTCATCAATCAAAAGCTGAAACCTAATTGTGCTTCAATTCAGCCTACATACCTCATCAATTAATGAGGTATTATTTTTTTCTTAAATGCTCTGAAACAAAGGTCCTATGTTAATTAAAAATTTTCACTTTAAGCTCAAAAAGAAAACTGGGTTGAATGGTTGATGATGGCAGTGGTGATTCCAACCCACAGCTTTAGATACAGAGTCTAACCCGAAATTGAATCCCCCCATGCAATCATTTATCGCTAAAATTATCCAACAACCAAGTTACATTACCATGATTGCTACGACTCACTATTCAATAACTGGAAAAACTAAAAGTATTCGAATGATCAAACAAAAAATAGGGGAAAAAATATAATCTACGTGTAGACAGTGAATCCTAAAAGAAATTGGCGATCTGTTTTAAGATAGGGATAATTTACTATGCCTATTAAAGATAGAAAACTGCAGATGTTGAATAAAAAATGGCGTACCTTTTCGGATCGAGAAAACGCCGGGAAAATGTGCCAAAGGAACAGATCTCTGAAAGGAACGACTCCAACTCAAAGATGAAGCCTTTTATTTCGACTTATTGCTCTTCGAAGTCTTCGTTATTTCGTTGAAGGGGTGTTATGAAATAAAAAACGACGCCGTTTTGAGATATTTTCAACTGAGAAAATAAATGCTATTCTGTGGCTGCTGGGATTCGAGCCCAGGTCTCCACGGCCACAACGTGGAATTCTTACCACTAAACTACAGCCACATGTTGTAGAGTATCTTGCAAATATTTTTTTACCTAAGAACTTGATATTTATGTTTTTGTTTAATTGGTTTCGATTCAGGGAGAATGACTTTGCACTGAATATTTTTAATTAATATTAGAGTCAAAGCACAAATATGTATGGTAACCCAAAAGTTTGTTTGAAGAGTATTTAGTTCCCTTTATATGAGTGTTTATTTTTAGTGTGGTATATTTAGTTTTTTTTTTATTTCACGTTACAGTATTGTTATATTATTTAGTCTCATCGTCATCACTGTTTTATATTAACTGTAGATAAACACACCGCTTATCCAAAGAGACTCTTAAATACAAATGTAAACCAGGTTTATAATTGCTTTCTTTACACATCATAAAGATAAGCCTAGCTCACATTATGCCACATCTATGGGTAAAGGAGGACTTGTTTTCCATGCTAAGGTTCCATTTATGAGCTCCATTTTTGTTAATGTCTATTTGGTAACGGATCGGGTTTGGAGATAAACCTTTTTAATGAAGTGAGATGAACTTGGATGTTCTCGAGCTTTATAAGATAAAAGTATGTTTGAAGCACCAGAATTTATGCTCTAAAATATTTTTCGATATATCTAAAACGTTTCTATTCGTTTAGGTATATCAGGTTTTTTTTTACCCGTTTTGACATATAATTTTTATTTTTATTTTTTATTACACTTTGAAAAGCCAAGTGCTTTTATGATGAGCATATGGATATGATCAATTATTTATCAAGGATGGATGAATATCATTTTATTAGTTCAACGAAACATATAATTGAAGAATATGAAATAATAATCAAACATGTGATTAATAAATTGATTCATTTCAAATAATTCAAACTCAAAACATAATTCGACTTAGGGTAAATTACACCAAAAGTCACTAAATTTAAAATATAATTCAAATTAGGGTAAATTATAACATTCAAAGCGGTTCCATAAAAAATGAATTTTAGAAGAGAAGGGGAAAAAGAGTTTTCGATTGGTGTAGGTGATACAAGTAAAGAAGGCCATCCAAGAACGACTTTAACAACTCAATGACTTAAATTAAAACTTCTAAATAGTTCAGTGACTATTTTGTAACTTTTTTTTAAGTTTAAGTTATGAAAACGTAACATTAATATTTTGTTAATGAATCAAAATTCAATTTGAAAAGTTAGATTTATAGATTTGATTCACTATTTTGAACATAGATTAAAGGTAGGTTTGAATGGGTGGTGTGGTTATTTATAATTAGTGTAAAATTAACGATGATGTTGAGATTAAATATAATAGCGTGAGACAAAAAATAAACTAAACACATCGCACTACACCCTATCGCCTATCCAAACCTACTTAAATTTATGGGTTTAATTCATTTGTGAGATTTGAATCACGTGTAGTTAAATTAGACTGACAAGAGGTTCTTTGCAATTATTTGGCCACTTTTTTGTTTTTTCCTTTCAACTTGCATCACAGTCGGCAATTAAAAAGGTTTCATTGTCCCTTTCAACTTTTGTTTTTTGGGGATTTTATATAAAATTTACTATTAGTCCTTGTATTTTATAAAAGTTGTGAATTTGATTTTTATACTTTATTTTGATCATTTTTAATCCTTATACTATTTAAAATTTAAAATTTTAGTCCTCATTGAACGAATAACTGTTAAATTCATTAAGTTAAATTCGGCTGTTCCAAAAAGTTAATGCAATAAACATATTATTATATATGTAATGACATGTTGGCTTGTTATTTCCATATATTATTCATTAAAACTTCAGTTAGTGGATTAGAGATTGTCAGTTGTGTCAGTATTGAAATTTCAAATTTCGAAAAATATAGGGACTTAGAATGATTTCAACTGGAGAATATTGACTAAATCTACAGCTATACACATAGTACATGAGTGGTAATTGAATTTAAACAAATAAAATTAACTACTATTGTTTGGTTCATGTTGGGGATAAACCCGTGTAAGCAAAGAATAAGAAAAATAATGAAGAAATTGAAAAGATTGAACACACAAATTTTACATGAAAAAACCTCTCTAAAGAGGATAAAAAAACCACGGGTAAAGAAAATTTCACTGAATCGAAAACAACGAAGAGCACAAAGATAGAGATAAAAAGTAAACCCCGAAACCTGAAAATAAGAACCCTCAAAGCTTAAACACAAAATTCCTTTAAAGCTTGTAAAAACGAATACTTAAATGTATTATGGGTTAATCTTTCCATGGTATAAAAGGGCCTATTTTAGGCTAAATTTGTAGGTTAAATAATCTTAAAATAATCTACACTAACCGAAGTTCAATTAGGACAAATAATCAAAATTTAACTGGAAGAAGAAAACTGAGAAAATTGCATGACACGTCGCAACGTCCCCAATTGTGTCATCGCGACGTCGTTTCTGCTTCTCCCATGTTTTATCGTCTCGTCGTCACATGGCTTATTGGTGCGATGCCATTCTCAATTTGTGTCTTAATTTGACCGAAATGGGAGACATACTCCACAATTCAGGACTAAAATTTTAAAAATTGAAAAGCACAATAACCAAATTTGACCATTTCGAAAACTCTAAGAACTAAATCCACTACTTTTGTAAAATACAGGGTTAATAGTAGAATTTAACTTATCTAAAATGATAAAATATTTTACAAAATTATTTAAAAAAACTCTATTAAAGTAGTAAAAATCACATTTATAAATAAATAAATAAACACTATATGTCAAAATCAATTTTAGATAATGTGGAAATATTTCTAAAATAGAGATGGTGGGAGTACTATATGTTATCTATTAAGAAAATGATAAGGGCTGCTGGCAGCTGAGTTATGTTCTCATCGCTTCATCGATTGTTTTCTATTTTTCTTTCTATTGTGTGGTAGAAAATTTAGTTCGATTAACATGAAAATTGTTATTAATGTAAGAAGATATGAGTTCGAGTGTGCTAAAACGTATTATCTTTCTATTTTTGAGTTGAAGAGCGGCTATAAATAATTTTAGACCTTCTCTTAAAAAAATATATAATCGGAAGCTATAATAAAAATTGTGAAAAGAAAAAATTGTATTCATTTTAGTAGTAGGTTGATGTCTTTGTCTAAGTAACATTATTTTTGATCAACGGCTGTTATTTGTTGGTTTAAAGTACAATCCGACAATTTTTCTTCTACGAAATTATGATAATGTGTTAATTGCATGAGTTTTATATGATGATTATGTTTTGTATTATAATTGTGGTAACATGTTTAAGATTAAGTTAAAAAAGAAACTATTAATTAGTTGCATCAATTTTAGATTCCATTTTTAAATGATGGGTACAATAGACTTATACACCAATTATTCAATAAAAACAAGAAGTAAAGTTAAATAAAAACCTTCTTAATAGTTTGTACTTAACTAATGTGGGATATATCCAGTAATAACAACTCTTTGTATTATTAAAAAAAGGGTAAAGTATAAAAATAGTCATTTTTATTTGCCTTAAATTATATTTTAGTCACTTATGTTTGAAATGTTACATTTTAATCAATTACGTTATCGTTTGTTATGAAATGATCACTCTACCGTTAAGTTCCATTACCTTCCTAACAACGGTCTACGTGGCGGTCCAAATAGTTTTAAAATGCCAACTTGGATGTCCTACGTGACAGTCTAGATTAAATTTATTTAATTAAAAACATATTTTCATCCCAACAATTGAATATCCAAGTTGGCATTTAAACCTATTTGACTGTCACGTAAGACTGTTGTTAGAGAGGTAACAGAGTTTAACGGTAGAGTGACCACTTCGTAACAAAATGATAACATAAATGACTAAAACGTAACATTTCAAACATAAATGACTAAAATATAATCTAAGGCAAACAAAAATGACTACTTTTATAGTTTACCCTTAAAAAAAATAATGGAAAAATAAGAAGAATTTGCCAAAAAGTTGCAATTGAGATTTGAGATGATGAAGTTAAATATAGGAAAAATTGAATTTTTTTAATATATTTTGGGAGTGGGGTTAATTTAATTTTGGTAAAGAAAAAACTGTAATAATTATTTTGAGGTCCGTTGACTCTATGCTAAAGTGCCATATATAATCATAAAATTGGTCAAAGTTGTACCTCAGTAAAAAAGTTAACACGGATATTAAATTAAACATTTTACCATTCAATAACTAAATATAAAATAGAGGCATCATTTGTGAAATTAATCCAATAAATATATAACGTGACAATTTTATAAACACAAAAGGCACTAAAATCCAGCGTAGATTCCCCTGCACCTTCATCACCACCAGCTCACGGTTCAAAAATACTAAAACACCCTTCATCTAACACCAACAGTACGTGTTCTCACGTCACCATCTGACGTGGATAACCAGAAGCGGGTCCCACTTAAAGAGCCAACAAACGAACAAACCTAAAATAATAATAATAATAATCCACCCACTCCATTTTTAACCAAAACCTCGCCGCCGTAGCCCCTCCCATCCTCTCGCTGCGCCGACATTGATCCGCCGGCGACAACCCTTTGAAAGACCAACCGGATATGGGTATTCCAAATGACGACGTCGTTTTAATCCAATTACCCAAAGACCCATCGGAACCCACCATCGTCACTGTCAATTGCCCCGATAAGCCCGGTCTTGGCTGTGATCTTTGCCGTACCCTTCTCGAATTCGGACTTTCAATCACCAGAGCAGGTACCTTTAAATCTGTTTTAATTAAATGCTGTTAAGTTAATAATATTAATGCCTTTTTTTAATCTAATTATTATTGTTAGATTTTTCGACGGATGGAAGATGGTGTTACATGGTATTTTGGTTGGTTCCCAGTGTTTCGAATTCATGTGAAATTGATTGGGAAAGCTTGAAGAATAGGCTTGTTTCGATGTGCCCTTCGTGTTTGGTTCCATTTTTTTCCTTTAATTATCAGCAAGGAGATGGAAATGGAAGCACAACCCATTCTCTGATTTATTTGTTGAAACTTTGTTGCTTGGACCGCAAGGGATTACTTCATGGTTAGGGACCTAGAAACCTTTTAAATCTTTACGCTTTTTGATTGATTCGTTCACCAAGTTTTGATTAGTAGCTAAATTATGGGATTTTTCTAAATAGATGTTACAAGGATACTGTCGGAGCTCCAGTTTACAATTCAAAGAGTGAAAGTTATGACAACGCCGGATGGAAGAGTTATGTACTTGGTTTTCATCACGGATGGAATGTGAGTGTTTATATTATAAAGAAGTTTTTATTCGACTGATTTATATAGTATGCAAATTTTGATTTCTTTTAACTTTGTATAGCATTTTTTCGACTCTCGTTGTCTTGGATGTATAACTAGTTTTGAGTCAGCACCCCTTGCGGTGTAGAACAAGCTCTTAACATCATTATGATGACTTATTGATATGCAATCTTTTTTACTTTAGTGTTGCTGGTTCTTGTTTGGACCTTTGTGAATGTTGATTTCTGTAATGGTGGATTTTTGTTGATTAAGATTTATAGTCTAGTAGATTTTTGGCTGAGATCAAGATGAAGATGGTGGAGCTGTAGAAATTTGTATATATGAAAGCAGCGTAATACAGTATACTTGTTCTATGGTCGAAACTTTCAAAACGTTCTCCTGAGTTAAATCTACTTTACCTAGTGGAAACTTTTATTACCCGTTGTTAATGCATAGCTGTCTAATTACAGGGAACTCTTACATACAAAAGAGAGACGAGATGACACAAGGGAGCATCTAATTTCTGTTTTGAAGAATTATTGTATCAGCTGTGAGCTTCAGTTGGCAGGGCCGGAATATGAGAACCTGAAGGCCTTGCCTTCTCTCCCTCCTGCAGTAGCAGAAGAGTTATTTACCTACGAGTTGGCTGGCAAAGAAGCTAGCTCAAAGGAACTCAAATCAGATATGATGACACTGAAGAAGGCCACTGTTACTGTAGATAATCTATTGAGCCCTGCTCATACATTGCTTCAAATACAATGTGTTGATCAGAAAGGACTCTTTTATGACATTTTGAGGACTTCAAAGGACTTTGATTTTCAGGTAATTATCATGAGATTTCTGTTATTTGAGTTCTTCTGATTATTGTTGTTATCTAGGCTTCTTTGGACTTACTTTTAATGAGGAAAAGTATCAACCCTGTTGTTGTGAGATGCTTGCTATATTATTTGGAATCAAGTTAGGGACCGTCCTTTATACCCTTATCGTGCCTTTGCTATCAAGTTAGGATGCTTTTATTTCTAAATTTACTGGGTCTAGATCGCTAGAATTTCTTTTGAATATGTGGCTTTGATACACATTTTTTGTTTTATTGGCCGGCAATGCCCGCAATTTTACCGATACATGGTTGTTGTTGTTTATCATTTAGATTGCTTATGGTAGATTCTCTTCAAGTGTGAAAAGCTACCGCAGTTTGGACCTTTTTATTCGGCAAGCAAATGGAAACAAAATTGTTGATCCCAAGCATCTGAATGCTTTGTGTTCTCGTTTACAAGAGGAGATGCTTCAACCTTTTCGAGTGATTGTTGTCAATCGAGGCCCTGATACTGAACTCTTGGTTGCTAACCCTGTCGAGTCATCTGGAAAGGGAAGGCCCCGAGTTTTCTACGATGTTACATTGGCTCTTAAAATGCTAGGGATATGCATTTTCTTGGTAAGTAGTTACATTGGGATTTCTTGTCTGTGTTTTAGCTTTTTCTTTTCTTTGCTGAATATATGTTAGCATGCATGACGTGATTTCTTTACTGTTTCCTTGTAGGCTGAAATTGGAAGGCATTCGACTTGTGATCGCCAGTGGGAAGTCTACAGATTTCTTTTGGATGACAGCCATGAATTCCCATTAACAAGCTGTCGAGCTCGAAATCAGCTTGTGGACAAAGTAAGAAGAACATTGATGGGCTGGTGAACTGATCGAATACATTGACAGCAGCCTGATGGTTTTGCTCTTGCTGTATGTTTCTGAAACACTCCTATCCCCATGCAGCATATCATGCAACTCCTTGTTGGAACCAACTGATCCCAACACCACTACCACATTAACATCTGGATTTGAACATGTTCGGAAGCAAAGATCAAGACACTTCTTTGAGTTGTGTAAGATTGCAATGAGAGCCATCTGCTGCAGCCTTTTCTGGCTTTTGGGGTTCTTAAAAGCGTAAATTTATCCTCTTTTAATGTATAAGTAGTGTTTGCTTTCAATTGAAAGGTTCTGAAATGTATGCTTCCAAATCCGAATTCAGGTTTATGAAAGCATAAACTTCTAGAAAATAGTACTTCTTTATTTTGTTGTTTCTGGAAACAAATATTGTATGTACAGCGATTTTGATGAAGCTGTTGTTAATTTGAGATGAAAATTGGATAGTTTATAAGAAAGGAAGTGTTTCAGTTTTTAATTATATGGTGGCACCTAGTAGCAAGCAGCTGTTACTCTTACTAATTCTAAGGCTTCATGTTATCATCTTTTGTGTGTCAACCATACAAAAAACGTATGATAACCGTGACCTTTTACAAAAAGACAAATAAGAATTATTTTTAATGAAAAATTCATCAGAGTCTATAGCTCAGTGGTAGAGCATTTGACTGCAGATCAAGAGGTCACCGGTTCGAACCCGGTTGGGCCCTGCTTTTACATATTTTTGCCAAGTCCGTCCAGAACTTTCATAGTTTATACATGTAGTAACCAAAGTAAAATGGCATCCCAAAGGGGTCCATAGCTCAGTGGTAGAGCATTTGACTGCAGATCAAGAGGTCACCGGTTCGAACCCGGTTGGGCCCTTTTTAAAATTTTAAAGTTTTGCCAAGTCCGTCCTCTCATGCTTCATACATGTAGAAACCAAAGTAAAATCACATCTCAAAGGGGTCCATAGCTCAGTGGTAGAGCATTTGACTGCAGATCAAGAGGTCACCGGTTCGAACCCGGTTGGGCCCTTTTTTAAATTATAATGTTTTGCCAAGTCCGTCCTTCTATGCTTCATACATGAAGCGACCAAAGTAAAATCACACCTCAAAGGGGTCCATAGCTCAGTGGTAGAGCATTTGACTGCAGATCAAGAGGTCACCGGTTCGAACCCGGTTGGGCCCTTTTTTAAATTATAATGTTTTGCCAAGTCCGTCCTCCCATGCTTTATACATGTAGAGACGAATGTAAATCACATCTCAAAGGGGTCCATAGCTCAGTGGTAGAGCATTTGACTGCAGATCAAGAGGTCACCGGTTCGAACCCGGTTGGGCCCTGATTCTAATTATACCGAGTTTAAATCCATAGCTCAGTGGTAAGAGTATATGACGGCATATTTGAAGGTCACCAGTTCGAGCGCTGTTGTCATCTTTTTGTTCCGTTATTTTTTTGCCCCGTCCTCTAGACTTTCCATTGCATCCATCAATTTTGAATATTGGTGGATTATGTGATGAGATGAATTAGAGTGAGAATATGAAATGATGACAAAATTTTTTATATGATTTTACTTGTAACATATTTAAAAATTTAATACATGATTACATATTATTAAAATATTTGTATTTATATTATTTATACTATTAATAAAACTCTTAATTGAGTTGGTGTCACGGGTTAATTGGGTATCATCTCGATTAACTATTTACAGAAAATGTCTTTCCTTAAGTAAAATAAGTCATAACCGAGACTCAGCTCAGTTATTAAATTATCAAAATACCCTTATTTTTATCAAAGCAATAAATATCAGTTAAGGGTATTTTTATCTTTTTTATATAAAATTTAGAATAAAAAAATTCATGCTTATAATGAATATGAGATTTAAACCCAAAACACCAATATACACTCTTCCAATTTTACCATTCAACTAAAGTAACATTTAGTACATACTTTATATGTGTTATTATTATTAGTTTCAAATCTTACATTTCATTATTTATTGTATGTTATTTATAAACACACTTATGCACTCTAAATATGTGGTTTCCACACGCATAGGCGTGCGGTTATATTATTATAAATATTAATTAATATATAATTATATAAATTTATTATTAAATGAATAAAAATTTGTAACCTTTAAATCAAAATAATAATAAGTTGATAAAAATATTACGAAAAAGTTGAATAAACAATATAATATTTATAAAGGGCGAGTATTTGGTACACGGGCTGTGTATTTTTTTTTTTACAAATAACTTTAAAAGATTGTCATGTGTTTCATTTTTAAAAATATTTTACTATATTTTTATAAGACATTTATCAACATTTTAATTTTACTTGTAAAATCTAAAAATTTTACGGATAGTGTAATAAATATTTTTAGATTTTACGGATAGTGTAATAAATTTTTTTCGGAAAAGGCGATGTAAGGAAATAAAAGGCAAAAGAAGCATAAGTTGGCTTTGAAAAATTTTGGCTTCTTTTGTATCACCACTTTAGCCCCCTTGCCTCTCAATTTCAAAGGTACTGCCTTTACCAATGGCTACAAATTGAAAGCAAGCAATTTTTTTCCTTTTCCTTTTTATTTCTTTATAAAAAACAAACAATTAATTATGCAAAATAAATATAGTATAAATTTTATGATTATATAATGTTACAGTAAATCTATTTTTAATTATTATTTAATATACAATATTATAAGCTAAATATATAAAAAATGTTATATTCATTATATAAAAATATAATTTTGAGTTATATAATAGGTTAGGGATAGACCCGTATAAGCAACAAGCAAGAACGAATAAAAAAAAAACTAAGCACAAATATTTGTGTGGAAAAACTCTTCCAATGAAGAGGATAAACAACGGGCAAAAAAATTTCACTAAATGAACAAATAATCTGAAAGAGTATAAGATAAATATAATAAAAATAAACTCTAAACTCCGAAAACAAAGCTCACTGGCTTGATTTTATAATGAAATAATGTTAGGTTTGATTTTATAATATTTTGATACAACAAACAAATCCCTAAATCAAATTTGATAGAAACATATTTTAAGAAAATATTTTCAAGTTACTTAGTATGCTTAAAATAAATTTTAAAGTTCGAAAATTGTTTTAAGAAATTTTTGTCGAATGTTTTTATCCCAGATGCGATACCAAGATCAAGGAGTGCAATCCCCGCCTTAATAGTAAGCAAAGTAACGTAGCGGTATCGAACCCACCCAACTTGGCCGTAAGCCATTTAGCACAGGGGTACCAATCCCCAACTGAGTTGGTACCGCACCCCAAGCCCCAGTTTCCCCCTACCTGATGAGGTACAACACCCCTCCCACCTTTGGTCCAAAACCTAGGATACCAATACTTATTCCTGTACAACGGCTCGAATTAATGCCTACAGCAACTCAATTTTGTCTCTAATCACTCCAAATCAAATCAATAAAAGAGTACAAATAAAGTTGAACAACACTCCGAAGAAGACAAGAAACACAATTCCAATATTTTCATTTTATTTCTCAAATTTCTTCATACACATACTTTGGGTAGTTATTTCTCAAATTTGTGGGACTTTATTTGAGGTTTTGGTGAGAGAACCTTAACAAAAATGGACCTTGTCTTCGAAAAGTTTTAAATTAATAAAATTGAAAAAATCTTTAGTTATGGTAAAATAAGATAGTGGAGGTAAACAATTAACACCGAACCACTATAAATTCTTATGTTGTTTTTTATTACCATTTTTCTTCCACAATTTTAAAACACCAATTTACCTCCACTACGTATATATTGATTTTAACATTATGATATATGAAACATAAATTTGAAATATTTTTTTAAGTAATTAATATAAAATGTTTATAAAACTCAATTTGAATATATTAATCATATTTACAATTTATAGTTAATATAAATAAAATGCGAGTTCATAACTTTAACACACTTTTGAAAAACCAAAAGTTAAATCTTTCAGCTTTTTAAGTCAATGCTAAGCACACCTATAGTTGACTAAGCCCAATTTGACTCAAAATATGAACTCAAATTTTACCTAAAGCTCGCCTAAATCACTTCTTTTATTATTTGAAAAATATCATATAATATAAAAATAACATTAAAAACGAGACCTTCTAACTTGATAACCAAATCTTTGAACAAGTCAACTCAAGGCCATAAATACTTTGCAATTGTTCAAATGCAAGTAATATGGAAGTTTCATGCACCGGTAATACATAATTTCAGCTAAGTTTATATAATCCAACATAAAAGGAAAGGCATGTAATAGTCAAATCGTTATGAAATTTGGTACCCCAAAGGGGGAACACACACATACCCCATAAGAATCCACAGATATAACCCAATATCAAAGCAAGTTCCAAGATCCAAAGTTGATATAGACATTACATTTATGTGAACCACATAGTATAAAGTTCCATTTCAATGAAGAAATGGTACATACATTTCAATTGGCACGGCTCCTTATGACATCGAGATCCATCTCGGAAGGATCGGTAGCTTGCAACTCTACCTGGATGCCATCCAATTCCCTTTTGAACCTGTCCTTTGAGCTCGCATAGATCATCTTGCTTCTTACTTTTGATGTATCAGGAGACCTTCAAGTACATAATGTTAAACATATCAGTGAAGCAATTCAGGAGAGGTCACAAATATTACAAATGCATAATCACTTGTTATTACCAGGCAATGAAAAAAATTCTGCTCTTCTGGCAGTTCTCATCGGTCACAAAATCAAAGTCATACACAGCGTATCGACACTCATCGGCTGGAAGGCTAGCAGTGAAAGCCTCATAGCTATCAGTAGGTTCACCAACCTTTTCCACAACAACTTGCTTTTGTTTTTCTTCAATCTTGAAAACTATGAAGCGGTAAGTCCTTTTAGCCTTCAGTTCTAAAAACTTCAGCTTGCAATCATCATGCACAGCCATTCCTGAAGCCGCGTTTGCCTGTGAACCATGAACAACCTCAGCCAGTATCATGTATCAACCAAGACAAACAGAAATCCATATTGCTAGATAACAACTGAATAGTCAAACATTATAATAAGAGCTCCCAAATTACTAAGAATCTAGTCCATAATCAAGTGTTATAAATAAAGCCTTCTTCGTTTAAGAGAGTAAATCACATTGTTAGGAGGGGTTAGTTTCCCATTAGCTAAACAAACTGGTTGCTTCACTCTCCAAACCGTTCCATTACTGGCTGATATGTACCATTCCACTTTTAAACTAAAACCAAGTAGTGTAAGTTCCATTCTAATCTAAATTTCAGACACACTTCTATAACTCGAAGGACCTATTACTCGTATTTATCCTATTCAATAAAACGATTTTACAAACCGATGAATAACAACAATAACCAGAAAACTCAAAAAGATTTTTTTTTTTGAAACAAGAACAAAAAGGCCAATTCCCACCAAACATAAAATCCATTAAAATTGCCAAGTTAAATAATTTCTTCCTTTCACTATAAATTGCTTAGCGAAAACATTGTAAATTATTCCATCCTATTTTCTCAAGCACAACATTAACATTTTTTCTATATTCCTAAATTCCCAAATCCTAACTGTAATAATCAAGAAATTCAAATAGGCAAATTCTTTTGCGAAATTGTTCCAACTCAATCAACAGCCTAATATTGATCACTTTTTGACACCAAACCTTAACCATAGGACGACGAGCAGGAAAAAAAGACTTTCATTTGTAAAACCAAAAAAAAAAAAAAGCCCTAAATTAGAAATCATAATATATTTTAAAATCTAAATAAGTAAATAAAAAATGCAAAATGAAGCAAACCGGATGAGAGAAAAAAATAATCGAACAAGAAAATCAACTCTTGAAAATCAAACACGTAACCGCAATCGGTCAAACCGTCAAACATGAAAACCGAATCGAACATTGAAGCCAGATCGGTGGAACTAAAAGACAGCCTAAACAAACCCTAAATTGAAGAAATATTACTCCTAATTTTATGAAAACTATACCTAATTCAACAGATCAAAAAAAAATTAAATGCATCAAATAAAAATGAAAAATAAATTGAAAAAAATGAGAGAACTGAATATAATTCAGAGGTTAGGCAACAAGGAATAGTGAAGTAGAAAAAGAGTTGATGAGAAGAGTTTTTTACCATTTTTTTTCCCGAGAAAGCGAGGGAAAGAGCAAGAAAGGCTGAGAAAATTTAGGGCTTCTTTGGAGAGAAAATAAGGGGAAAGAGATTGTAGTGATAATTGATGGACTTAAGAGTTTTTTTTTTCTCTTTTTTTCTTTTTTGGGGTTGGCGATAGCCGATAACTGCTTGAAAAAACCAAGGCTTTTCATTTTTATATTTTTATTTTATTTTATTGGGTAACCTATTAAAATAGTCACTTTTTTTTCCTCAGTTACATTTTAGACAATTATGTTTAAAATATTACGTTTTAGTCACTTACATTACCATGTTGTAACATTTTAGTCCATAAGCCTATTAATTGCCATTAATGGTGTAATGAGAAACTGATGTGACACTTTAAATTATTATTTTAGACAAAAATTTTAGGTTAAATCATACATCGGTCTTCATATTTTTTTCGTTTTGAGTAAAAAAATTTCTTTTATGTTCTTAGAACTTTCCTTTTTTTTCTTTAATTTCCATTCTCTTATATTTTTCCCTCTCTTCTCTATCTCTTTTAACATAAAAGAAAAATATAAATTGCTCAAAACAAAAAAAATATAGGGACTAATTGTATAATTTAACCTAAAATTTTTATTTGAAATGATGGTTTAACGTATCATGTTAGCTTACCTTTACACCATTAATGTCAATTAACGCTCAGTGACTAAAATGTTATAACACAATAACGTAAGTGAATAAAACGTAACATTTCAAATATAAGTGATTAAAATATAACCTAAGAGAAATGAAAATAGCTATTTTAATAGTTTACCTTATTTTACTTTATTTCAATTTGGTACTTTCCTTTTTCTCTTTTTTTTTTTCCTTATTCTTTTTCTTGCTTTCACTTTTTTCCTTTTTGGTGCGTGTCGCCGCGTGTGGTTTCATTTCTAAAGTTACGGTGACTGTCACAAATTTGGTGATATTTCCCAATTATAAGATGACACGTTTTTTTTATTATGTCGAAAACATGCCACGTTCTGGGACGGTGACAGTGGCATTTTTCTAAGATAAGGAGGAAAGTTGGGTGAATATTCCCGTCAAGAAAAATGGTCGATGGAGAAATACGGTGCCGTTTGGCTAACTTTGAAATTTAATGCGCAACCTATTTTATTAAAAATATTTTTTTATATCTATTTTATAACTCATATTTGGTAAATTATTAATTATTTATTTTAGGTAAATTATACTACTAGTCATCTAACAATTAGTATTTTTTTATTATTTATCTATAAAAAGTTACAAAATAATTACTAAACTATTCAATTTTATCGTTTTTTGGTCGCCAACTGACTAACCATGGCAGCTTTTAAAATTAGAATAATAGTAATTTTAACTCTTAACATTTATACATTATATAATTTTGGTTTTGTTTTTGTTTTTCCTTGTGACTCTTTCACCTAAAAAGCTAAAAAAATAAATTTATCAGCAAAATTTAATTGAAAATATAAAAAAAAATTGAAACACCCAAAATTCAAGATAATAATTTTCTTCTTTTTTCATTTTTTTAAAAACTAATCCTCAATGTCATAAAAAACAAAACTACAAGAAAAAAAAATCAAATTACACAACGTATAAATTTTGAGAGTTGAAGTTATTATGTAAAATTTAAAATCTACCACTGTTACCTAGCTGGTGACTAAAAAAGAAATTTATTAATAATTAGTGACCATTTTATAACATTTTATAATAGGGTGACCCAAAAAAATACTAATAGTTAGGTGGCTACTAGTGTAATTTACGCTTTATTTTACTTTGTTGAAGGAGTTGTGTTTTTTTACAAGTATAATGCAATCACAAAAAATACTAATAATCGGATTACATGTGTGTGCATGTAACAATTATATATTTAAAACACACGTATATACGAATGTGAAAATGTCATGTATTAAATAAGATCACGTATGGTTTGAAACTAATGACAATATAATTTGTACAATATGCACAAAATTAAATAAAAACATATAATTGTTCATTTTTTGCATTAAAATAAATAAATACATTTAATAAAAAAATTAAATGCACTCCAATTACTTTCTTACTCGTATTGCTATTTTTTTATTAAATTTCAAAATTTTAGAAAGCTTTAAAGACATTAAAAGTTCTATCACATGTGTATGCGTGTGAAAATTATGTATTTAAAATACGGAAGTGTGTTTAAAAATAACATACAATAAATAATGAAACATATGTTGTGAAACTAATTAATAATTACATTATCACTATATACAACTGATTGAGGTAATAAAATATGCACAATAAAATAAAAATGTAAATATTATATTAAAATAAAATTTTGATTTAGCGATAAAGTTAATATTTTATAATTATAAATGGTATGCATTAAAATCCGACGTAAAAAATATTTTCATAATTTCACTAATCAAGTTGGTGCTCGGTACTCGTGATCTCAACTCAGTCAAAAATTTAAATAATAGTTTAATATATATTAAAATAATTTTGAATATGTTGAATAATAAATAGATGTTTTGAATCTTATAATAAACGTCGATAATAGTAGTACCTTCGAACATTGATCATTCGCCCCCACATATCCCTAATTTTACCTTTTTATTTTACCTTTTTAACAAGTGAGTTGCATCTCGAATTTTTCAGACTGAGATTCGGGTCACACAACTCTAATACCATTACTAAGAAATACAACTATTACTCATTAAACAATGAAAATCATAACAAGAAAAGCCAAATGTATACATTATTTCCCAATAAATTTCAACTATTAAAATTGGAAATATGGTAAATATATATAATGGGATGAAACTATGACAATGCTTTTGCATTACACATTATTTAAATTTTCCAAGGATGATTGTTCTTCTTTTGTCACTCTTTGGGTAAATGAAATGGGAACCAAGCAAAGTCCTCTACTTTTTAGATCTTGTTGCTTCTTTCCAATCTCCTAATCAAACAAAATGCAAATTTATAAAATAAGAATTTAATAAAAATTTTAAAAAAATTCATCAATTATCGAGTCGAATTTAAACTATTAAAAAAAAATTCAACCTCCTTTAATATATACACTTAAAACCCAAATTTATACACTCAATTGAGCTTGAATCGAATTTCAAAAAATTTTGGGATTGAACTCGGCTTGACTCGATTAGACCAATATTTTATACTATATTATATCATAATTTACCTGTGGATGAATAGCTCTAAGACTCTTATATGAACTGCTCAGCATCTGAATTTGTTCTTGGAGAAGTTTGATATAAAGAGAAGCCTCTTGAAGGACTGAAGCAGTATCAGTCTGCAATGAGTTCCCATCAACCCATACCAACTTTTAAAAAACAAATAATTTTACATTATTTATATAATTTGGAAGTAATTAAAATTAAAACTTACCTTTCCATAGGGGGATACCAACTTTTGAAGAGCTGTGATTTTGTCACTTAGCTTTTGGCTTCTCCTCACTGGCATATTCAACTAGAATGAAAATAACTCATGTTTGTTAGTCCTCCAACTATGAAAAGTTATAAAACGGTTATTCAATTTTACATTAGTTAGCTATCGATTAAAAAAAACAAAATTTTCATAGTTGAGTGGCAAAAAAAAATCCCAAAATTAGATTGATCTCTATCGTAGTTTACCCTAAATTATATTAATTGTTATTATTATACCATTAGAAGCTGGAAAAATCCCATACCCTGAAATCCTTGATTTCTGTTATTTCTTGACTGCTTCTATGAGATTGCTCAAAGGAGGTTAATAATTTCTTCCTCTTGTTCTTGTTCCTCTCATCCAATGCTGTATTTGGGTCATTATTAAACTCAATCTCACGTTTCCTTCCATTTTGGATGCTTTCCTAAGAAAAACCAAATCAATACTTGTGATTCACATATATTCCCAGAATATAATCTTCTAAATATATTAAAAACGAGAAAAAAATAACAATGTATTCATTTATCAAACATATAAATATCTAATACTCGTATTGAAATTCGAGTAACATATTTAAAGGTGTTTACGAGCCGAACAGAACAAGATTATATATGGTATTAGGATCGGCAGATTGTAATGGTGCACTCTAAAATTTGAGAAATTTTTATTTTCCTCTTGAATTAAAAAAAATTAATTAAGCCCCTCATAATTTCTGGAAACTTTTTGAAATTTTAATTGAGCTCTTTTAATTTTTTTTGAAATTTCTCATTAATCTCACAAAAGTTTTAAAAATTTTAATTAAACCCTCAAATTTTTTAAAACAAATTTTTATTAAATTCCTAAAATTTTTGAAAATTTTACTTGCCACCATCTCCCCAGACCTACCACTGTATACTTACATAAGTCCGACCCAGCTTAAAATATATACTTAAATTATGCACAATCTAAATTAGTTTAAATTCATCCATCTTTTTTTTCCCTAATTTTTTTAAAAAACATATTATTTTATTTAATTTTTTTTATCCTACATCTCCATTTAACGACTCCTAAATTTTGATTTTGGAAATACAATGTGCCTTATCAATACAGATTATTCAACTTTTAAACATAATTAGACAACTTAATTTCAAAATATTTACAACATTCCCATTTTTATTTTTCAAATAATATAATTTACATAAATTAAAAAAATTGAAAAACGAGTTGAATTGAACCAAACTCGAATTTTATAAGATAAAACTCAAAACCAACTCATTTTTTAAATGAAATTAATTTCTATACACATTTCTAATATTAATAACTTGACATATAAGTCCTACTAAAAGGAATCAAAGAGCTTACTTACCGATTCAAGATATGGAATTGCTAGCTTGCTGCTAAGTGACATGGATTGCTGAAAATTGTTGTCAAAATTGGAGCTACCATACTCAAAATCTAACATCACACAAAAGGGCATTTATTTATTTTACTTGTAATATTGCATGCATAAAATTATAAAAAGAAGAAAAGAAAAGATTGTATGAAACATGGATATTATCCTTTTGATCAATAATCTAATACAGATAACGTGATGTCATTATTTCATACAATCATTTCTCAAAAAAGAGATGTTAGGCCGATATTCACACACAAAAAAAAGGGTTACAAACTTTCTTAAAAAATAGTAAAAGGTGTGATAGATATAGATAAGAACCAAACCTTGTAAGAAATTAGAGTTAAAATGGGATTGGTAAGGAATAGCAAAGGCCCCATCTCTTATTTGGTTGTCATTGTAGAATATTTTGGGTTCCATAGAAAAGGCATCTCCATTCACATTTCTGCTAAGAGTTCAAAAGCAACCACTAATTAATTTTGGGTTTTTTTTCAATATTTGTAAGCTCTTGACTTGCAAGAGTTTTAATTTTTTTTGGCTTTTGGTTGTATGATTGTATCTATCACCTTTTTATATTCCTTTTTTTGCAATTAAAGTAAAGCCATTCATGAAATCATAAATGAAGTACATTTTTTAATGGTTAATTGAATTTTGAGCTAAATTTAGTAAATGCCAACACCGTATATATATAAGGGTAAATATACATTTTGGTAGTAAACTTAGCTTTAAGGTTTAAATTGATACTTATGGGTTTTTTTTGTTCAATTAGGTACTTAAATTTAGCCTCAAGGTTCAATTTAGTACCGAAACTTTTTTGTCCAATTAGATACCCGAACTTAGTTTTTTGATTCAAATTGGTACATGAACTTGTTTCGTAGTTCAAATTGTTTCAAAAGGTAAATACGAATTTGAACCAAAAAACCAAGTCCAAGTACCAATTTGAATTAAGAAAGTTCAGTGCCAAATTAGTTAAACCTTAAAGCAAAGTTGAAGTACTTAATTGGACAAAAAAAAACATAGGTACTAATTTGAACCATGAAACGAAGTTTAAGTACTAAAGTGAAACCATAGGTACTTAAGGTTTATATATATATATATAAACTTCGCCTCAAAGCTCAATTTGATGCCTAAACTTTTTTTATCCAATTAGATACCTTAACTTATTTTTTTGTTCAAATTGGTTCAAATAAGTAAAGTACTAATTTAGAAAAAAAGATCAAGTTCAGATACCAATTTAAACTATGAAGACAAAATCGAGTACCTAATTAGAAAAAGAATCATAGGTACCAATTTCAACCTTGCAACCAAATTCTTAAAGTACCAAAGTGTATATTAACCTTATATATAAGAAGGAAAAATGTTATTTAATACAATTCATATTCTTAATTAATGCATAAAATAGCTTATACCCTTTGCTTTCCATCTGCATAAGGACATCCAAGTAAGGCATTTGAGCTTCAGTGTTTCCTAAAACCAAGAAAAAGAAAACCCAGAAAAGTTAGCAATGGTGTATGTGTATATATATAGGGTTTAGATTATAAAATGATGATTATCGTACCAATGTTGTAGAACTGTGATGACAATGGTGAAAGATGAGCTGCTTTCCTCATCTTCAATCGGATTCTTTCACTGCTAAAAGATCAGAAGCTGGAAACTCAAAAGCCTTTGAGTTCAAAGCCTATTTAAAACTCAGTGAGTCAACTTTCATTAGGAAAAGAAGAACAAGAACCACATATATGATGAAAACAAAATATATCATAAAAAAATATTGATAAAATTAAACACACCTCTGATCTTCGCCGGCCGGCGGCGACTGAACAAATGAAGAGCTTTTGGGTTGGGGTTGTAGCAAAATATGAAGAGGTGATTTAAATCCTGCTATATAGAAAGATTTCTCTTCAAGGGTTTTTCTTTTGAGTGTAGGAAACTGTTCATTTCCTTTCTTAGAGCCAAGTGAGAGGTTTACAGCTTATTTATTGCATGAACATAAAATGAAACATCTAAGGTGACTCATCAAAACCCATTTATTTATATACAAACATATAATATATTATATTATATGGTTAAACTACTTGGCCAGTCCTTATAATATAGACTTAATTGCAAATTTGTCATTCTACTATTTTTATTTGTACATACATGTAAATCACATCAATAGTGTTTGAAACTTGGTAGTTTAGGTGTCAACAAGGGGTTTTAACCGATACTCCTACTATTGACTTTTTTCGCTCTACTATAATAGTGAGCAATTCTATCCAAAAATATTTAATTTTTGAGGTAAAAGTATCATGGAGGCCTCTATACTAAGAGTCAAATTGTATTTTACTCCTAGCATAGGGGCCTCTATGATACTTTTATCAATTTTTGAAGCAAATAGATCAAATTGTAAACGATGGTAAAAATATGTTGGCTGATCAATAAATGTCATGGGTACAACGGTAGAACACATTGCACTTCCAAAGAGGGAACTTAGGTTCTAACCTTGGAGGTGACATTGTTGAAAATGACCACCACGAACCTAGATAGAATTAGTCTTCATGGACCATAAAATAATTTATCTTATTTTAAACTCACGGGAGAAAAAGTGTGCAATTTATTTCTCATAACACATCAAGTCATCGGTATATTTACAGTAGAAGGACTAATTTGCTTTTTAACTTATATTACAGGAACCCATTGAATAATTCAACTTTATGTGTATGTGTGGAAGCAAAAACCATATATGTGTTTATGTACTTATGTATATATATATTACGTGTGAGAGGTTTAATTTGCTGGCATCTTATGATCGGTTTGATTTCGCTTTCACATAAAATATTGACTTAATTTGATTAATGAAAATTGAAGTGATTCATTATCATAATCAGGATTTAATTATTGAGAAAAATGTTAAGTCAAAACTTAAAACTTTATTCAATCAAACTTAGACTCAGCTTTTGTCATTGATTGCTTTTAAAATAATCAAAACTGGATGCAATTTTAACTTATTTTATTATTTTCTATATTTCCATCGGTTGAGTATAAGCTTGATTGGTATGAGCATTATCACCAATAAAGAAAGATATGGATTCGAGTGCGCTGAGACGCATTATCCTCTTGTTTACACCCCAAAAGAAAATACTTGCAACATAACGCCATAATGATGAATATGATATTGAAAATATGTATAAATTTGTATAAGGATGTAATTAATAATGCCAGACAAAAGTAGGTTTAAAATGGGTATAAAACCCATTAAGAAAACTGGTTTAACTTAGTTTCCCATCTTTATCATTTGCTTAAAATAGAGGAATAATATATTTTGGCCATCTTAATTAATATCATAGTTTCTTTTGCCTTAATTGGCATTAATATTTAATACCATACTCTACCTAGCTGGCTGTATATAAAAAAATGACTGCATTCATATTCATTATTCTGACTTTTATTTCAAACCCCCTAATTTGGCAAAGGGTATTTTTAATTTTTGGGTAATCAAATTGTTGTGAAACTACTTTATTGGTCAAAAGTGGAGGAATATAATGTGGTAATGATGCAAATCCATACAAAATCATTTAGAAATGCATTTAAAATTTTAAATATTCAAAAATTATATATAAAAAGATATTTTTAAAAATTAAAATCATTAACATTATTAAAAAATATAAAAAATTAATATTTTTAAATTTTAATTAAATACTGATATGTCATTCATGTGGCAATCTACGTATATGCCACGTCAGTAAAGTTAACAAACATTAATATTTCCATCCATTTCAAGGTAATTTAACAAAAAAATGTAAGTTTAAGGACTAAAAGAGAAGAAAAATTAAACAAAAAGCTAAAATGACTTCTTTTGTAAAGTTGGAGTTTCCATTTTATGACAAAAACTATCTTTTCAAGATTTGTGATCGCCTCTCCAAACAATATCGTCTCCAAAATTTAAACCCGAATCTTCCTCGAAATACCATATATTTTACCGATGCACATAATATACATATCTTTAACTGTGATTGTAATTTTAAAATAATATAAAAATTATATATATTTGGTAGATTAAAATCCTTATATATATATATAACGTGAAGGTATATACATATGCTTGCTTTCTTTGGCATATCTTTTACTAAAGTTTTACCTTTCGGTTATTTTTTGCTTTAGATTTTTTTTCTTCATAAAACCATGAATTTTACCTAAACAACTAACCCACAATAATAACTAAAATTTACCGATTAAATTTTAATTCGATTGGTATAAGTATTATTGCTAATGTAGGAAGACATGGGTTCAAGTGCGCTGAAGCGTATTATCCTCCTATTTATGAGTTAAGGAGGAATTATAAGTAGTTATAAGCATTGTCTCAGAAAGAACAGATATAATCAGAACCTATAAATTCAATCAACCATACGTGAATTTATATGAAATGAAAAGGAAATTTTTTTTATATTACTACACAATAATTAAAATTAATTAAATTTGATAATTTTATAAGTGGTTTGGAAAGAGATTGATTGTTATAAAATTGTCAAAATAATTTGATAATTTTATTCAAATAAAATAAATATAAACATTTGACCAAGTAAGACTCAAAAGTCAACTACTAAGTTTTCTCATTGTCCTTCTATGTACAATTGTTCTCAACATACGAAGAAAATCGTTTAACAATTAACACGTGTCGTAATATACAGGCAATACTATTTGCATGCATGCATGCATACATAATATTTAATTTAAAATAAATTATATGGTAGAAAAAATAATAAAATATTTAAGGTCAAAGAAGCTTGTCAGTTAGGTATTGTAATTTCTTTAAATGGTCAAATAAAAATAAAATGATAAAAGAAATAACAATCAATTTTCATTTAAAAAAATAAAACCCTAATTAATATCTTTAATTCGCATGCAGTCCATGAAATTATAAATAATTCCATTTGTGAACATATGTCCTTTTACTTCAATAAATCAATTTTGTGCAGGCCAGGATACACCATTTTTACATACTAATGAGTTTAAAACCAAGTAACCAGGTACCAATTTGAACCAATAAGCCAAGTTCAGGTACCTAATTGAATAAAAAAAACTTGAGTACAAATTTGAACCTTGAAGTCAAGTGTAGGTACCAAATGTATATTTACCCTATTTTTTATTATTGCTAATTTGTTGGTTAGTGGGCAATTTATGTGGTTACTCTTTTGTAGTTGATCAAATGCCAAAAACTTAGAATCTTTGATGCTTGAATTATTAAGAATTTAAAGGTTCACAACAATTTCAGAATCAAATCATGGTTTAGGTTTATGTTGCTGAACTTTCTCCTTTCCTCTACTGCTCCTCAATTCTCTCACCGCCGCTCTCACGACTCCACCACAGGCTTTTACTCTCAACAAAGCTTGCACTCTTCTGGGTTCTACGTTGCCGCCGCTGCCGTCATTGCTGGAACCCCTTTTGCCTTCAGGTTCTTTTTGGGTATGTTCTTATCTGTGTAATTATTTGGTTGTTTGACGGTGGTGATTAGCAGAACATTTTGGCTTTTCATGGTGTCCTAGCAATTCGTGTCATCATCTGTATGTGTGCACGAGTCATGACTGAATTTGATTTTCGTATTGCTCAGTGAAGAGTGATGATTTGATTGGACTGAATACTGGTTTTTAATGGAATTTAGGCAATTGGGTTTTGTTTTTGCGGTTTCATATACATTTTTCATGTGTGTATAAGTATGACTATGTTTGCCTTGTTTCTTGATAAATGGTCAGTGTTAGGTTTATGTTAGAATAGTTCAATAGTTTCATTTTCTTGGTTTTTATTACTGTACTATGCAGCTCCTTTGATTCTAATTGCTATTGGTGTAAATGTGTGACATATTTGTGCATAAATTTGACACTGTTAGCCTAGTGGTTGTGCAGCAGTATTCCCAAGGTTTCTCATTGTGATACTGCTGCGCCTGAATATTACATTTGGAGTATACAAACATTATCCAAAGATGATGCTCTTAAATACACTGTAAATGAGTGTAAGGTTGAGTTAAAGCCTCTTTGTTCTGCTTTTGAGTAGAGGCCTTTTGCGATGACGACTTTGAGGTCATTTCTAATGTTCTCTGTTTGAGTTGACGCCATGTGCTACTAATGTTTCATATATGTATGGTTTGAGACACAAGGGCATTTGTAATTGAGCTTGAGATCTTAGGTTGTGAATGAAAGATGCATTTGAATTTGTAAATACCAATGAACCTTGGTTGAAAGTGGATGGCTCAAATACTTTAGGGTGGGTTTAAATGTGTAGTGTGTTTACCTGCTATTAGCATAAAAATAGCGGTGGCGGCTAGATTAGGTAATATAGCGATATTATAACGGGAAACAAAAAGTAAGTTAAATGCACCACACCGCACCCAACCGCCCATTCATTTCTACTTAACAATTGTTTCATATATGTACGCTTCTTGATCTTGTAATTCAACTCATCTCTCTATTTAGATAACTTTGCGACTGATTCGTGTAACTTAAGCTATGTAAATAACGGTAATGATCTAGTTAATGAGGTCGTGTAAATTATGGTGTAAAAGCAAGTATATGTATGGACACCTTTAGGGGTGAGTGTTCGATCGAATCGGGTTTAAACAAGTAAAAATTTTTTGAGTTGATCGAGTTGACGAGTCCCGTTTTATCATTCTAACTCAATTTGAAATTTTTTAGAATCAAATCGAGTGAAATGAAATTCGAATCGAGTAAAATTGTTTGAGTTAAATTAAAACAATTAAACATGGCAAATTACCATCTTGTTACCATATAACTAATTCGATTTTAGAGTATAATAAAGTTGAATGGTTAATTTACTTATTGTCCCAGAAATTATTGTTTTAGAAATTTTAACTTTTTTTTATATATTCTTTAGAATTTTTTTAGAATTTTTATTTTTAATTTTTTATAATTTTAATAAAATATTATTTGGAATTTTTATAAATATTTGGATTTTAAATTTTTTTTTGTTGATTAGAATTTCTATGATTTATTAGGGTATAAATGTGTATGTTTAGGTTCTAGAAATATTTATTATGTATTATAATTAATAAATTCTAAACAATATTCGTTATTTGCACAGCATCTACGTACTATGCGGTAATTGTGGATTTAATCCTCACGCTTCATTTTGATAAAATTTAATCCTTATACTTCCTTTTAGCTTTGATTTTCAAATGTTTTCATATAAAAATAAATTCTAAAATTCTCTTAATCTTTTTTGCGAAAGTCATTTTGATAACACTTAAATCATCAAGTGTTATAAACTCAAAAGCAAATTAGAAGATTTACAAAAGTTTTTTAGTACTCTCAAATCTTTTAAAAATGTATCTAAGCCAAAACAGCAAAGTTTCTCAACAATATCTCAAGTTACAAGATTATATGTCTCGAGACATGCAAGTTAGTCAGCAAAACTTTACTTCATTGAGGCAAGGTCTTAAGACTTGCCATAAAAATCTCGAGACAAGCAAGTTAGTAGCTAAAGTTTTGCTCCAAGGGAGCAAAGTCTCAGGACATGCTCTAGGTATCTTGAAACATGTTACTGATGTCTTGAGACATCTCTTCATTGTTTCAAGACACGTTGTCTTTTAATGGCTATATTTTTTAGCAATGTCTCAAGACATCTGTTATATCTCTCGAGACATAGACTTGCAAACTGCATTAAATGTGCAGAATTAATGCTTCCAACAATTAGAAACTCTCTCCAACGACTCTAACATCTCAAAAAAAATGAGAGGATATAAATATGATCCAAGGACAATCAAATGAAGACAAGAAACAATCTTACATAGTTCAAAGAGCAAAAATCCAAATATTTCATTTGCTATACACATTTTCTTATAAACACTTGTGGGTTTATTTCATAATCGTTCTTTCAAGCGTTAGTTTGTATTGTTGAGAGCTAAATCATTGTATATTTTCCTTTAAAAAGTACTTCATTCATTCAATTTTTATTTCTCAATCTATGAGGGTTTACTTAAGGTTTTGGGTAGAAAACCTTAAGGGAAAGCAGTTCTATTCTACCTATTCAAAAGATAGTGTCTTGTAAAGGATATACCTTATCCTTGAAAGATACCAATTAGTGAATTGAAGAGAACCTTTAGTTGTGGTTGTTGTTCCAATAGGGTCGGAAGCGTGTAAATTATTGTACTAAAAAATCACACAAAGTTCAATTCCCAGGGAAGAGAGGTGGATCACATGGATCTCTTAAATACCAAGTCTTTCCTTAGACAGAATATCCCTTCTATAGTAATTTAATAGCACAATTAAATACTACTATTATACCCTCAAATATTGAAAGAAAAATAGGACAAGAAAGAACACAAGAGATTTAACGAGGTTCGGTAAATTATACCTACGTCCTCGGGCACTAACACCAGATGATAACTTTACTATCTCCAAAATATTACAAACAAATAGAATTCATTAAGAATTCTCAAATGGGAGAAGAGAGAAAACTAAGAGAGAAAGATTGGTTGGGATGGTTGAAATGAGAAATGGTTAGGCCTATTTATAGTTGAGGTTCAGGGACTAACTTGCAAATGGCCTAAAAAATTAGGGACCAAAATTGCAATTATACCATTCAACTTTAAACTCAACTTGCCAACCACTTTTTACTTTCTTCTTTCGGTGCCAATTGCACCTCCCACCATTTTTGACTTTTCAACAATCTCCACCTTGAAGATTTGATTAGGATAATCACATCTTCACACACTTCCTTCAACTCCCCAAATTTGATAAAGCTATCTTTTGTAGTGCCTCCAAATGCGCTCTCGAGCGCCATACACCTAAAGGTGTTCAAATTCTCAGGATGTTAATCAAGTTCAAACAATGATTAAACTTGATTGTTGTTACCACCTTGGTCATCAAATCTGCGGGATTATCTGCTGTCGGAATCTTCTGAAGTAGAATTTTTCCTTTTTCAAAGACTTCCCGCACAAAGTGATATCTTACGTCGATATGCTTGGTTCTTGAATGATAGACTTGATTTTTCGCTAAATGAATAGAACTCTGACTGTCACAATATAGACTAATGTGACTTTGAACAACTCCCAAGTCTTTCAATAATCCATTAAGCCAAATAGCCTCCTTAACAGCTTCTGTAACTGCCATATATTCTGCCTCTGTAGTAGACACAGCTACTGTAGACTGTAAGGTAGACTTCCAACTCACTGGGGCTTTCGCAAGAGTAAACAGATACCCCGTAGTTGAACGACGTTTATCTAAATCACCAGCAAAGTCGGAATCAACATATCCAACTACAAACTGACCAAGTGCTTCATCCTGTTCAAAAATTAAACCAACATCTACGGTTTTTCGAAGATACCGTAGAATCCATTTCACAGCTTGCCAATGTCCTTTTCCAGGATCATGCATATACCTGCTCACAACTCCAACAGCTTGTGAAATGTCAGGCCTCGTACACACCATCGCATACATCAAACTCCCAACTGCATTAGCATATGGGACTTTCGCCATATATTCTCTTTCATCTTCAGTCTTCGGAGATAATTGAGCACTAAGTTTCAAATGAGAAGCAAGTGGGGTACTTACATGTTTTGTGTTTTCATTTACACCAAAACATTGTAATACCTTTTTCAGATATTGCTTCTGATTTAAACAGAGCTTGCCTCTCGGTCTATCTCTACTTATCTCCATGCCGAGAATCTTCTTGGCCTCACCTAGATCTTTCATCTCGAACTCTTGATTCAACTGAGCCTTCAGCTTATCTATCTCATTTTGGCTCTTCGAAGCGATTAACATATCATCAACATACAAGAGTAGATAAATGAAAGATCCGTCATGCAGCTTCTGCAAATATACACAATTGTCATATTTGCTTCTTGTGTACTTCTGCCTTCTCATAAAGCTATCAAATCGCTTGTACCACTGCCTCGGGGATTGCTTCAATCCATATAGCGATTTGTTCAGCTTACAAACCCAATTTCTACCACCAGCATCTGTGTATCCTTCGGGCTGAGTCATATAGATCTCCTCTTCTAACTCACCATGCAAGAAAGCCGTCTTAACATCAAGTTGAGCTAGCTCCAAATTCAACTGTGCTACCAAGGCCAACAAAATTCTAATGGAGGAATGCTTCACAACAGGGGAAAATACATCATTGTAGTCAATTCCCTCCTTCTGAGCGTAGCCTTTAGCTACCAATCTTGCCTTGTAGCGAATATCCTTCTTGCTAGGAGATCCATCTTTCTTTGCGAATACCCACTTGCATCCGATTGCCCTTTTATCTTTCGGTAATTGCGCCAACTCCCAAGTATTGTTCTTCCGGAGAGACTGCATTTCTTCATCCAAGGCGCTTTTCCATTTATCACTTTCTAAGCTTTGCATTGCTTCTTGATAAGTGATAGGAATATCATCAACAACGGGAAGGGCGTAGGCCACCATATTAGTAAATCGAGCAGGTTTACGAATTTCTCTCCGTGGCCTTGCAACTGCAACTGGTTCTGGTGTACTTAGTGGTTCTTGGGTCAGAACCTCTTCAACCTCTAATTCCTCCATTGTGGCTGGAGAATTAGACTTATTAACTGGGCAAATCCCCATCTGCTCAAACTCCACCTGTTTTGGAGTACACTCCACCTGCTGTGGAGTATTGCTCGTCTGAATATTTTTATCTGCTACCTTTTTCAATGTGGCAGATTCATCAAAGATAACATCTCTGCTACAGATCATTTTCTTTGTGCTTAAGTACCAAAGACGAAATCCCTTCACTCCAAAAGTGATTCCCATAAAGAGAGCTTTCTTTGCCCTCGGATCTAACTTTGACTCATTCACATGGTAATATGCAGTGGATCCAAACACATGTAAGGAATCATAATCTGTAGCCGGTTTTCCAGACCATACCTCCATAGGAGTTTTTCTTTCTAATGCAGATGATGGCAAACGATTAACAAGATGGCCAGCGTATGTCACAGCCTCAGCCCAAAATTGCTTGCCCAACCCAGCATTGGACAACATACATCGAACTTTCTCCAGCAATGTTCGATTCATACGCTCTGCCAATCCATTCTGCTGTGGTGTATCCCTAACTGTGAAGTGTCGAACAATACCATACTCTTGGCACACATCGAAGAACGGATCACTTTTATATTCCCCTCCATTGTCCGTCCTAAGCCGCTTGATTTTCTTGCCAGTCTGGTTTTCGATCATAGTTTTCCATTTAAGAAAAACTCCAAGCACTTCATCTTTAGTTTTCATGGTATACACCCAAACTCTTCTGGAAAAGTCATCAACAAAAGTAACAAAGTAGTGTTTTCCTCCCAACGAAGGTGTTTTGGAAGGCCCCCACACATCTGAGTGAATATATTCCAAAATACCTTTTGTATTATGGATAGCAGTGCCGAATTTCACTCTCTTTTGCTTTCCCAGAACACAGTGCTCACAAAATTTTAATTTGCAAGCCTTTGCACCTTTCAACAATCCTTGCTTTGCCAGAATTTGTAAGGATTTTTCGCTGGCATGTCCCAACTTCATATGCCACAACTGCATTGAGTCCAAGTCTTTGTTACCGGAAGCTGCAGCGACTGCTCCAATAACTGTACTACCTTGGTAGTAATACAAGTTATTTTTCCTGATGCCCTTCAATATCACAAGTGCGCCAGATGTCACTTTCAAAATCCCATCTCTCATAGTAACAACTGAACCATTGGATTCCAAGGCTCCCAATGAGATGAGATTTTTCTTCAAACTGGGCACGTACCGAACATCAGTCAGAACTCTGGTTGATCCATCTTGATTCTTTAATTGGATTGAACCTATCCCAACAGTTTTACAGGCATTGTCATTGCCCATATAAACAACTCCTCCATTTAGTTCTACTAAATCAGAGAACCACTCCCGGTTAGGGGACATATGATAGGTACAACCCGAATCCAATATCCACTCATCTGAATGGAACGACGATGATGATGCAACCAGTGATAGTTCAGAGTCACTAGTATCATGCTTAGCAACACAAGCATCTACAGCAGCTTTTCCCTTATTCTTCAGCTTTGGACAATTTTTCTTCCAGTGGCCTTTCTCATGACAAAAAGCACATTCATCTTTCCCGAGTCTGGACTTTGACTTTGATCTCCCCTTTTGAGTTTTCTTCCGAGTGTATGAACGACCTCGGACTACTAAAGCTTCTGTATCTCTGATTGAGTTTTTCTGTTTGTCCTTCTTTCTCTGTTCATAACTGTATAAGGCCGCACAGACTTCGCTCAGAGATATATCACTCCTGCCATGAAGTAGAGTAGTTTCTAGGAACTCAAACTCCTCAGGAAGTGACCCCAATAGCATCAAAGCCAAATCTTCATCTTTGAATGTCTCATCCATATTCAGCAAATCAGTGACTAACTGATTAAATTTGGTGATGTGATCATTCATTGTGGTACTTGGGACGTATGTGAAGTGAAACAGTCTTTTCTTCAAGTGGAGCTTATTTTGACTGTTTTTCTTCAAAAATTTTTCTTCAAGTGCCACCCACAACTTATTTGCAGAAGTCTCCTTTGAAAAAGCATACCTCTGCTCTCGAGAAAGGCATGATCGAATTGTGCCACATGCCAACCGATTGATCGCCTTCCAATCTTTCTCCTGTACATCATCTGGTTTCTCTTCATCAATGGCAATGTCTAGACCCTGCTGAAAAAGGGCATCTAGAACCTCACTTTGCCACATACCAAAATGGCCCGTGCCATCAAAGATCTCCACGGCCAATCTTGCATTTGCAATTGTCGTTCTTGTCCACATGGACGATGTTGAAGCTCCTACACCGACCGTTTTCTCCATAATCTTTCAATATACCTAAGGAAATCTTTTCTGATGTGGAAGATCAGTTTAAACTGCAACCACAGAGCATACTACGATTAACCTTCGGCTCTTGATACCACTTGTTGTTCCAATAGGGTCGGAAGCGTGTAAATTATTGTACTAAAAAATCACACAAAGTTCAATTCCCAGGGAAGAGAGGTGGATCACATGGATCTCTTAAATACCAAGTCTTTCCTTAGACAGAATATCCCTTCTATAGTAATTTAATAGCACAATTAAATACTACTATTATACCCTCAAATATTGAAAGAAAAATAGGACAAGAAAGAACACAAGAGATTTAACGAGGTTCGGTAAATTATACCTACGTCCTCGGGCACTAACACCAGATGATAACTTTACTATCTCCAAAATATTACAAACAAATAGAATTCCTTAAGAATTCTCAAATGGGAGAAGAGAGAAAACTAAGAGAGAAAGATTGGTTGGGATGGTTGAAATGAGAAATGGTTAGGCCTATTTATAGTTGAGGTTCAGGGACTAACTTGCAAATGGCCTAAAAAATTAGGGACCAAAATTGCAATTATACCATTCAACTTTAAACTCAACTTGCCAACCACTTTTTACTTTCTTCTTTCGGTGCCAATTGCACCTCCCACCATTTTTGACTTTTCAACAGTGGTAAGCTAAAATAGTGGAGGTAGGCATTCGAGGTTGAAGCACTATAAATTGTTTAGTGTATATTGAAGATAATAATCAACATCAATGATAGTTCTCTATTGACGGTTTCCTAAAATGCGAGTAGAAATTGATGATTTAACTAAAAAAAACCGACTTTGCATAACTCCTTTTCTAAGTTTCATATAAGGCATAAAAAATTGAATGAGATGCTTGAGACACAAAATGCTTTCTTTTACAAAGATGGTTTGAGCTATAAGAATTTTCAAAAAGAAAGTTAATTTAAAAACTTCTTTGTTAAACTATTAGCTTAATTTATGATGCTTCGTTATCTTATATCCATTGTTACCAGAAGGGTCATGATAAGTAAATTTATCTTTGGAAGTCATTTATAGAGGGAAACTTAGCAAAAGTGTACGAATTTTTATAGGAATAAACAAAACTCAAAATGAGAAAATCCTAATAAAAAAAGTTGTTGGAATCGATGTCAAAGGATCCAAGAAAATTTGGGTACAAAAAAATAATCCAAAGTTTGATCTTGTGTTTGTAGGAGAGGGAGCATTGCTACAAGGTCAACACTTTAAAGAAGATATCATGATGCTTTGATAGTGGATGACCAATACACATAACTGAAGACAAAATTCATTCCATGGATCAATGTCAAAAGATGAATGAGAAGTTATATTTGGTGACAAGTTCAAATGACAAACCAAGGGTATCGGTTCCTTTAGTATATATTATTCAACACTTATTAAAAGTGTACTTTACATCATAGGTCTTAAGCATAATCTTCATAGTATTAGTCAACTTTATGACAAATGTTGTAAGTACATATTGGTTCAGGTCAAATTTGGGCGAAGTTTGGATTGAGTTTAGTATTATTGTTATGTTGTGGTCTTATATGAATTTAATATTTGATTTTTTATTTTTTTATGTTTATATGAATTTGAACATTTTAGGAAAAAAAATTATTATTTTTAAATTTTTATATATTTTTATTTTTCAAAAATTATTTTTAAAATTTTTAACTCAAAATGTTCTTCAATGCTTTTCATTTTCTAACAAAAATGACCTCTGTTATTTGACTTCCGACAGAAGTTAAAGGTGGGGGAGATTGAAAAAAGCTAGGAGACAAGCCATAATAATGATAAATAAATAAAAATAAATGCAAATTTTAAAAAAATTAATCGAACCAAAATAAAATTAACCAAATTAACTGAAATTTATATGTTTTTATTTTTTAGTTAAAACAAGTATAAAACATATAAAAAATGCTAATTTTCATTTGATCGAATTATCTGAATTAAAACTACATATAATTTATATTATTAATTATTAAGTTCAATTGTTTACCCGATTTCGAACCGAATTAATCTATAACCGAATTTTCAAAAAATTATTAACCGACCTCCAACCGAATTAGATTGATTCGATTAGTTAATTCGGTTTTAACCAAAATTTAAACACTTATAAAATTTTAAAGTATATTTATATTAATTTTAATTTAAAATTTAAAGTTTATATATTTTTTAATTTATTCAAAATTTACATATAAATAACTTTTTAAGGTTTCTATTTTAGTATTTTCTATTACTATATACTTTTTGTATTTGTGTTACAAGTTACATAACATACAAATATAATAAAATACATTACAAAATTAAAAAATAAACCGGGTTGGATATAATTCAAGCTTTGTCCAAACTTAACCCGATCTATTTATTTTATCTGAACTTATTTTTTAAGTCTAATATTTTACGAACAATTGTTCAAGCCCAAGCTAAGTTGCCTCTTGACCCCTACCCAACTTTTGGGACAATTCCTCGAGCCCAAGCTCAATTGCCTCTTGCTAAATCCAAGTTTGCTGCTCCAACCATTAGCGGCCTTCAAAGAGAAACAGAGAAGAGAGCAAAAGTGACAGATATTATGAGAATAGAGACGTTGAAACATAAGCCATCATTTTTTTTTTTGAGTTCTACTACTTTTTAAAATTTTATTAAAAATTTCATATTCTTTTAGAAATTTTCATTTTTAGAATGTTATGTTTTTATATTTTTTAATTAATTTAACCTAAAATGTCATGTCATCGGTGACGTATTATGACACGTCAACGAATTCATCAACTGAAGTGATATGTTACGTTGAACAAAAATATTGACCACTAGTTGACAAATAGTTTCATCGATTTTATCCTTATTTGAAATTTTCAAAATTTAAAGAGACATTGTTTGATAAACTAAAAATAAATATTGAAATATTGAATTTAAATATAAAATGTGTTTGATATAATACTTAAAATACAGAATATAATTAAACTGTTTGATAAATGTAATTTTTAAAAATTTTAAAATATATATATATAGCTTAAAAAAAATAGCATGTGGCCGAGTTCATATAAACAAGGTCTTTGAGCCAATCACATTGCAGAAACTAAATCAAAAAGTGAAGAACAAGAAAAAAGGAAAATCCAAAAACAGAAAAAATGAAAAAGGGCAAATTCCCAAATTAGTTGGACTCTCTCTGTCTCATTTGCTTGCTACCCTCTGCATCTTAGGTTCTCTGTCTCATCTCCTTTCCTCAACTTTAATCTCATTTTATTTTTTAAAAAATTATTTTCTTTGATTTTAATTTGGAATGATTTGTTTTTTTTTGGTTTTATAAATGCAGATAAGTAAGAGAAAAGATCAGATTTTTCTATTTTAAATTGGGATTTTTTTTGTGTGTGTGGTTTTTGAGAGGATCCATGGCTGCACCACCGGCAAGAGCTCGGGCTGATTATGATTACCTTATTAAGCTTCTTTTGATTGGTGATAGTGGTAAGCTCTTTTAAAACATTTATTGGGTTAAGCAATAATATTGATTTTTTATACCATTGAAAAATGGAACATGGGTATTGAAAAAGCTTTGATCTTCTTTTATTTTTTATGGTTTTAATTTATTGGTGTTTAGATTTTGTTGTGAAAGAGACTTGGATTCAGTATGGTATTTGGTTTGAGATTTTATGACTCTGATTATTTATATTGGGTTTTCAATTTTGAGCTTTTCATTAGTTTTAAAGAAATGGCTTTTCTTCATTTTTATTCTGGCCATACTAATTGCTAATTTTTCATAAGCATTAGATATGTTGGGAAATTCAGATTGGAATCATGATGGATGGAACTTTATTTCATTGTAACATAGGAAGTGGCAGATATTTACTGGATTAGCTAAGGTTATATATATATATATAACATATTGGGATATGACCTATGAATAGTGTGAATGTGAAATTTTTTATTATCATGAGGCTGCTTCTAGGATTCTATAGTAAATGTTTATTAGTTAGCAAGTGTCCTATACCTGCTGAAAGGGGAATGACCAATTCGGAACTTTTGGTGGGGTAAAAGTTAGGAACATGCTTTTGTTGATTTTCTTAATTGTAAAGTTCTTTTATATGTATTCTTGATGCTGAGACTTGCATATGGATCATTTGTTGTGCCGTCCCATAGAAAAGTTGATGATAGGAAGCTTTGAAACACTAACTAAACCCGATGTAACATAGGAAACAGAATTGCTTTTGTTACATTTGACACTTTTTTGTTGATTTGACGTAGAGAGGCATGCCGTATATGGCTGATCATACAAGTTAAAGAGAATGATCATGTAATCTCATTCTTGAGCTAGAAATAAGCTGAGGTGCTGAACTGTGGCCAAGCTAACTCAAAAAGCCTTCAACGCTTTTGTTCATTTATATTTCACTAAATACCTATATGCAAACATGTATTTAACAGCATGGTTGCATGTGGTAGATATTAGGCTTTCTTCTCTCGCAATGAAACTTCTAACTCCAGCCTAACAATTTGGCTTTATTTTAGTGTCGAACAGCAGTTTCCGTTGTCATCTCATTTCTCTATTTTTAATAGCTGGAACTAACGTGGGCTTATGTGGACCATGCAAAATGGTTTTATCGGTTCCGGCATTGTAGGTCAATAACATGCTAAGTTTTCTCAAGCTTTGATTTTTCCCGACAGTGATTTTCTCATTTGAATTTATGCAGGTGTGGGGAAGAGTTGTCTGCTTTTACGTTTTTCTGATGGTTCCTTTACTACTAGTTTCATAACAACTATCGGGTTTGTATCCCTAGAAACTCCTGAAAATTACTTGTAAAAGTCATTTTGCAGTTTCTTTTCATTTGGCTTGAGAAGTGTGAATACTAAGAGGAGCATTTAGAGTGTAGCGTTAGAGGGACTTAATAATGTGACTAACCGTGGAGAACTGAGGATGATTTGCACCATTTGGTTACTTGCAAAAAAAATTGCAACATTCTGGGGATGGAATAGAATTTACTATACTGCAATCCTAGCTTTCATTCCTCCATTTACTTCTCTACATTATATCGGTTGAGGCATCTATTCTGCTCATACTCTAAGATTCAGAAGTTTTGATAACTTTGTATAACGTTTTCTCTTATTGACCGTTCCATTTTCCTTGGCAGCATTGATTTTAAGATAAGAACCATTGAGCTTGATGGTAAGCGGGTCAAATTGCAAATCTGGGATACAGCTGGTCAAGAGCGATTTCGAACTATTACAACAGGTTTGAATAGGCTTCTGCTGGTTGGATTTATATTTTATTTTCAAATTATTATGACAGAATCGTTCATACTTCTGCAGCTTACTACCGTGGAGCCATGGGGATTTTGCTGGTTTATGATGTTACTGATGAGTCATCTTTCAACAGTAATTTCCAACTTCATTAATTCTGTATTTGGCATATAGGTGAAATTGTCAAATTAGACAGATTCATAAGCCATTGTTGTTGAATGGTTTCTGTCATTTGCATGCTCGTCTCCTTCATTGGGTTAGGCATGAAAGTAATAGTGGATCCTCCTCATCGCATAGTTGATTCTCGTCATTGCTGCTTTTGTTGGGATGGTTTAGGATTTCTATCTGTCGGAATGGAGTTTCTTTACATTGTCTCCTACATCTCTTGCGAGTCTTATAGAACCAGCTTCTATTCTTTTACAGATATTCGGAATTGGATTCGCAATATTGAACAACATGCTTCAGACAATGTCAACAAGATACTGGTTGGAAACAAGGCTGACATGGATGAGAGCAAAAGGGTAAGACTTTTCCTTACAAGTTTTTACGGAAGATCTTGTTTGTATTGGTGGTTAGATTGTTGGTTCATTAGGTCTCCTTATTCCTCGTACATATATATATACATACATATGAGCCAGACACATTTCTTGAGTACTAGTCGGAATTAATCTCTTCTTTCCCAGGCTGTGCCGACCTCCAAGGGTCAAGCCCTCGCTGATGAGTATGGTATCAAGTTCTTCGAAACTGTAAGTTGCATGGTTGCTGCTGACTTGACCTTTTCTTTTGTAATGCTACTGACCATTTTTTTTTTTTTTTGGCTACTACAAAAACAATGGAAATCTGCAGAGTGCAAAGACGAATTTGAATGTGGAGGAGGTTTTCTTTTCAATAGCCACCGACATTAAGCAAAGGCTTACAGAGTCTGATAACAAGGCTGAGGTATTCTCTCTTCTTTGGAATTTTTATTTTTCTTTATTCACCTTGATTAACCCTTCAACCACTACGTGGTCTCAAAATGACGGATGCCTTGTTTTTACGGTTACAGCCTACTGGACTCAAAATTAATAAGCAAGACTCAGCAGCAGCTAGTCAAGCTGCTCAAAAGTCGGGTTGCTGTGGATAAAGCGAACAAAAAAAGGCCTGCAGATTCGAAATGGAAGGTTCGGCTTCACAGTCACTCTAAATGTAAAACTAATCATAACGACATTATGGGGGTTTGATGTATTTATCTCTTATTTTCTTTCCAACTACCAGGCTTAGCTTGTGAAAGGCAGTTCCTTCTTTCTTTCTTTTTTTTCAGTTAATTTGTGGAATTTTATAAGCATATCTTTGATCTTATTGAACTCAAGTGACCCATGTTATGTACTTGTCTTGCTATAGATAGATAATCTGAATTCAAGTTTCGGTATAAAGGAGGTCTTAACCTAGGTATAGGGGAAAGGATTCTGATTGCCGGGATTCAATCCCCGAACTTGCTGAATAACACCTCTTAAGGGTAACTGTATGAATCTGAGTTAAGCTCAGGAGATCTTGGTTCACTTATGTTTATGTCTGTTTTTTTGGAGATGTTATTATCCTCCATGTTTGTAAGATTCTGAGCCATGAGCTTGGCCTGAAGGGTTGGTGCCCTTTGGATTTTCATGTTCAGGTCTTACAGCCTCTGGATATCTTTTCTAAAGATTCATCCTATGCTTTGCTGGTTGTTTGAACTAGATTAGAAATCGGGCGGGGTATTAATCCAGAGAGAGAGAGAGTCATCAGTCTAGTTGACCAGGAACTGGTATGAACTAAAATATTTGGGTTTTTCTTAGTTTTTATATGAATATATTAATTTTTATCCATGTGGATGCAACATTTCGCATTCAAATCGGCTAAAATTTTCAAGTGGCATGTTCTTATAGGTGTCACAAGTCAAGTCATTTTTCTAAAACCGCTAACATTATTGAATTGAACCAGATAAAAAAAAGTTTAGATACCGAAATGTTATATATATATACACACACGGTCAAACCATGCTTTAAGCCTTTTCTTTTCTAAGGCTATATTTGATAAATTGAAAATTAAATGTTGAAAAAATAAATACTGAAAAATTAAGGTTTAAATTTAAGTTATAAAATATGTTTGATATTTTATTTAAAATTAAATATTGAATATAATTAAATTGTTTGATAAAAGATAATATAATCTCAAATGAAATGAAATGAAATAAAATAAAATAATTATTAAATTTATTCTTTATTAAGTTATAAGTAGGTCTTTATTTACTTATCATTTTTTTCTTTTTTTAAATAATTATTTTTTAAATATTTTATTACATTTTTATAGGACATTTGTCAATCTACTGATTTCACTTGTAGAGTTTAAAAATGTAATAATTTATTTTTAAATTACATATAAAATGATTGGTCGACAATTTTTTACTTTCAAATTGATTTTTAGGATATGGATACGTTGAAATAAAGAAATTAAAATTATTTTCAGAATAACATTTTTAAAATTAATTTTTTTTTCATTTTAAAATGATGTATAAAATGTGATTCCTCGTATTCACTTATATATTGGGTGGGATTTGTAACGACTGCATTTCCCTTGAGATCAGACGGTGCTCTGTTCTCTCTTTTCAGCGAACTCTGTATCTCCAACTCTCCCCTTTCTCCTTTCATCTAATCTCTTCTGTTTTCATCATGAATCGTAATGGACAACAGCGTGGCGAACCGGCTAGACGCGGTCGCGGGGGAGGCCAACCTCCACGTCGTCGTGGCCCTCGGGTCGAGCATCAACAACAACAACGACCGGCCGGTGATCCCAGACCTCGCGCCCCCACCGGACCTCCTCGTCCTGCCTTTCTCCAAACCGGAAACACACCTGAACGTAACGATCCACACTGGACGACTGGTGTTGCCGGGGCGGAACTGGTGCCTGATCATGACGTACAATACGTCTATTCTAGTTTTGAGGCTCTACCCCACGTTACCTCAGTGTTGTCTGGCGCTTATTCCGCCTCAGCACCTGCTTTTGCACGGTGTGTACCTGAAAGCGCTTTTGCGTATTATGCTGCCGTTTGCTGCTGGTTTCGTGTAGTGCACCTCCAGAAGGGCAATTCTCTCTTTCTTTCACGTGACGAAGAGAGGTTTGTTGAGCAAGTCTCTGCGTTACAGCTCCGTCTTCCGTTGCTCCTAGCCCACTATCTATCGGGAGTGGGCAACACTCGGGTGCCTTCCGGTCGAGACATCCGATTCAGACTCCCAAACCGTCCTCCTCTTGTGCGTACTCAAAACACTCCAGGATGGTTTGGTCGAGTGTCTCCCGAGACCCAGGGATGGTATTCTTCCTATCCTTGTTTAGCTTTATACGCTTCTAAAGTCCTGGCTGACCTTGATCCTGGTGAGTATGCG
Source organism: Gossypium hirsutum (assembly GCF_007990345.1). Lineage (NCBI taxonomy): Eukaryota > Viridiplantae > Streptophyta > Magnoliopsida > Malvales > Malvaceae > Gossypium > Gossypium hirsutum. Next base: position 2,491,286 of record NC_053436.1, read on the forward strand.
CGTCATTGGGATTTCCCTCAGGAAATCGTACCTGAAGCTCCCGGGGGGGAAGGCCCCTCTCTTTCTCTTCTGGGGTACTCTAACAGATCACGCCTTTCCATCACAGAGGCAGTTCTTGGAAGATTGTAAAGTGTTCGCTGATGAGCCCTTTGAGTCAGCTAATCTTTCCTTTTGCCTCAACTTGAATCTCCTTTACGCTGTGCAGAACGAACTTGATGCAGCTAGAGGGATGAAGACTTCTCCTCTTCCAACTCTTTTGTTAGGGAGCCAGGCACAGTTGGGTCGAGTCTTTTTTGAAGACGAGCTCGCTGCAATAGCGAATAAGGCTGCTGTTTTCAAGTGCGCTTACAAGTTACCAGCTGAAATATCTTTTGCTGCTACAGCCTTTTGTTACCGGGTAGTTCATGACACTGATCAACTGAATGAAATGCTTGTCGATCCACCTTGGGTTGTTTGGAGATTCTGCGTTGGTCAGCGTGAAAACACAAGTTATGAGTACGCAATCCGCGCCAACCAATGGAGAGATTATGAGCCTTCTTTTCTCAATCTTTCAGCCATCACTACTACTTCTTACCTCTTGAAGGCGAGATTACAAGCATTTGAGCGGGCTTTATCAGGTTAATGCTATATTGGTCCTAAGCATAAGGCTAAACTGTTAGACTTGCGGGTCGAACCTTGTCAGATTCAAGGTTAAAAAGCTATGACGAATGTGGAACAAACCTTACATATAACTTTTGAGAGAGTTTTATGGTAATTATAAAAGAATTTTATACTTTTTTTTATGAGTATTTTGAGTTTTGTATTGAAGGTTTTGGGTAATATATATTACATTTAGGTTAATTTTCTTTATATTATAGTCTCATTTGTTTCCTTATTTACTGAAAGGTTTTAATTCTTCTTCACTTTTATTATCTCGTTGTTTATACGGGTCGATCCCCAGCAAATCTATTTTAGAAAATATTTTTATTCTTAAATTATGTATTTGTAAGTATTGATATATTAATTCAAATATTCACTCACATGTGCTGGTTAAGTATTAGTTCATTTGGTATGGACATTGTTATCAATGTAGAAAGATGTGAATTCGAAGTATATTTAAATATAATCAAAATTTATAATAAAATTATTTAAAATATATATATATATATTATGTTAACTTGATATTCATAAATTTACTTGAAAAAACAATTTTGAAAAAGAATTTATATCATCAATTAATTAATTTTAAAATAATATATTTGAAGGGGTTGGCAGACATCTTGTTTTAAAATTCATATCTAACCACATCAAAAAGTTTTTTTTTTCAATTATTGCCTATTTATGTGCGAAATAATTTCAATTTATTATATTTCACCCCTCATAAATAAAAATATAAGTTAGAGAATAAGATGTAAATATAATTCTATATTGATTATGCATCAGATTTTGATTGGATATATAAATCCTTTTCCATATTATCATTGAATTTATGGCTAAAGAAAGAATATTTTTTTTCATTAAAAAAAATGAAATTTTATCAAACATACAAAATTTGATGCTTCGAGGATCAGTCTAATAGAAAACAATATGCATGAAATAATACCACTAAAAACACTTGAGAATTAAAGAGCGGATATAACCAAAACCAATAACTACATTTCAGCGACCAAAATTGTTTCTAAAAGTTAAGAGATAGTTAATATCATAATGATGGATGCGTCATTTTTTTTTTTAAATTGGTGTATTCCAATATCTATTTATTTCGATATATTATTTCGAATTTATCAAAATTTAAAAAAAAATTAATTTACAAAAATTAAATAAATGATGTTAAATAAATTTTAAATATAAAATACTTATACACCAACAATGCAAATTTATCATAATGGTAAAAGGATTAAAATTTTATTTTATAAATTTTTTTAATATTATTCGTGTGGCGCATAATGTTTCAGCATGTGCAACCAAAACTGGAGGGCCTGATTCAGTCATAGGTTAAAAGATCATCCTTACCCTACATACCGATTATAGAATGTCAGAAATGCAGATTGGTCCATCACATACTAGGAGATCTACAACATACAATAGCAAAGATTGCGACAACTCAATAGGCCATGCTAGAATGAGGCAGACCATTCACATACCATGCGGCACAAACGCCACTCCAACTGAGGGCCTTTGCAGCATTTACTTGCCCTAGTTTGGATGAAGTCGACAAGAGACATTGTAAAATGAATGCTTTGCCCAACATGATGGATAATATGCAGAAACTCTAGATTTCAATCATAAACATTTAGGAAAGCTAGATTCTATGATTGATCAAAATATAAAGGTCACATTTAGAAAATTTCAGAAACCCATGATAACTGTTCACATCCATTTACCCAGCTTAATTAAATTCCCAAAACATGTCTATAATTTAGTATAATATGCATACTGCTCTGCCCAAATCTGACTTGCCTCACAAGCTTCGAAAGGCAGTCTTCATCTCAAGATGACACAACAGCATTGTCCTTTCCATAGATACGCTGAAGTTCGCGGGTGGCAGCTTGATATGATGCTGAGAAAAAAAGGAAGAAGGAATTTGAGAGAGAATTTACGAAATGGACCTTTAAGGTAAGCATCGTGACAGTCAACCGAAACAATCATATTACCTTTCCAGATGCGAAAGTTCTTCTGATTGATTTGAGACCCTGTCACATTTTGAATTACATCAAAAAGCCTCTCCTGTGGAGTGTTCTTGAGCTCTTGAACAACAGCATAGATGGTCTTTCCATTCTCAAAGTAAATATGATTGTTGGGGTGTTTGGTCTTGCAATTAGCATGGTGCTCAAACTCATATGCATTCAAAGCCTGCAAAATAAGGCAACGGTACTTGAATTTAACAATCTTGTTGGTATCTACACTGAAAAGCAGTGTCACTATTTGAGTTGCTTACTTTCTTAAAGTTGCAGTCTTTACAGCCACACATATACCCAGTCCCTTGTATGTACCCTTTAAGACTTTTCTGCAAAGGATAAAGTTACGTTGCATAAGTGATATTCCATGGGTGAAAAAGTTCAAGCATAGGAAAAAACTCACCTCCCGCGACCAGGAAACATACTTCACAACAACCCCATCAAGCATACCAGTTGACAACAAACTTTTGACATTGGAAGGGAAATTGTTGGAAGAAACCTTTTTAGCTGTCTTTGATTCTTTCTGCTTTGGGTTGGTATCAGTTCTACTAATATTTTTAGGGGCAGTATTTACATTTGATGCTGGATTTGATTCAATTAACTCTACCTGGCTAGGCACTTCTGAAGCTTGTACTGAACTCTGATTATTCATCAACAAGTCATAGCCACTAATAATATTGCCAGAGGGATTTGTCTCAGGTTCATCATTGAAGCTGCCGAAAGATATGGTATTGCTCTCACCCTTGTTGTAGTTTTGATGCATAGATAGAATACTGGACTCTCCTTTATCTTGTGTAGGAGCCATTGCTGTGATGTTACACCCTGCCTTATGATAGGATGGTTGCATTGGTATATTATCATCTTCCTTATCAAAAGAGGGTACCATTGAAATCAGATTCGCATTTGGTTGGCCATATGCAGAGGAAATGAAATTTCCCTGCCCCTTACCATAGGAAGGGCTCAATGAAGTTAAATTGGCATCTCCCTTGCCATATGACTGACCCATTGAAATAAAATTGCCATCTTCCTTGTCGAAAGGCAGACCTACTGACAAGATACTCTCATTTCCCTTGTTGTAATTGTGGCCCATTGATATGAAGTCACCAGCTCTCTTGTTAAAGGTGTGCCCCATTGCAATAAAATTGCCATCTTCCTTTGTAAATGTGGGGCCCATTGAGATGGTATTTTCATCTCCGCTACCATAAGGAAGGTCCAGCGATATAGCATTGTTACAACTTGTACTGTAAGCAGTAGACATTGAAACCAAGCCATTAACACCTCTACTATATGGCTGTCCCATGGATGCTGGCATGCCATTGGTGGAATCCTTAACTTGGTTAACTTTAACTTTCCTTATTCCTCCAAAATTGAGACACGAGGCATCTTCACCGGTTTGAGATATAGACAAACCCATTGATGAGCTATTAACATATTGATCCTCAAAATCCTTTCTTCCCATATTCATGTTTCCACTATCAATAGAAGAAATGTTCCTATCAACTAGGTTGACAGTTTGCATAGGCTCAGATCCAAATAGGCGGTCACTGAATTGGCCAGAAACTGACTGAAAGGAACCAGTGTGCCAAGGAGAAACATTGATGTCTGCAATTCCTGAAACTGGCCGGTTGTCAACTGATTCTATAGCTTGCTTCTTGTTGCTGAACAAATCTGGTGCAGCAGCATCGGTAAACCAGTCATGACCACGCTTTGGTTCAGATCTTGAAGAATTATCATAATTCATGTCTCCATCAGTTAGACATGCATCATCTCTTGGCATCCAAAAACCTTTTTGCTGGAAAGACTGCCCAAAATCAATAATACAAAGAATAAAGTGTGAAATTCAAAGCAATTTTCACATACAATAACAAAGAGGTTAACTACACATTAATTCTATTGGGAACTTTATTAATATAGAGAAAACTTTAGATTCATATAGTTTCTTCTCGGATCAAGTTTCTCATCAGTGTATTTGGATCAAAAGTATGTCACCCAAACGAGTAGGATAGAATATTACTAATAATAATAATAATAAAAATCTAAAGTAACAAAATATCAAACGTTACAAATAAAACACCTTGCAAGTTAGAAGCTCAATACGTAACCCTGCAACATTCAGTTACTTCTATTTGTTTTTTCCTTTTATCTTAATATGTTATCTAAATATGGAGCAAGCAGATGCAAGGCAAGTACAAGAATAATTTGTATCAGACAAGTAGCACGAACAGAAGGCACTCTGGCTCATTCATGTGAATTATCAACCTTAAAGATTTTTGTTATTTCATGTCTAGAAGCTTAGGCATAACGATGAAGATGAAATAATGACAGAACTAACCAAAAGAATGACATATGTTAATACGATAATGATTGTATTTCTGGATGTTATGAATATATGCACCAGATCATAGAATTGAAATGAGAACCATTTTAAGTTTTGAAAAGCATGGGCAAATGCCCATGAATTAATATCTGTTGTTGAGTTTGTATATTTTTCTGATGATCAATAAAATGATAAGAGAAAAAAGATCATTTCTGTGGGTGGTCAAGGAAAAACTAAAAAGAAATCTTATTTATCAAGGTGTTGTTTTTGTACAATTTCATTAAATTTGTACCAAGTTCCACTTCAATATTTTAAGAATAGTTGAGCAAAAATTTCAGTTGACATAACAAACAAATTAATGGACCTCATCGACTGACCGACCAATCAATCCATCCATCCATCCATCTATCTAGCTATATATTTGATTATGCTAAAGTCTATAATAACGACATTTCTTTTACATAAAAATGCTCAAATGCAATTAAGGGATCTCATTGATCTATTTGATTATGTTAAAGTTTAAATAACGACAAAAATCTTTCTGTTTTAGAAGGATACTACAACTTAAACGGCCAATTGACTCTCGCGCCACCATCCAATGCCTATCAAAAGGGAAACATGCAGAAAAACTAGCAGCTCGTAAATGCAAGTGGTTTCAATCAGCATGTCAATAAGGTGCCAGAAACTAGCGGAAAACTTCAAAAATTGTTTAACCAAATATATATCACCATGTCAATACATTTAAATTACTCAATTCCAACATAATGGACCTGCACATAAGTCACCTTATCTTTGTACATATGGCACATAATATTTAAACTTAACAGTAATATCTGCATCAATGTGCTACATGTGCAGTACAATTAGGTAGATTACAAAACTTGAATTCCTCAAAGCAGCTAAATAACGGAAGCTAAAATCGATCAACATATACGCATCTCTTAGATATTTTATCAGTAACAACAACTTTCCTTAAGACCTTTAAATTCCTTACAGCTCCAAAATAATGGAATCGAACGCTAATCACAATAACCGCGTATCTGAGGCATGTGATCATAATACATTCAAATTTCTTCAAAGTTCCGACATAACGGAACTTGAATTCCTCAAAGCTACTAAATAACGGAAGCTAAAATCAATCATCACATATGCATCTCTTAGATATTTTATCGATAACAACAACGTTCCTTAAGACATTTAAGTTCCTTACAGCTCCAAAATAATGCAATCTAAAACTAATCACCATAACTCACCAGAACCATGTATCCAAGGCATGTGATAATAATACATTCAAATCTCTTCAAAGTTCCAACATAAGGGAACCAAATACAAATCAACATGCTCATATTTAAGGCAAATAATTATCACGATTACTGTTTTATAACATTTAAATTCCTCGAAACTTCAACATATTGCATCCTAACATAAATCAACAAATAAACATATCTAAAGCATAACAACATCCTGATGACATTTATTTATACATTTTAAATTTCTTGCACCAAATCTTTAGCTGTAATAGAAAAGTTACATTCAACTAATAATATTCAACTTAGTGCAGCAAATTAAAAATTCTCCATGTAAGCACTTTAACTCATTTAAACCATAATCAAATCAAACACAAATTAAAATGGATCCAAGAACACCAAACAAAAATGAAATCTTAAAAAAAAAAGCACTCCTAAAAAGGGAAAAAAGGCCAGAAAAAAGAGATTCAAAATCATTAACAAGAAAGAGCCGGAACTTAAGCAAAACAATTGCATGCAATGGAAAAGGCTACAATAAGTGCTAGGATCATACCATTTCTCGCCAATCTCTCAACTCAATTAGCAAGTTAATAACTCTCTTGAAATTAAACTCGTCTTCACTCAATCCAAAAACAAGCTTCTTTCACCTTCCATAAAAACCTTGAAAAGATCAAACAAAAAATAATCAAATCAATCGAGTTTTAATCACAAATTGTACATGCATTAATTGAAAATTCAAATTTTGCATATTCAGAAAAACTAATAAATATTTTTCTTCTTTTCCACTGTAATTTACAGGGAGGAATTTAAACAGGCCTTTCCGAGCAATGGCGAAAACAAAAAACCTAGAAATTAAAAATAAATGAAATATAGCTTATTTAATACCTTTTCCGGAAAGATCGCCGGTTAGAATTCCCGGCGAGAACTTTCCGGAGAAATTCAACCAAAGTTCCTCTGTAAAATAATTTTATTATTTTATTTTTTTTCTTTTTTTCTTTTTCCTAATTCATTTGAAGTGAAGGAAGTAGAGTAGAATTATACACTGAGAAAGCAACTGAAAGATTTCAAACCTTTAAATATTGAGCAGACGAAAGAACCTATAACCTCCACCGCGGCAGCATTTTCAATTATGGACCTTTTTAATCTCGGTCGAACATCTCGAGGTGAAGACTTGTAGTGGGCCCCACATGATAAAAAGGCCTATCTCGACCGTTAAATATGCCTTCCACAAACTGGCTTTGCTTCGTAATGAAACCCGTTCAAGTTTTCTGAAAACGGCTGATTTTGTAATGCAAAAGGTGTCTTCCACGTGGCATTTCGTGATTGGTTTACACCTGTCGTTGTCTTAGAAGCGGGAAATTGTCTGTGGTTAAGAGTAGGGAAGAAGGTTTGTTATATATACGTGGACCAATCAGAGCTTGCCATGTCATCCCTGGGAAGACAAGTTAGTAAACATTGGGGGTAGGTAAGTATCAAATTAATGGTGCTTTGTTATCTTTAATTAAGTTGTTGTTCATAAATTCTTGCCACAAAACTTGCCAAATAGGATCTCATTGGATTTTTTTTTTAATTTCTTACTTATTTGTGTATTGAGTATGTTTTTCACCATAACCGATATAATTTAACTATCAATGAGATTTTGATACAGTTGAAAAGATAAATGTATTGGGTTTTGAGTATTGAGGTTCGAAATCTATTATATGTACAATTAAATATATGGGTGTCCAAGTCAAACTATAAGTTATTGTCATATGTGAGTTTTACTCCAATTAATTAGTTTATAATCGTAAAATTCTAACAACAACGCTACTAGTAAAACTTGTATCCAAGTCGCACTTGGAGCAATGAACACCCTAACTATTATGCCAACACATGAGATTCATAAATACATATATTTAATTATATATAATGTGATATGAGTATTATAAAAATAAGAAATCAATCATATCACCATCAAACAATGAATATTAAGTTTGTTTGATAAGAAAATGATTGGATTTATCATCATTTATATACACATAATCTATGATTGAAATCAAAATCTTTGGACAACATTAGCACATGACATGTTGGAACATAATGTTTATCTTAAATCACTAAACAATGAATCTGAATGGGTTTGTAATAAATTGTTTCATGGAATAAAAAGGGCAACAAAATTCTATGAAATTTGGATATAAATGCTTGCTTTTATGATGATTTTATATCATCTTGTTGGCCACTTTAGAAATGATGTGAAACCAATAAATATAATTAAAACCCCATTAATTTTGACAGATCATTTTCCTCTCTATATAAAGTAAAATGTATGGAGTCAACTAATTAAGTTGGCAAAAATAGTTAAAAGAAGAATCTCTCCCCATTTGGCATTTAAATTTTAGGGACTTAAATGAAAGCATTTATTTTTTAGGAATAAAGTTTTCCATATTTGAGTTTATATACTAAATATTGCTTCTTCAATTCAAAGACCACCAGTTTATTCCTTAAAATGCTTTTTTTCCCTTTTAATTTCATTTATGAGGAAAAATACGAAGGGTTCTTTTGGATGGGCGATCCGTTTATCTGTTATTAGTGTAAAAACATTAGAACGATGAAATTAAATACTGTAGTTATACTATAACGTGAAACAAAAAGAAAGTTAAATACACTGTATTGAGGTAAACGCCCATCCAAAGGGGACCCGAAGGAAATTATTGTAATTATACATGTAAGACATATGTGAATAATAATTACAATTAACGAGTTTCATTGAATTGTGTGTAACTGGAGCACCCTAATTACACTCTTTAATTTTAAAAAGGATTGAATATTCATAGAATTACACTGGTAATTAGCCATGACAACTCCATTTTTTTAAGTTATGTTTGGATAACAGAGAGGAATCGGATAAAAATGTAGCTATAAAAATAGTAACTACACCCTCTTGTAATTATAAGAAATTTTAATTCCCTAAACAATTTTACATGATAAAATGTAATTACATTGTAATTTTTTATGTCATATTGATAATATAAATTATAATTACACAACTATATAATTTTAAGTTCTAAATTTTTTTATTAATTATAATAAAAAATATCAATAATATTTGATAAAAAATTATCTAAATAAGTAATAAAATTTAAAAGCAAAACATCATTTTAGTCCAAGAAAATATTCGACAATACGTTTACTAATAATTTTAACTAGAAAAACAAGAATTTTATGTAATTGGTATATTTCCTTCTTCTTTTTTGTGCGAATTATAAGAGAAGGGTAAGCCCTAACTGCAACATAACTAGCATGATTCGGACTTAGACGGCACCTGAAGTGATGAACACTCTGGCTATCAAATCAGCACACAAGGCTCGGTCTATTATCTTTTTAACATTAAACATATACTCGTGCCATGTATTTATTTTATCAACGACTTATATTTATTTATGTTAGTACTAGTAGAAAAAGTTAAAAAAAATGAATGGTAATATTTAATATCAACTCATTCTAAACGGAATAATAGTTTGAATTAAATAAATATTTTACATTTTCTAATAAAGAAATAAATATTTTACATTTAATTTTGAAGGAAGACATTAATTTTAATTTTTAAAAAGGTACAAAATAAATTTAAGACATTAATTTAAGGCCTTTTCAGCAAACAAAAAGTTCACAGCTGATTATTTTTATATAGTCCAATTGTACAAAAAAAATGTAAGTCCTTGATAAAGGCCCACTCTAAAACATGTTTGTTGTATTTATAATCCAAAGTCATAGTATCAATGGCGGACCCAAGGGTTAGCAGGAGCCGATCCTTTTTAAACGAAAAATTTTTCATTTAGATTCTTTATAATTTAAAAATTTTTAATTAGTAATGGAAAAATTGCACTTTGTCTACTCTAAAATGATTAAAATTTGATTTAATCTTTTAAAAATTATAAAGATATAGACTATCAAAAAAATCAATTCACCTATATAATAACTCCATAAATATTTATTTACTGGCTTGATTTAGGAAAATGGGATCCTAAAACCGTATTTTTAGACATCACTTATTTTCGGATCGTTATAGCTCCGTTCTATTAAGAAACTGATTGATGCCTCTATTGGATACCAATTCTTAAGCTTCATTGACACATTTCAATCTACAACCAAATATACATTGAGGATTAAGGGAAAAAAAAACCTCATTTTTCACTAAGGATGGTACATGTTGCCTCATGGTAATGCTTAGTGCGACATATTAGAGACCTATGTGCAAGACTTTCAAGTATCAAATAAATTGGTGTGCGGAGATGCATGCATATGACACAATAATAAATAATTTATCCATGGGACAACATATTGGTAGTCTAAAGGCAACATTCTTAATGATGTGTAAATATAACATGCGTTTGAATCCAACAAAAATGTTCCTCCAATGTAATGATAAGTTAATTCTTAAAATTCATTATTTCACACAAAAGAATAGAAGTGTGTTGAGTGTTTCGTGAGTATGGAGGCCAATTTTCCTATTTAGGTAGGCCCTTATGCATATCAACACATATTTTATTTTAAGGTTAACACGTGCCCCTTGAGTATGGGTTCGCTTACATGATGGCACAAACCCATCAGGTGCAAACTCATATAAGCGAACTGTATGAATTAATTACTGAAATAAAGAGGATCGGGTCGAGAATGATAAACACCATAACAAAGTGAAATCAGATAATGTAACACCCCCTGCCCGTATCCGTCGCCGGAATAGAGTACGAGGCATTACCGAGAAGCACGAAACACTTACAGATAATTTAAATACATTTTCATAACAATTTGTTTCAATTTCATACTATTTCATATTTAAGCTTTATTCACCAAAGTATTTGAAATATCATCTTTATGCAAATAGCACACATGAGGTACATAATTCCATAATTATGAATGAACACATTTATCAAACATATTCCATGTTTATATATATATATATCATAGTTTCATATTTCCATGTATCAATTACCATCACTTCCTCGTATTTCAGACAAATACGTGTAATAATTCATAAATATGCAATTCATTAACTCTTCCTACCAATCACGATTTAAATTTCCAAATCACTTATTGAGCCCAATTTCAGTGTTCACTAAAATCTATCATATAAATTTGGATGTACGTATTCATCAATAAATTCCATGTACAGATATCATCATCTCATATTTCCACATACATTTACTTTCTACATTTATGAATTCAAATAGCATATACAAGACATACCAATGTATTTCAAGTACGTTTTCATGATATTTTATTTTGAACTCAGATTATTTCATACTAGAAGTTTTCTCATTAACTCATTTGGAATACCAATTCATACGGATAATACACTCAAGGCATAGAAATATATAATCACAAATGAACTCATTCATCAACCAAGTTTTATGCTCATGTCTTATCAACTCGTATTTCCTTATGTCACATAATTCCATGTAATACTTACCAAACTTCTTCAAATTAGTGAACATCTTACGGAATTGAGTACTTCGTTTTCTCGATGCCACAGTTCAACTATGGTCTTACACATCTTCACATAATGATGCCATAGCCCAGCTATAGTCTTACACCTATTCATATATCGATGCCATAGCCCAGCTATGGTCTTACACGTAATCACATATCACATATCGATGCTATAGCCCAGCTATGGTCTTACACGAATCGCATATCTCACTGATGCCATATCCCAGATATGGTCTTATACAGTAGCAAATATCACACCGATGCCATATCCCAAATATGGTTTTATGCGAAAATCACTTCTCACTTGTCACTTGTAGTTGAAGCTACCACTATTCACTGATCAGGTAGCCGGAGCTACCATTTTTCACTGATCAGGTAGCTGGAGCTACCACTTTTCACTGATCAGGTAGCAGAAGCTACCACTTTTCACTGATCAGGTAGCCGAAGCTACCACTTTTCACTTGTCATTGATCAGATAAGTGTAGCCGAAGCTATCACTTATCACTTGTTGCCATGGTCCAACCATGGTCTTTTCCTTCAATTTATCTTGTCACTGAACTGAAATGCTCAATTTGATCATTTAATCAATTTTCATGCTTTTACATTATTCACGATTTTATCAATACATATGAAATAACACATCATGAAATTCATAAAATTAACAAATAATCATTAAAATTTAGCGATATAAACTCAGAAGTTCGATTTTTGTATTATAACGATAATCATAATTTCATAATAAATATTCCAAATAAATCATTATATCATTTCTAATTCAACACTTATCGATTATAATCGGGCGTGTGGTCAATTTATACATGAGTCATTCATATATATATGTATATTTTTCCTCCTCCTCCTCTCCATCCACATCCTTAGTATAAACAACACACTTGTAGGTAACATTATCCATAATTTTCACTATCTACTTATGTGAATATTTAAGCTGTCCATCTGTGTCATAGTCACTAAATTATTTTTATCTTGAGCTACAGAAGTCAAAATTAAGATCCATAAATTTTTCCAGAAACTAGACTCATATGTCTTCTTACCATAAAATTTTCATAATTTTTGGTTGGGCTAATTAATACAGTTTATTCATTGAAGTCTCCCCTGTTCTGCTGTCTGACAGTTCAGACCCTTCTTCGCTAAAAATTAATTATCTTATCGTACAGGATTCGAATGATGTCCTGTTTGTTTCTCTTGAAAATAGACTCATTTAGGATTCTAAAAATATAAATTTAAGCCCCTAATTATTTTTATCCAAATTTTGATGATTTTACAAAGTTAGAACAGGGGAACCCGAAATCATTCTGACCTTGTCTCACAAAATTTTTCATATCTCATGATTTACAATTCCATTGCTTACATCATTTCTTCTATAAGAAACTAGACTCAATAAGATTAATTTCATATTTTATTCATCCTCTAATTCCATTTCTACAATTTTTGGTGATTTTTCAAAGTTAAACTACTGCTGCTGTCCAAAACAGTTTTAGTGCAAAATGTTGATTTCCATTTTGCCCCAAATTTCACAATTCATACAATTCAATCCTTGCTCAGTTAACCCCTCAATTAAGATAATTTTCTTAATTAATACTTTTTATAGACATTATAAGTTATTTCATAACTATTGAAATTCAGAATTTCCACATAAAACTCTAACTTCAAACTCTTTTACAATTAGGTCCCAAACATTCACTTTCTATTCAATTCTTTCAATAAAATCAGAATATAAACAATTTAAAGCTCTAATTTCATGCCAAATCATCATATACTTCCAGCACTCATCCATAACAACTTAAAAAATTAGACATGGAATCAAAAACTAATGAAATAGTAAGTTGGACCCAATTGTAAAAGTCCAAAAACATAAAAATTTCAAGGAGAAAGCAAGAATTAAACTTACATGAAGCTAGAGTATGAAAACCAGCTTGAACCCCCCTCCATGGCTGTTTTTCAGCTGATGAATATGAAGAGAAATGAAGAGAATTCTAGATATTCCAATTTAGTCCCATTTTTATTTAGCCAATTTTGGCAATTTTCCAATTTTGCCCTTATTTCACCCATTTCCTGATTTTTCTCAGCTATTACCGCCCAAAATATCTTTTTTGGGCTTATTTTCACTTTAGGTCCTTCCTCATTTGACAATTGAGCTATTTAATCCTTTTTGCAACTTTTACACCTTTTTCAATTTAGTCCTTTTTATTTAATTAACCACCCAAACGTCAAAATTTTCTGACTAAATTTTAATACTACCTCACCAACACTCCATAAATATTTCTAAAAATATTTATGGCTTGGTTTATGAAGTCGAGGTCTCGATACCTCATTCTCGACCCAATTTACCTAATTAATTCTTTTAAATCACCAAATTCACTAATTCAAAAATGCTTTTAGATTCACATTTGACTCATAGGTATTAATTTATTAAATTTTCAACTCACCTGTCGAATTTAGTTATCTCAAATCTCTATTCCTGATACCACTGAAAATTAGGTTGTTACAGATAAAGTACATCCTGTCTTGGACATGAAAGTCCCCAAATAGCCAAGGAACTACAACAACTGACAGAGTGTGTTGATGCCCTGTAACGTCCCAATTTTCGGGAATTCTGTGAATGTTGGCATAGGTTTAATTATGTTAGTGGGCCTCTAGAAGGCCCAAGCTTAAGATAGAACCCGGCAATTTTAGTTAATTTTTGTTCCATAAGAAAAAAAGGGGTGAAATTATGAAATAGAACCTATGTGAAAATGTTTGAAAATGCTATAGGCTAAATTGAAGTGGCCAAATAAATAGGAGTGCAAAATAGGAGGATTTGCATGACAAACCTCCCATTTTACATGAAGTGGCCAGCCATCATGTTGTTGTAGACAATATGAGCACTTGATATCCATAATTTATGGTACAAATTGATACAAATTGATAATGGGTTAGGTAAATGTTCCATGATAATGGATTAGGTAAATATTTCATGATAATGGGTTAGGTAAATGTTCCATGATAATGGTTTAGGTAAATGTTCCATGATGGGAATTTCATGTCTTTTGTATTAAAGAATTAAATGGATGAAATATGAAATTTTATTAAAAAAAGGGGTGAAAAGAACAAAGTTTTGTCCATCTTTGTTCATCATAGCCTAAAGTTAGAAAAGAGAAAGGAGAGGAGAAAGCTCTTGAATGTTCGGTCACTTGGGGAAGAAAATTGAAGGTAAGTTCATGGTAGTTTGCTTCTATCTTGATGTTCATGAGTTCTTCTTGATTCTACCTTAACTCTTGAAACATATTTTGGTTTTTAGTTGTGTTGTGAGCATTTAGTCATGAATTAAAATGAAGGAAATGGTTGTTGTTTCATGTTCTTTTGATGAAAAATGGAAGATAGGTGAAGTTGAGCCAAACAAATGAGCATGAATGTGCCTTAGATGCTAAGGGGAAAAATCGGCTAACATGTTGTGCTTTAAAATGATAAAATGGAGATTATACTTAAGTAAAATCATAGATATGTGATGATTGATTCGTGATATACATGTTTAAATAACAAGCATGCAAGTTAGGTGTGAAAGAGTGATTTGGTAATAAATCTGCTTGGGACAGCAGCAATAACGTGACTTTGGAAATCACCATAAATTGTGGGAGATGAGTTAGAAGCTGCATAAATTATGTAATTAAAGCTTAACGAGTCTATGTTCAAATGAAATAAATGAGAACATATTTTTAATTCTGTACAATGAGAAATTTGATTCGTAATGAAGAGTGGTAAGATTAGTCAAACAGTAAAACATGGGAAACTTTAAGAAAAATTTGGTATTGATTGGCTAAAGCAAAAATTCTGAAAATTTTATGGATAAAAGATATATGAGTCTATTTTCAGGTAAAATTAACGGCACTTGATTTGGAGTTTCGTAGCTCCAGTTATAAATGATTTAGTGACTGTTGTTCAGGAAGACAGCTTGCAGTGAGATTATGATTATGTGGTAAACATGGAGTGTAGGGCTGGTACGGGTGGAGTGTAGTGGTTGGTGGGTTGAGTAGTCTCCCCAAATGGGCTTGCATATGTTATTGATGTTGCATGTATTTTGAAATGGGCCTATGGGCCATACCGTTATCTGAATAAGGGGCTAAGGCCCAGTTTATTGTAATCTGAAAAGGGCTCCGGTCCAGTACCACTGTTACCTGAATGGGCTTAGGCCCAATAGGCTTAAGCTGACTTAGGCTTTGAATGGGTTTTCCTTACACACTGAGTTTTCCCAAACTCACCCCTTTTATTTTCATCCACGCAGGTAATCCCCAACCATAGTGGGCTTGGAGCTGTGAAGGAATTCGGAGTGGCCACCCGTTCTGAAAGTTTGATTTTCTTCTAGTAAACTAGACATCCTTTTATTTACGTTTGAAGTTTTGGGTTTTTAAATGTAATAATGCCGCTTAATTATTTTTTTATGGTTTTAATATGTATTACTAAAATAGGTATTACTTATTTTAACTGTTGAAATTGGATAGCTTTAGGGCGTGTTTTCAAAAACAACAATTGATTTCAAAATAACATGATAACAAGCAAAGCTTTCGCAATGAAAGTATTTTCCAAAATTAATCATTTTCCTAAAAATGACTTAATCAAATTGGTTTCCTAGAAATATCCATGACGTTAAGGTGTGGCAATGGCGGTATGCATGTCTAGGATTGGACCTGAAGGAAGCTTGGTACTTAAGCAGTCTGATGGACCCACCACCTCTTTTCCGGTTTCCTACCTGGTGCACAGCTTCCATTCACTTTAACCTATAATGAAATTATCTTTTAAAATACTAAGTAAGTTTTTCTGGATCAACAATATAAAATATTTTGAACGCTTCGATGTGGCATGTCGGATCCGGTCGTAACGTCTGGGCCGAGTTTTGGGGTGCTACATTTAGTGGTATCAGAGCCTAGGTTGAAACAACTCAGCTGTGGAATGGGTTTACAAAAACAAAGATTTTTTGAAAGCAAAAATTTTATAAAGAATGCGAAAAACTCGAGTTTCAAAATTTAGATCTTTAAAAGGTGGCATTCCGGATCTCCGGCTCAAGCCTGTAAGTATTACTCTGAACTTTTCTGAATATTTTCCTGAATTATTTGTCTATACTGAAACCCTATTAGGATACTCTAGATAGGATGATACTGAAACCATAGGATAATCTGATAAGAGACTGAAACTGTAGCTAGCCTTCGATTCTGCGAAAACAAACTCTGAACTACTATCTGATTCATAAAACATCTGTAATAAACACTGGAATATTAATTGATGCATAAAAATTCGTAATCAAGATAATACGATATGAGTACAAGAGGCCGTGGACGGAGCCGAGGAAGTGCTCGAGCGAGATCTTCGTCTTCGAGACATATGCCGGCGGTGGATGCACCGGTACCACCGACAATAGAGGTAGAGTCTCATGACCGCGCTGCCGGGGATGATGCTCTGTCGCAGGCAATACTTCGTGTTCTGGAAAGGGTTGCCGGGACAAGTTCGGGCAACGGAATTCGAGGATCGATTTTTGAACTAACAGAACGGAGATCGTTAGGGGCGTGTCTGTATAGCCCCGAATGTGGCGGAATATTGGTTAGAGGCCATAGAACGGATTATGGACAACTTGGACTGCTCTGAGGAGATTGTGAGTGGGGTATCTGTACTAAGTCCTTTAGGTCACTCGGTTAGGGTAGACAAACTGTATAGGGATGTACCCTTAGAAACTCAAGGTAGGATTTTCCCTGGAGATCTGATGGAGTTACCGTTCAGAGAGTTTGATCTCATTTTGGGAATGGACTGGCTTGTTAAGCATAAAGCGACTCTGGATTGTGCTGCTAAACAAATGGTGTTAAGGACCACAAAGGATGAGGAGGTTATGGTGATAGGTAAGCGAAGGGATTATTTGTCCAATGTGGTGTCGGCATTAAGAGCCGAAAAGTAGATTCAGAAAGGTTGTGAGGTCTATTTGACATTTGTAAGTCAGTCAGAAGATGAGGGACTAACAGTGGATAAGGTTAGGACCGTAAAGGAGTTCCAAGATGTTTTTCCAGAGGAGCTTTCAGGATTGCCTCCGGACCGAGAAGTTGAATTTAGAATCGACTTATTGCTTGGAACGGCACCAATATCTATCGCACCATATAGAATGGCACCAAAAGAGTTGGTGGAGCTAAAAGCACAAATTCAAGAGTTGTTGGATAGGGGCTTCATTAGGCCAAGCGTGTCTCCATGGGGAGCACCGGTGCTATTCGTGAAGAAGAAGGATGGTACAATGCGGATGTGCATTGATTATCGCCAATTGAACAAACTGACAATTAAGAATAAGTATCCGTTGCCAAGGATTGATGATCTGTTTGACCAGCTTAGAGGGGCTTCTGTATTTTCTAAAATCGACCTCCGATCTGGATATCATCAGTTAAGGGTCAAGGAGGCGGATATCCATAAGACGGCATTCAGGACTCGATATGGTCATTATGAGTTTCTGGTTATGCTATTTGGACTGACGAACGCTCCTGCAGCATTTATGGATCTGATAAATCGTGTGTTCCAACCATTTTTTGATCAGTTCGTAGTCGTCTTTATTGACGATATCCTGGTATATTGTGAAACTGAAGCGAAACATGATGAGCATCTCCGTATAGTGCTGCAAGTGTTAAGGGAGAAGGAACTCTTTGCGAAGTTTAGCAAGTGTGAATTTTGGTTGAGGGAAGTAACCTTCTTAGGACATGCAGTCTTTGCTGAGGGGATTAAGGTGGGCCCTCGAAAAATTGAAGCGATTTTGGAGTGGAAGCCGCCTAGGTCAGTGTCGGAAATACGGAGTTTTCTAGAAATGGTAGGATACTACAGAAGGTTTGTGGAAGGTTTTTCTGTGATGGCAGCACCTCTGACAAAACTCATAAGGAAAGGAGTATCGTTTGTATGGACTGAGAAGCAGCAGGAAGCTTTTGATAAGTTGAAGAAAGTTCTGACTAAAGCACCTGTGTTGATTCAGCCGGAGTCGGGGAAGGATTTTACTGTGTACAGTGACGCATTATACGTGGGTTTGGGCTGCGTGTTAATGCAGGAGGGTAAGGTGGTTGCATATGCATCACGACAGCTTAAACCTCACGAAGGGAACTATCCTACTCATGATTTGGAGTCGGCGGCAGTGATATTTGCACTTAAGATTTGGAGACATTACTTGCACAGGGAAAGGTGTATTATATACACAGACCACAAGAGTCTTAAGTATTTGTTGACTCAGAAGGAGCTGAATCTTAGGCAAAGGATATGGATTGAGTTACTTAAGGATTATGACTGTTCGATCGAGTATCACCCAGGCAAGGCTAATGTGGTAACCGATGCTCTAAGTCGTAGAGCTGTATCTGATCTGAGAGCAATGTTTGCTCGTCTGAGTCTGTATGATGATGGAAGTCTGTTGGCTGAGTTGCAAGTGAGGCCAACCTGGGTGGATCAGATTAAGGAAAATCAGTTGAACGATGAGTCTTTGGTCGCTCGTTTCCAAAAGTTAAGGTAGGGGAAACTTCTGAGTTTGGGTTAAATGGCGAAGGAGTTCTGTGTTTCCGAGGAAGAATTTGTGTTCCGAATGACTCTGATTTGAGGCAGACAATATTGAAGGAAGCTCATGGAGGACTTTGTGCCATGCATCCTTGAGGGAACAAGTTGTATCACGACTTGCGAGAATTGTACTGGTGGCCTGGACTTAAACGAGAAGTAACGGAGTTTGTAGGAAAATGTCTGACATGCCAGCAAGTGAAAGCTGAGCATCAATTACCTTCTGGACTGTTGCAGCCAGTGAAGATGCCACTTTGGAAGTGGGAGAGGGTAACCATGGACTTTGTGAGTGGGCTGCCCTTAACACCATCGAAGAAAGACTCGGTGTGGGTGATTGTAGATAGGTTGACCAAATCAGCCCATTTCATACCTGTACGTACTGACTTTTCGCTTCAAAAGTTAGCTAAGCTGTATGTGGCGGAGATTGTACGACTTCATGGAGTCCCAGTTTCGATTGTCTCTGACCGGGATCCCAGATTCACATCTCGGTTTTGGCAAAAATTGCATGAGGCATTGAGGACGCGATTGAACTTTAGTACGGCTTTCTATCCTCAAACTGATGGTCAGTCAAAGAGGGTTATTCAGATTCTGGAGAACATGTTGAGGGGATGCGTGATTGACTTTTGAGGTAGTTGGGAGGATTACTTGCCGTTGGTAGAATTTGCGTACAATAACAGTTACCAGACGAGTATTCGAATAGCACCGTATGAAGCACTGTATGGACGAAGGTGTCGTACACCTAGTTGTTGGACTGAACTAGGAGAGCGACAAATTCTTGGATCAGAGTTGGTAGCTGATACTGAGGATAAGGTCAGAATAATTAGGGACCGGTTAAAAGAAGCATCTGATAGGCAAAAGTCGTATGCAGATTTGAAGCGTAAGGAGATTGAATACTCAGTAGGTGATATGGTCTTCTTAAAGGTTTCTCCTTGGAAGAAGATACTAAGGTTCGGTAAGAAGGGCAAGTTGAGTCCGCGGTTCATTGGGCCTTGTGGGGTTTTGAAGCGAGTAGGCCCAGTGGCTTATCAATTGGAATTGCCTCCAGAGTTAGACAGGATTCATGATGTTTTTCACGTCTCCATGTTAAGGCGTTATCGTTCTGACCCTACTCATGTCGTGTCAGTTGTAGAAATTGAAGTTCAGACTGATTTGACCTTTGAGGAGAAGCCTGTGCAAATATTGGCTCGAGATGTTAAGGTTCTCAGAAGGAAATCTGTCCCGTTAGTGAAAGTACTTTGGCGTAATCATGGAAGGGAAGAAGCTACTTGGGAATCAGAAGAGACTATGCATCAACAATACCCTCAACTAGTTGGATCAGGTAAATTTCGAAGACGAAATTTCTTTAAGGAGGGTAGAGTTGTAATGCCCCAATTTTCGGGAATTCTGTGAATGTTGGCATAGGTTTAATTATGTTAGTGGGCCTCTAGAAGGCCCAAGCTTAAGATAGAACCCGACAATTTTAGTTAATTTTTGTTCCATAAGAAAAAAGGGGTGAAATTATAAAATAGAACCTATGTGAAAATGTTTGAAAATGCTATAGGCTAAATTGAAGTGGCCAAATAAATAGGAGTGCAAAATAGGATGATTTGCATGACAAACCTCCCATTTTACATGAAGTGGCCAGCCATTATGTTGTTGTAGACAATATGAGCACTTGATATCCATAATTTATCGTACAAATTGATACAAATTGATAATGGGTTAGGTAAATGTTCCATGATAATGGATTAGGTAAATATTCTATGATAATGGGTTAGGTAAATGTTCCATGATAATGGTTTAGGTAAATGTTCCATGATGGGAATTTCATGTCTTTTGTATTAAAGAATTAAATGAATGAAATATGAAATTTTATTAAAAAAAAAAGGGTTGAAAAGAACAAAGTTTTGTCCATCATAACCTAAAGTTAGAGAAGAGAAAGGAGAGGAGAAAGCTCTTGAATGTTCGGTCACTTCGGGAAGAAAATTGAAGGTAATTTCATGGTAGCTTGCTTCTATCTTGATGTTCATAAGCTCTTCTTGATTCTACCTTAACTCTTGAAGCATATTTTGGTTTTTAGTTGTGTTGTGAGCATTTAGACATGAATTAAAATGAAGGAAATGGTTGTTGTTTCATGTTCTTTTGATGAAAAATGGAAGATAGGTAAAGTTAAGCCAAACAAATGAGCATGCATGTGCCTTAGATGCTAAGGGGAAAAATCGGCTAACATGTTGTGCTTTAAAATGATGAAATAGAGATTATACTTGAGTAAAATCATAGATATGTGATGATTGATTGGTGATATACATGTTTAAATAACAAGCATGCAAGTTAGGTGTGAAAGAGTGATTTGGTAATAAATCTGCTTGGGACAGCAGCAGTAACGTGACTTTGGACAATCACCATAAATTGTGGGAGATGAGTTAGAAACTGCATAAATTATGTAATTAAAGCTTAATGAGTTTATTTTCAAATGAAATAAACGAGAACATATTTTTAATTCTGTACAATAAGAAATTTGATTCGTAATGAAGAGTGGTCAGATTAGTCAAACAATGAAACATGGGAAACTTTAAGAAAAATCTGGTATTGATTGGCTAAAGCAAAAATTCTGAAAATTTTATGGATAAAAGATATATGAGTCTATTTTCAGATAAAATTAACGGCACTTGATTTGGAGTTTCGTAGCTCCAGTTATAAATGATTTAGTGACTGTTGTTCAAGAAGACAGCTTGCAATGAGATTATGATTATGTGGTAAACATTGACAAAAATTTGTTAATGAGTTGCTTATTGATTTCTTATAAGCTTACTATGATCTGTAGGTGTGGTTGACCGAATATTGTAAGGGGTTAATACGTAGTTCGTATTTGAATAGTTAGATTAATGTGTTAGTAATCCAATTGTAGGCAGTTCGTGTGTGGATCTCGTCAGCATATCGTCGCAAACAGGTGTGTAACTAACACCCTCTTTCTTAGTCTGGATCGGTAAAAGTCGAAAAGCCGAAATACTGAAAACCGGTATTTTGTAGATTTGCAAGTGTACGAATGCTCGTGAGGTAAATCGATTAATGTTTTTGGTAAGCTGCAAAATTTGGACTGCAAAGTGCATGATTTCTGTGCCCTCGATATTTTTGGGCTTAATGGGCCAAAATTGGAATGATGGGCCAACGGGCCCAATTTGGTAAGATCCCTCGATACGTGATTCTGTTAGTACGTGAAAAGTAGGAATATGCATGAAAAACCCTAAAATAGAAAAATTACTGAAATATCTCTAAAAGTGGAAAATTTACAGTTTTACCCCTAGTAGATAAATTACCGAAATACCCCTAGGGTTAAATTGACCTAAATGCATGTTTGACTGTTGTTATTTACTGCATACCATGTTGTTATTATCTGATGCATGGGATTGGGATATTTACGGAGGAAGTACTGAAAGTGGCTTGTCCACGTACTGGAGGCTTTGCCTCAATTTACTGTTAACTGAGCAGCAAGGCTGTAACTGTGAAGTGTTGGGCTGGGTGGGTTGAACTATTCCCCACATGGAGTGTAGGGCTGGTACGGGTGGATTGTAGTGGTTGGTGGGTTGAGTAGTCTCCCCAAATAGGCTTGCATATGTTATTGATGTTGCATGTATTTTGAAATGGGCCTATGGGCCATACTGTTATCTGAATTAGGGGCTAAGGCCTAGTTTATTGTAATCTGAAAAGGGCTCTGGTCCAGTACCACTGTTACCTGAATGGGCTTAGGCCCAATAGGCTTGAGCTGACTTGGGCTTTAATGGGTTTTCCTTACACACTGACTTTCCCCAAACTCACCCCTTTTATTTTCATCCACGCAGTTAATCCCCAACCATAGTGAGCTTGGAGCTGTGAGGGAATTCGGAGTGGCCACCCGTTCTGAAAGTTTGATTTTCTTCTGGTGAACTGGACATCATTTTATTTACGTTTGAAGTTTTGGGTTTTTAAATGTAATAAGGCCGCTTAATTATTTTTTATGGTTTTAATACGTATTACTAAAATAGGTATTACTTATTTTAACTGTTGAAATTGGATAGCTTTAGGGCGCGTTTTCAAAAACAACAATTGATTTCAAAATAACACGACAACAAGCAAAGCTTCGGCAATGAAAGTATTTTCCAAAATTAATCACTTTTCCTAAAAATGACTTAATCAAATCGGTTTCCTAGAAATATTCATGACGTTAAGGTGTGGCAATGACGGTATGCATGTCTAGGATTAGACCCGAAGGGAGCTTGGTACTTAAGCAGTCCGATGGACTCACCACCTCTTTTTCGGTTTCCTACCTGGTGCACAGCTTCCATTCACTTTAACCTATAATGAAATTATCTTTTAAAACACTAAGTAAGTTTTTCTGGATCAACAATGTAAAATGTTTTGAACGCTTCGATGTGGCATGTCGGATCCGGTTGTAACGTCTGGGCCGGGTTTTGGGGTGCTACATGCCCTTTACATATTCATCTGTGGGGAAATGCCTACCATTCTTTAGCTCCTATAAGGTGTTGTTAAACTCAAATGGAACGAAGAATATCACAAAGCATTTGACGATTTGAAAACTTTCCTTCATTTGACACCCATGTTGGCCACACTAAGCCTTGATGAGTATCTTTCTGTTGCAAATAATTCATGCTAATGGTGATTAGATAATATAACAAATAATTGTGGGTATTTTAGTCAATTTAAAATTTTTTACACAATGTCTAAATTACCCTTCACCTATAAATCGAAGGATAAAATATAATTTTTGGGCGAAAAACTAACAGCCTTAATCCAAAATCATCAATACGGGAAAAGGAAAGTAGGAAAAAAAAACAACAAAACACTTATTCCAATTCGGAAATAAACTGTCACCCATTTCAAGTTTTTTTAGAAAACTCATTAATTCTTTATTGTCGGTTACAGTTCTCCGAAACTCATGATTAGTCTTTCCAAGATCATCATCCATCGTTCTCCTCGATCTTCAAAAACCCTAAAACACTTTAAATACGTTCAAATTCGCATCCTCGTTATTATTGCAATATCAAATATGTCAATACTCAATTTGCAATTCAAATAAATAAGTCATATACAAACTAATAATAGTGGGAAGAAGGTTAACTTACCGATATTACCCCTAGTCCCTAGCTATCTGATAATAAAATTTTTGGCTCATTAATAAGGAAAAAAACAAAGGTGATCTAACGTTGAAACGTGAAGAACTGAACAAAGTTAATATCTATAAAAAAAATTTAGCGTCAGCCTTAGATCATGTTGATGTAATAAATAACCAAAAAAATTATAAGAAAAATATTAATTTATTTAAAAATGAAAGTGAAATATTTCTATCTATGAAATTAATGAACAAATATAAATTATTACAAAAATAATAATAGTTTATAACAAAAAATTTATTGTTGGAGCTCCCTTGCCTAGCTTAAACAATTCCAAATCATTCTCCAGTGGAGTCAAATTCAAATCTAAGCATAAAACCCTTCTGCTGTTAGATTTCTTCACGATTGGTTCTTCATGCTGGTTTTCACTCAAAACACCCCTATGCCTCCTCATATGTCCACCCAGCGCTTGCCCGATCGCGAACTCAAGCCCACAGATCGAGCACTCGTGTGTCTTAGGCTTAGCTGGTGACGCTTGATTCTCCGACATCTCGCTATCTACTTCCATCAACCTGGGCTTCTTATGACTTGCTCGATGACCACCTAGAGCTTGGAACGAATTGAACTGTCGGTTACATGTTTTGCACTCGAAAACCCGGCTCGGGTTACTATCGATCTCCGCGTGTTTGTATCGATGTCCTCCTTGTGAAAGAAGCATCAAACAATTTGCCAAAGCTAAATTATTCTCTTCTCTATTGAGAAAGCTTCTTTTCATGTTTTTTTTAGGAGTATGGTGTGAAAATATAAAGTTTTTTAGGAGAAGAAGAGAAATAGGACTTTTGGGTACCGTAATGTTTGGTATATTTATAGGTTGGTTACAGGAAAGATGTAAGGTTTTGGACTTTTTTATAGTTGACCTTTTGGAATGACTTTTGTGCCCTTGCTTGGTAAGGCAATAAGGTAAAGGGTATTTTAGGAATAAAAAATGATTTGGAGTGTGGAGGGTTCGAGTGTGAATTCAGCTCGACTCGTGCACACGTCAGCATGACAAAGTAACTGAGCCAGCCAAGCCTCGCGAGTTGAAGCGAGTTGTGGAGTCTTCGTTAGAATCGAAAGATTCTAACTTGTTCAGCAAAATCCGGTGATTGGTCAGACTGAATGACGTCTTCCCATGTGGAACTTTAATCTTCTTGAGTTTCTAGGTGGCAGACGTGGCGGTTTATGGTTGGTTCTATGATGTTACTTATACTACATTCGTTTTTATGTGAATGTACAAAAAGAAAGAAAAGGTGAGTCAGCACTGGTTGTGACTTATATATTATGTGTCTTCTTATCTATCTTTTATTTAAATAATAAACAAACTATATTTAAATTAACTATAAAATTATAAAAAATTAATATAAAAAAATCTATCTATACTTACTACACATAAAGATTTTGACTAAGTTGGTGTCATTTATAATCAAGTCCCGACTCAATTATTAAATTATCAAAATGCCCTTATTATACCAAAGCAATAAATATTATTTTCAAGGTATTTGTATCTTTTTTTAAAAATACAAATATAAACAGATTGTCTGGGTAATCAACAATCTGGACTAAAATCTAACTGCATATG
This sequence comes from Gossypium hirsutum, assembly GCF_007990345.1. Taxonomy (NCBI): domain Eukaryota; kingdom Viridiplantae; phylum Streptophyta; class Magnoliopsida; order Malvales; family Malvaceae; genus Gossypium; species Gossypium hirsutum. The sequence goes on from NC_053436.1 coordinate 2,517,229, forward strand.
ATGTAACTCAGAGACCGACACATATAACTGCAGATGATAGATCTCAAACTCGAATACTTAAGACTAAAAATTTTTTCTTTTGTCAATTATACCAAAGCCTTGTTATCGTGTAATATATACGAATTGTTGAATAAATATATTAAAATTTTAATTATTATTTTAAAGTAATTAAAGAGGGAATTTCCATTTAAAGATAAGGTTATAATAATAGAGTCCAACATATGTGATAGGAAAATGTAGAGTGAGTTTCCTTGCAAAAGCTAGACAACACAACTTGTTTTAGGTAGACCATCAATTTGGTTGTCTATTCTTTCGTCATTGTTTATTTACATTTTCTTATAGGGAAAAAATGTCTTTCCGGAGACTCTTCTCTACCATGCCTAAGGAACTATCGTGTCGAACAATCTATGGCATTTACTTTTACTATTAGCGACGACATTTAGATTGAGTTCGTGGGCAGTACTCTAAGTACGTACTCACATTAGTTTAGAGGTTAGAACAAGTAGTAATTCTGACGTGTCAAAGAATCCAAAGGTTCAATCTAAAATCCTTTTAATGAGACTTTTGTGTATTGGTATGGTCATTGTGTTTATTGCTCTAATTATGTTGTTGTTAAAATTTTATCTTCGTATTTTAATTCATAAAAAATAATCTTTTTATTGATACTTTTGAAAAAGTGTTTTTTAAATTTTACAAATTTTATCTAGTTTTGAGATAATAACAAATGAATCTGATAATGCTTACATTTGTTGTTATTTTTGCCTTATTCTCTTTTTAAAACTAAATTTTTAATGGAAATTTTGAAAAAAATATTATCTTTTTATCGATATTCGTGTGACAATTTAGATGTATTTTATGTTAACATGGTATTGTTTGTCAACAAATAATTTAAAAATTATAAAAATATTCAAAAAAAATTAGCATGATGTACATGTAAATTGCCATGTGAGCTGTTATATGTAAAAAAAAATAATGTTTTAGTTAATATTTTTATTAAAAAATTAATTCGACTCTTTTTTAAAATTTAATAGTTAAATTTGACTATTTTTAAAATGTTATGGGCCAAATTTAATTTAAAAAAAAAAGATCAAATTGACGAAAGATATAAATATTAAGGACTAAATTTATCATTAAGTATATTTTTTAATTGATTTTTCTAAAATTTTCATGCCACTTAAAAAATTAAAATTGAATTTCTCATATGTTTGTATTGGTTTTACAAAATTAACATTCTATTTTTCAAAAAAAATTAATTCACATTGAACTAGAAGCTTTCAAGGAAATAAGTAAAATAATTTTCGATCTAACCTATTCAAAATCACTTTACAAATCGATTTCTCTATCAATTTCCGATCTAATCAATCTAATTCAAACAACACTACTTCATATTCGATATTTCTATTTTGGTCTTAGTTCTTAATTAGTCACAAATTGATAGTGATACATCAATTAAAATAATTTTTTCCTAAATTAGAAATATAGGTACAAATTTTTTAATCCACTTGTCACACATCCAATTGTTACAAATTGCTTAACATAATGGTATACTTTAGTTATCTCAATGTGGGATATTATCAATTTTAGCCCCTCCTATTTTTCAAGCATTCAATTGAAGTCAGTTTTCAACATAACTTCTACCTTTGCCCCCTTAAAATTTTATAATTTTATTTTGACCCCAATACCGAATTCTTGGCTTCATCCCTACTCAAAATCAAACATTGCTAAGAAAAAAAACTACGAATTAATCTTTCATAAACCGTGAAACAAACATGAACAATAAATGAAAATTAAATATTGTAATTCACCTTCTTAGAAACTCCTAATTAGCTAAAATAAGCTATAAAACATTTACTAAGTGGAAAATTGCAAATTTTCTTTTTGGTCACAAAAATAGAAAAAGCTTGACTTTTTTTTTTCCTTTTAAGAACTTCCCGCACGTTTAAGACCAAACTGGCATGGGTGATGGACAACTTGCTTTTTAGGTTAATGCATATTACTAAATACAAAAATTGTATGTATTTTAGCCGAAATTTCCCTAACAAATAGACCCATTGAGTCTTACTTTGTGTTATTGTTTTTTCTTTAAGTCTTGAGGTCAAGTGCAAGTGGACCTTTCCTTGTCTTTATCATCATTTACTACTACATTCATTACTTTCAAATATTTATCTTCTTTTTTATAGAAAAAAGAATCTTAATTTAGTGATAAGAATAGGTTAACTTATAGGCAAAGTAAGCCTTTTAGATAATCTTAAGCCAAATGTAGTTTCAACCTTGTTGGCATATTTTCTTCCGGGAATAGGATTACAAGTTTTAAAATAATCATGTTGAGTATGAACTTTCAGAATGTTTTATCTAAGCTGACAGTATGAAAGCAGTTAAAGTTATTTATGACTATTTTATGTCGTCTTCGAACTTTGCATTGATTAGACGTATACGTCAAGTGCTGGAGGAGGTTGGTAATTGGTTTTTGTAGTATATTCTCAGATAGATATAATAAGGATGATGATTGTATAGCTATTGTGGCATTTGATAGAGAAGAACTCCTAGAGGGGTTCCTAGAGTCTTGACTTAATGTAATCTTTGTTACGGATTGAGTTTTAGCTCAACTTGTATGAGTATTATTGTCAATGCAGGAGGATGCGAGTTCGAATACGTTGAAGCGCATTATCTTTCTATTTATGGGTTAGAGAGAGGTTATGAGTTATTCTAGGTATTGCATCAAAAATAACATATATATATAAAAATTTGCATAAAAATCAATTGAAGCTATAGTTATAATGAGAAAATTAATTGCTTACCATACATAGTATTTCGGGTTTAAATTTCATTATGATCAAAATTTTATTGATTTATTATAACAAATAGCTAATTTATTCAGGCCCGGCCGAAAAACTATTACCCAAGGCCCAACCTGTTTAGAAAATAAACCTCATTTTTTGTCCATCTTTTGGGTCTATATTTTCTTTCAAACCCTCCCATTTTTCGGCCGTACCGAGCTGGGCGGCGTGACCATGATTAGATCTATTTGTTATGCATGTAATTTTTTTTAATCAATCCAATATCTATATCATATCTAACTAAAATATTCCCTATACTAATATGTATTTAATGGTAGAAAGTTTTTTTTTACCTAAAACACAGTTAAATTTTCTTTTACTCTAAACTTTACATGCATATAATGGTTAGATTGTTAAGATATAAATCATAAAGAAAGTTATGAAAAGATGTTAACCCAAATTAATTTTACACCGATGGAAGTAAACCGTGATTCATTATTCACCTTATATGTCTTGTCCGATGCACAAGGATAAAAGAGTAATTTGAGTGAGTATATTTTGTTGAGTCATGCATATATGAGGCTACAATTATTGAAGGGTTAGAATAGAAGGTTACTTAGCTGGTAAGTTAAAAGATATAGAAATCAAATAATGAATAGAGCAATGGACTATTGATTAATTTAATTAATAAGGTAGATAGAAACTATTAAATCATTTTCACTATCACAATCCTCATTAATTCACATTTCTCAAACAATTTTATTGCATTAAGCAAACCCTAATTCACTCTACAGATTTTAAACATGAAAATATTATCTACTAAGTCGTGAGTAATTTAGGGAAAAAAAATTGACCAAAATTTCATTAATGATAAATTAATGACAAAAAAACAACAGTTTTTAAATTTAATTAAATCAACAGCTTTATTTGATAATTCGTTGAAAAAATTAAATCAATTAAAATTAGTTTAGGGGTTTCGACTCCTTTTTCATTTTGACATTTTAAAATTTTTAAAAATTTAAATTAATAAAGATAAAATTACACTTTGGTCCTCTAAAAATAATAAATTTTTATTTAATCCTTTAAAATTTATATTTTTACTATCATAAAAATTATGATTTAATTTTGACTCTCTAAAAAAATTTTCTCGCTTCGCTACTGTTTTTAATATAATATTATACGTTAAAGATCTTTAACGTTTAAAATTTGATTGTGGTTAAAATAACCTGAATTTTTTTTAAAAATAAGGATGATAATTTAAATTTTATATTTATAAAATAAGTAGTAAATCATTTACAGAAAAAAAATTATAATTTAAATTCAATTAATTGTTCATAAATTGCATATAAATTTAAAAATATTTGACTTAATAATTACAGTGAAATTCTTTATAAGCTCTAATCATATTTTTTTTTAACATAATGTCTAGAAACTATTTGTAGTCTCTCTCAAACCCATCAATAAGAGAATAATACGCTTTAATACACTCGATCGTACATCCTCCTGCATTGACAATAATACTCATATCAATCATAGTAAAATTCAATTAACATGAGTTGAATTTCTTTTGCATCATTGAATTGCTAAATTAAAATAATTAATGTGAACAAAAGAATCTCAAGTTTACGAGAAAAATACGAAACATCCTAATATAAAAAAAATCTCATAATTTTAGGCCAAAAAACATATGGATATGAATAACACGTTCACGTTTATTATTATTATTTTTTGAATATTATATCTTTTCAAAGAAAACGTGTATAATAAAATTCTATTAACAGTTCAAAAATTAAAAAATAAAATTCTCCCAAAAATATGTCATTGCTCACCTACCTGCTTTAAAGATATACATGCTTAAATTAGATAATTTTGAAGAAAAGAATAATATTATATTATGGAAATGAAGTTTAATTTTTTTTGGTGGGTTGAAATTAAATTATATATTTTTATGATAGTAAAAATATAATTTCGTCATTTTAATAATATATATATTTTTATAATTTTTAAAAGATTAAATTAAATTTTTATTATTTCTAAAGGGTCAAATGCATTTGTACCATTACTAATTTAAAATTTTATAAATTATAAAGAAGTTTAAATGAAAAATTTTTCATTTTAGTCCCCGACTTTAGGTATTGTATTTGTATTTAAATTTTTTTGGTACAACTAATCATTTATATACTATTCATTTTACACTATCAACATGAGGTTGGAGAATCTTTTGGATAAACAAAAGGCATAGAGATAAATTTAGTCTCTAATATTTATTCATTTTGTTATTTTGTCCCTTTTTTTCTTTTTTTTTCATTTTGGCCCCCAATATTTAAATTTTAGTTACATTGCTTGCTTTTTGATAAAAAAAACTGTTTGAACCCATGTCACTGGCATCTATAAAACTTTAACTTTATCACATTCAGTAAAGATTTATTTTAAGAAAATCTTTGGACTTGTTAATGTGTTATTATATTAAAGATACTATGGTCCATTTATGGAAACCAATATTTGGTTTCTGAAAATTGGATTGGATACGAGTGAAGCAACTCAACCCTTGGAATGTAGAGATTTGATCGAGATTACATTGCTGAATATGGAGAGTATATCTTCGATTGATTTCACTTTGAATGTTAATGATGTAATAGTTATGTCCAAGAAGTTATTTTGTATTCACTTAGATTCTATGTTAGCAAACCAAAATTGATATATGCTTTGAGGCTTGTTTAAGTTTTGTATGAAAGGTTATTGGAGTGCATTCTAATCTATTCATTGAGGAAATGTTTTTGTTAGAGAGTGCTTACTGAATTGTAAACATTTTTGAGTGTTTACTGTCCAATTTTTTAGGGAGAGGATTTGGAGGTGAGTGTTCTAGTCTTTAGGTACAAATGTGATATCTCTATACTTGGGGAGTGATAAAGTGTGAATCAATTGTTGTATTTGTGATTAAAGATAGTGGAATTACTCACTGAGTTAGGTTTCATAGACATAGGGAAAACGAACTGTATAAACAAAATTTTTGTGTTCTTTATTTTGTTTGCACAGTTTTCGCAGTGCCAAGTTGTAGTGGTCACTACAGTCGAGCACTTCCATTTACATATTTGTATTTCAGCAAACAAGCTACTTAAAGTAGCAACAATTTACAATTTGACTAAAATTTAAAGGTTGAGGTCCAAAATGACCAAAAAATCTAACATTTGAATTTTTTTTTGTTGTAATATTTTAAGGATTATTATTTGATACACAAATAGTGAATTTTTTTTTAAAACTTCACAAACAAGGTTAAAATACCATTACGTGTCTCATTGATATATTTTTATTTTTTAAAATATTAATTCAAGACACTTGTCAATCTCTTAACCTCATTTATGGAATTTAAAACTTTCACTGTATGTGTATCAAATAATTATTCATATTTTAATTATGAAAGTACCTAATATATTTTAATTAGATTAAACAATGTAATTAATGAATTTAAAAAACAAATATGTAAAACCATGTGCAACACATGTGAAATTAAGGACTGGTATATTATAAAACGGGAGGGATCCACTTACACCAATACTAAAATAGTTTTACACCCTTTTGGATATTTTTGTATGTTTAATATTTTGACAATCTAACAGATGAATTTATTGATATAAGTGTACTTGTCATGCATGTAAAGTTTTGAACCGATCCAATATCTTTATCATATTGATCTAAAATATTGTTTATATTAATATCTATTGAATGGTTGAAATTTGTTTACATAAAACAGATAATTAATTTTTTTACATCAAACTTAGCATGCACGATCTATATAAATGAAACATAAAATTCAACGGTTGAATTGTTAAAATACTAATTGTAAAAAAAGTTATGAAAGGGAAGGGTGTAAAACCGTATTAGTTTTACACTGGTGCAAGCAGATCTCTTCCCATTATAAAAAAATTTAAAATATATTTTTGGTCATAACCAGGGTATTCACCATCAATAACAATGATTAATCCTCTCGTCACGGGTGATCTACAAAAAGGTAAATGGCTAGCTATGAAATATGTTCCATTCCCATTAGTAGGATCAAATCTTTGATGAAACGAACAACCATCACACCACATCTCATAATTATATAAAAATATTTTTAATTAATTTAAAATCGAGTTAGATGGATTAATTTTTGTGAGGTTTGAACAAAGAAACTTGTTATAGAATTGGCAATGAAAGTATGAATAAATTATTAGCAGCCATGCTCCCCAGCCTTCAAATTTCTGTGAAATTTAACATATAAAGAAAAATGGTAAGCACAATATAGAAACTAGACCAGTGGGCAGTGGTAGTTAGGTTAGCTAATTCATATTAATATCAATAAAGAATTAAAAAAAAATAGAGAGAGAATACTTCATAATGCACTCAATTTAAGTTTGATAACATGTTCGGTGTTAATTCATAGCACTCGAACTTACATCCTTCTGTATTGATAATATTTAAATGAATTAAGACTCAATCGAGATGCAATTTACTAGTTATTATTTATCATTAATAACATTTAAATGAATTTTCATTTACACAATTTTTTTCTCCAATTGATGATTTCATTACATACTTAAAAAAATTAAAACTTTGAATATGACTTAGAAATATTGACTTGAAATTTGCAAATTTTCTGAAGCTTGTGCTGCTCACTGGGTCAAATTCAAAGATCCATTAGGTTGGCCCTTTGGATAGGCAATTTGAACCTACCACCACGCACTAGCGAAGTTAGCTGCCAAAAGCGACATAGACCCCCCAAAAAAAACCCAATTTCTATTTCAGACCTTATATTGTATTTTGTCCCGTTTACTAAAAAATTGAGTAAATTAGTCCTTAACCGTTAGATTAAAGAGTAAATTACTCTTTTCTATTAAAAATTCCATCCATTCTTACTGTTTAAAATTAGTGTTGTTGACAAAATAATGAAACAGTTATACGTGACTTTCTCACGTATGCCTTATTCTGACATACAAAGACTAAACTTTAGTAATAGAAATGGATGAAATTTTTAACAAAATGATCAATTTGCTCTTTGATTTAATGTACAGGGACTAATTTACTCATTTTTTGAATAGAAAAAATAAAATGCAATCCTACTTTTAATACAAGGACCTCTATAATATTTTTACCTATTTCATTGCACTAAAATAATCAAAATTGAAATGTCTAGTTTTTCAAAACTTTGAAGTCCCATAAATTAATTTCCTATCTTATTCATACCTAATACCCCCTAATGTATTCCATTAGTTGATTAAGATATTGGGAATGTGAATGAAATATCAAAATAAATGGAAAAATGTTATAATTTTAGTCATTTTCAAAAATTAATAATTTCATTTTTTAAGTATTTATAATACAAATGTTTTAACTTTGACCCCTCAATTTTATAATCTCATCTCAGCCTTTTTTAAACAAAATTTCTAGTTTCTCCCTTATTTGTAAATCTATTCTATGGTCAAATAGAATTTCGGTTTAATTTTTTTTCCTTTTTACCCGACTTATTGACTTGAATTGACTATTCATTTAATATTAAAAAAATCTTTAAAAAATATTTTTATTAACTTTTTAAAAATATTTTACAAATAATTTTAATATAAAAAAATAATCTTTTGAATTAATAGATAATAATTCAATTGAAATAAGAATGCCATATAATAAAACTGAAAACAGATAAGCCGTTAGAAGGGAAACTTGTGTCCCGGGATTTGATCCATTGCTGTCGATCTCGGTTACCATGGCATGCGTTACCACATCGCCGAAAGACTTGGAATTTTGCCGGTGATGGCCGGTGTTGTGATTATGGGACAATGACATATTGTTTACCACATCCATAAGAATGTTGTGCAAGAAGCAGCAAATGAGAACAATGCTCGGCCTTCTGAGAGCAACAGCTACTTGATTGTTTAGGAACAAAGTGCCATTTTTATAAGACAAGCTCGATTGTCTAGCCATCATATCTTCCTTCCCTAATGAACAGATATAGTCGAACGTCTTTGTTGAAATTTTGAAAAGGATTAAATGTCATTTGTTGAGGTACGTATTTGGTAACTGTTCTCACATTGGAGTTGAATTTTTTGTTGTCAAAGTTAGGCTAAGAGTTTAGCAATTATTTTTTAAACAGATCAGGCTTCAGGTAGAATTTTGACATGGGCCTAGCCCATATCACATGCCTATATATATATTTGTATTTTTAATTTAAGTAAACTATAAAAATAGTCACTTTTGTTTATTTCAGATTGTATTTTAGTCACTTATGTTTAAAATGTTATGTTTTAGTCACTTACTATTAAGCTCTGTTACCTCCCTAACAGTGGCCATATGTGATAGTCTAAATAAGTTTTAAATGCCAACTTGGATGTCCACTCTGACAGTCCAAATTAAATTTATTTAATTAAAAATATAGTTTCATACCAGACATCCAAGTTGGCATTTAAAACCTATTTGGACTACCACGTAGGACTGCCGTTATAGCGCTAATAAAGTTTAACGGTAAAGTGACCACTTCATAATAAAACAATAACGTAAGTAACTAAAATATAATATTTCAAACATAAGTCATTAAAATATAATCTGAGGTAAACAAAAGTGACTATTTTTATCGTTTACCCTTTTTTAATTTGTGGAGAAATATTTATTTTAATATTTTTAATATATTTAATATATTATATTTTTAAATTTATTTTTTATAAAAAATAATCTAAAAAAATTATTACAATCTGACCGAAAATATGAACCAGACTTAAACTAGGACAAAATCCAAACCTAAAAAACAAAGTTAAAATTCTATATCGAACCCACCTGACCTAACCATAATAAAGTCCAGGTCGAATGCAGATGTGATGTCGACAACAACATAAATCATCCACAAAAATTCAAAAGCATCAATTAACATCAAACTCATTTGCTAACAAATGTCCATTTGTCACAAAAGAGCAATAGTAATGGTTGAATGTCCCTTCATTCAAAATATATTGGCTTTTTTTTATAAAAGTAACCCTAAAAAATAAATTAATTATTAAAATAATCTACCCTTTTAATTATGTATAAAAATAACCTATTTTCTACGGTAAAAAGTAGTGGAGCCATATGATATGGCGCCATCACTTTGCCACGTCAGTCAAGGGTATTAAAAAATTATTTTTTGATGGAGCCATGATGAATGGCGCCACCAGTATAAAATACTAGAGAAATATTAAAAAATCTGAAAAAACGAGGGACTTAAAAAAAATTCATTTTTGGGTGGAACCATTCTAAATGGTGTCACCACTTTTCTGATTTGTCAGGTTCTAATATTTTTTTTTTACTTTTTTCTTATATTTTGTCTCTTTCTTAGATTTTTTTCTTTTTTAAGTTTTATATTATTTTCTTAATTTATTTTGCTTATTTAATTTATATTATTAATTTTAAAAAATTTGTAAAATATATTTAAAATGTTTTATAATATTTTTTAAAAATTTTAATTATTATTTTTAAAAATATTTTTTAACTTTATATATATTTGTGAAATTAATTTTTTATAAATTTTAAAAATGTATTTTTCAAATTAGTTTTGAAATTATTAGTTTTATAATATTTGAAATGTATGTTTAATATTTTATTAATTTTACATATAATTTTAAATATTATTTTTAAATTCTTTTTTTATCATTAGGTATATATATTTAAATTTTAAAGTTTAAATTAAAATATATTTAAATTAAAATATATATATTTATTATAACTAGTCATATCATGTTAGTGATGTGACTATTAATAAATTTAAATATAAATATAAATTTTTAAAAAATATATTAAATATTATTTTATAAATATTAAATATATTTTTTTCCTTTTTTTGACTCTTTTTATTGTTTTGTTTTTTTTATGTTTAATTATTATTATTAACTTTAAAAAATTTGAAATATTTTATTAATATATATATATTTGTAAATTTTAGATATGTATTTTGAGATTATTTTTTAAAATTTTAAATACAATTTTTAAATACATTTAAAAAATTATAATTTTTTAATAATATAAGAAATCATAATATTTTAAATTTTTTTTTAAAATTTTGCCTTTTTCCTTTTTTTTACTTTTTTGAAATTTTAAGTTTTTTCCTATTTATTTTGTTTATTTATTTTATTACTAATTTTAAAAATTTTGTAATGTATATTTAAAATGTTTTATAATATATTTTTTACAATTTTAAATATTATTTTTAAATTCTTTTTTTAACATTAGATATATGTATTTAAATTTTAAAGTTTAAATTAATATATATATATATATTTATTATAACTTGTCACATCATGTCAGTGATGTGACTATTAATAAATTTAAATATAAATATAAATTTTAAAAAATATATATTAAATATATTTTTTTATTATTTTAACTCTTTTTATTGTTTTGTTTTATTTAAAAAAAATTGTTATATATATATGGGTGGGGCTTGGTCCCTCCTTGTATAGATGAAGAAGTTGAGTGAGGGAAAAAAAAAGGTACGTTTGTTAAAATTTTATTTTTTTGTTTTTATATTTTATAGTTAATGTAATATAATAAATAATTGTATTGTATGTTTGTTTTTTTATATTATACAAATTTGAAGATGTCTTCTGAAGCAAATACGGATCACATTTCATCGATAATCGACGAAACAGTAAAATTTATTATAAATTAAAAAAAAATTTCTAATTTTTTTTGCTAATCGCTACTCTATTGAACATGTTTTGACTGCTTTAAAAAACTTATCTCTAATTAGTTGTTATTTAGCTTCTGTTGAATATTTTAGATTATTAATTTGATTATACTTTATAATACTTTATTTTTGTTATAATTGATTTAGATATACATTATTTGTAATTGTATTTGTATACTTTAAAAAAAAAGTTAGTAGCACTCACCTTCAAACGTCTAATTTAATCACACAAATTATAATAGAATAGATATATTATAAAAATAAATTAGGATATTTTCATTTTTTTAAATAACTACTCCTTAAAATCGACTTACTTAAAACTTTACTCTATTTTTACTAATTTCATACTTAATTTATTAGACGGTGTGTAGGGATTAATACGCAAAACTATTACTTGACGAGCTCAATTTATGAAAAAAATTCTTTTAATTTTAATTTTAATATATATTATTAAAACAATAATAATAAAAGTGAATATATTTGATTATTTACTAGTTAATTTATAAATAACTAGAAAACATAAGTATTTGTTTAAAAAATACTTTATGTTTTTAAATTTTATCATATAAAAAAATATTAGTATTCCTTGAAAAACAATTTTTCGCTATTACTCACTTTAAATTTTGAATAAGATATCATAAAATTTTAAAATTAGAAATATATATGTATTGTAGCCATTGGTGTCAAATTGGACTTGCTTGAACCAATCATCTTCTCTTGGATTGCTTTCTGGTTTGGACTTATTTTTTACACTGGTTTGGAAATCAACCTACGGTGGAGGTAGAGGATCAACATATGGCGGAGCCCGACTCGGAGGACCAAGTTTTAAACACATCGGAGCAATGGGTTGACACTTTTTGTGATGAGTCCCAGAGTAGTTCATATAACCCGGACATAGGTGGTTCGAGTTCATATCACCCGGACATGGGTGGTTCGAGTTCATATCACCGGGATATAGGCGGTTCGAGTCCATTTGACCTATAGCAACCACCGACATCAGTTGATATGTTTGGTAATAACATGTACTCCACCCCGCCTCAGGCCACGATCGACCCAGTTGCCAATCCTTCAGATGTGTACAATACACCTAAACGTCCACCCCGTCAACGAAGGCCCATAAACCGTTATACCCCAAACGATGATACCACTCCTGGTTCTTTCCAATTTTAAGTTATGTAAATTTCAAGTATTATGTGATGTTTGTTGTATTGGTTTAAGGTTTCACAACTTAAATATTAGTGTTTTTTTATTTAATTTATTATAAAATCTTTTAAAGTATTAAAAGTTGCAACTATTAATTTTAAATATAATTTTAACACTAAATAATACAAACTTTATTTCTAAAAGATCATAATATAGACAGACCTCAGTTACAACATTTAATTTCTTTCAGACCGTGAAGATTGGCAGTGTAGACATTTCCATGGGGACATTTGCTCCGATTGTGGCCAACTGTTCTACATATGGTGCAATGCTTTGGATCGACTTGTTCTCTTACATCCATGTCGTTTCGAATCCTCGTTATTGTTGGTCTACCTTTGACTCTCCTACGTAGTGACAGATCAGGCAACATCTCGAATGCAGGCGATTGCACTTCCCATGTCGATATATCCCTTAATACAGGGAACTCGTTACCCCAAATACGCAACGTACATTCAAGTGTGTATACATCATCGATATATTGTTTGACATTCAAACTATAGGTAGCACAAGATGCAACCACATGCGCACACGGGTACCGCAGTGCTTGGAACATCCCGCACTCACACTACTTGTTTCGGAGATCAACTCCATAGGACCGTGGTGGGACCCCTGACCGACGACTGATATACTCTGTCACTCGTAAAGTTTCCAAATTTCGAGAATATAGTTCTACATTCATCAACCTAGACCTTTGAGTGTTATCTTTCATGGCATCTCTTATTTTTTCGACGTACACGTGTCCTGCCTCTAATTGTTTTGCTTGTTTCAACCCCATTTTTGTCATTAAGGTTGCTAACCTGTAAAATGTGGCTGAAAAAACAACTGTAATTGGCAAGTGATGCGTACGCTTTAAAACGGAGTTAACGGCCTCAACAAGGTTAGTTGTTATATGGCCATAAAGGTACCCCTCGTCAAAACATTGAACCCATTGCCACGACTCCATGCTACCCAACCACTGTGTAAGAGAAGGTTTACAGCCCGCCATATCAGTCTCTAACCTCGCCAACTTATGTCTAAATCGGTGTGGTTCCAGCTCGTACCCTATGTATATATTCCGATAAAATGTATTAAAATTAGGAAATGGACTAGAAATAATTACAAATACGAATTTAAATACGATATTTTTACCCATGTTGACAATTCGTTTGCGCCAGTCTTTGTTCTTATACTCATTGTGGAAGTTCACAGCGATGTGACGAATACAATAGACAGACCTCCACGGAACCTCCGATTGCCGAATTGCAGCAACAAGACCCTTCGATCTGTCAGATATAATGCAAATATTGTCTTGCCTGACAACATGTCTCCGTAAGTTTCGAATGAAATATGCCCATGATTCAGAGTTCTCCGACTCTACGATGGCAAAAGCGATTGGTAGTACATTTCCATTACCGTCTTGTGCAATCGCAATCAGAAGTATCTGCGTGTATTTTCCATAAACCCATGTTCCATCAACTTGCACTACCGGTTTGCAGTGGGAGAAAGCCCTAACACATGGATCGAAAGTCAAGAACAGTAGACGAAACACTCTTTTTTCCAGTTCCAATTCTCCATTAGGGCCTCTATAAGGCAACGTTTGCAAGTCCACGACAGTTCCTGGGACATACTCTACCATTGCTAAAATCCAACTCTGAAGTTCATTGTATGACTCATCCCAGTCGCCGTACAATTGTTGCATGGCCATTTGTTTCGCCCACCACGCTTTCCTGTATGACACTCTGTACTGAAATCGAGCTTGCATGTCTGCAATCAATGTCGACACAGGAATGATTGGGCTATCTTTCACCAGTGGCATGATGCAGTTGCAAATACTTTTGACATCCAATTTTCAGTGGTCTTGAGACATGCATGCGACAGTACATGTATGACGCCCATCTAATTTTCGTATTTGCCACTGTTGAGTCCTCTGTATAAATGCAGCATGAACTCGCCAACGACACCCATCGTCGGCTCTCCAACATTCCCCAACGTATAATGTCGGTGTAGATTTGGCAACCTTGTAATTAATCGACAACTTCATGCTGTGCTGATTGATGGCAAACACACAATCCGCCTTGTTCTCAAACTGTTGCCCAACGAACAACTCGTCGAACTGTGAATTTGACGCTAATCTATGAGCAGGTACTATATCAGCGTACTCAGAGAACTCGGATGCATGCGCTGCATCTGGATCTACGTTCAACATGTTGCCCCTAGGTTCATTTCGTAAAATAATACCATGACTCGGGTTATAGAATAAAGGGCCGTAAACATCTTCAACCTCCTCCGGACCTTCATCATTGATATCGTCCGGAACCTCATCAACATCGGGGTCACTAAAATCTTCAACGTCTTGATCAGAATCTTCACCATTATTGGTCATTTCTCTGACATTTGTCTCAGTGCTTATTATCACCTCCGGATGTATTTGTAGACGGGGACCGAGGGTTGGGTTGTTGTACCAACTCCCACCATAATTAGGAATTTTGGGTATCTGCGACGTTCCACCGCATTCTAATTGGCTTGTCCATCCAACATTAAGATCAAAATCAAATTCGCGATGTTGACTTATTGGGCTAACATTCTCAACAGGCTCTAAGTCTGCTAACTCAGCAAATAATTCAACTGGTTGGGGGTTCACACTCCCAGCGGACCACCATATTTCCATCATAGTGCCCAAGTCATCATCATCTAACAGTTGCATCGCACAAAATTTGAACGGATCTGTAGAGATTGGAAACTTGTAAAATAATTTGGACATCGCCTTTCCACAACGGATAGCTATTTTTGCACTGATCTTCCTTTTCATTTCTGCTAGCTTCACATTTTTTTTGAATCGCAAACCTACTCTTTGCCGGCCTTGAAATACACAGCCAATATCACCTTCTACAATTTCACCATCAAAAACAACATACACCAAAAACACCTCATTATTCATTTTTAACAAATTTTTTGAACTTTTCCACTTAACACAACAACTACACCACTCTATATATAGAAGAGAACCAAGAGGTGGAGCCATAAAGAATGGCTCCACCAAAATACTGTGACTTTTTAGAGTATAGGGGGCCCCGTAGCAATTTTGCCATTTCCTGGTGGAGCCAAATAATTTGGCGCCACCCGTTTTCAAGTCTGACAGTCAACTTATTTGTTTCAGCCTTTTTTTTTTTAAGTTTTGACTTTCTTTTTTCTTTTTTAAGTCCTTATTTATTTTATTTATTTCGAAAAACTTGAAATGTATTTTTTAAAAATATTTTTTAAAAATATTTTATAATATATTTTTTTATAAATATTAAAAATATATTTTCAAATTATTTTTAAATATTAAATATATTTTTAATATTATAAAACATTTAAAATGATTTAAAATGATTTAAAATATTTTTTAATATTTTAAATGATAAATATTTTTTAAATTTTACATAGAATTTTGATATTTATAATTTTTATTTATTTTTAAAAATATTTAACATTTTTTAAATTTTTTATACAAATTTTATTTAAAAATTTAAATGTTTAAATGTTTTATATTATTAAAAATAAAAACAAATAATAAATTTGAAAGATCATATCTTTAAATTATTTTAATATTTTATATTATTAAAAATATGGTTAATATTTAAAAAAATAATATTTATAATTTTCAAAAATTAATTTGAGAAATATACATTTAAAATTTAAAAAAAAAATCTAAAACTGATATTTAAAATTTTAACAAATATATATTATAGATATTTCAAATATACATTACAAACTTTTAAAAATTAATAATAAGAAATAAATAAATTAAATAAACTAAAATAAAATAACAAAAAAATTTAAAAATCTTAATTTAAAAATTCTATGTAAAATTAATAATATATTAAACATACATTTCAAATATTATAAAACTAATAAACAAAATAAAATAAGAAAATAATATAAAACTTAAAAAAAGAAAAAAATTAAAGAAAAGACAAAATCTATGAAAAACTAATCTAAAATTTAATTTGAAATGTATAATAAAAATAAAATAAAATAGATAAACAAAATAAAATAAGAAAAAAATTAGACTTCAAAAAACTAAAAAAAAAGAAAAAATAATTATTTTTTAAAATTTTAAAAAATTAATTTGAAAAATACATTTTTAAAATTTATAAATAATTAATTTCACAAAAATATATAAAGTTAAAAATATTTTTAAAATAATAATTAAAAATTTAAAAAAATATTATAAAACATTTTAAATATATATTATAAATTTTTTAAAATTAATAATATAAATTAAATAAGTAAAATAAATTAAGAAAATAATATAAAACTTAAAAAAGTAAAAAATCTAAGAAAGAGATAAAATATAAGAAAAAAGTAAAAAAGTTAAAAAAATAAAAAAAGTAAAAAAATAAAAAAATATAAGAACTTGACAAATAGTGGCGGCGCCATTTAGAATGGCTCCACCCAAAAATGGAATATTTTTTTTAAGTCCCTCGTTTTTCTAGATTTTTTAGTATTTTCCTAGTATTTTATATTGGTGGCGCCATTTAACATGGCTCCACCAAAAAATAATTTTTTAATACCCCTGGCTGACGTGGCAAAGTGGTGGCGCCATATCATATGGCTCCACCACTTTTTACTGTAGAAAATGGGTTATTTTTGTATATAATTAAAAAGGTGGGTTATTTTGATAATTAATTTATTTTTTAGGGTTACTTTTATAAAAAAGCCAAACATATTTTAATTCACAATAAACCTAAAAAAATAAACACTAAACAACACCAGTCTCTTAACTTTGTTAAATTTACATTTTGATCCTTTAATTTTTAAAAATTATATAATAGTCATTAATATTATCAACATTTACATTTGATCACTTGTTCATAAACTTCGGTTAAGAGGATGATATGGCACGTTAATTCAAATGGTTAATAACTATTAAAATTTATAAAAAGGAACAAAAAGTAAAATCAATAAATATTAATAGAACTAAGAAGTACCCAAACAATCACAACTTGAAATGAAGAAAAGAAAAAAAACCATATACATATACAGGGATAATTGCACTAAACATCCCTAAACTATGACCCTCATATTAAATTAGTCTCCAATTTTCAAAACATTTTAATTACATCTCTAAACTATCAATGTTATATCAATTATATCCTTTCATTATTAAAACCATTAATTTAATCACTAAATGACATGCCAAATATTATATAGTTAAATTTAAAATGAAAACTTTAAAGAAATAGAATGTTATCGCATAACTTTTAACAGTAAAAATTAAAAAAAAAGTAAAATTGAGGGAAAAAAGTTAAAAATAAAGCTTATGTAAAAACTTTTAAGACATCCATTTTCATAATATTCACATTTTTTTTCAAATTATCCATTTTGAATCATGATACATAACAATTTTAATAACAAAAACACTTAATTGATACAATCTTGATTTTAGTAACAGTTTTTATAATATTACCATATGTCATGGTTGAATGCCCTACTATCAAAGCTGCTCCTATCCATTTTACATGTTGCCATTGATCGATCAACCTAACTCTAGTAACTAAATCGAGAAGAGATAGTATGAAACTGTGATTTCACGTCATTCTTATCCCTTTTCAATAGGAGAATGATAAATCAAAATCTTCCTCCTGATTTTTAGCTTTTTCCTCTGAAAAAATTAATTTTAACTAAAAATGCTAAAAATTAGGAGGAAAAATTTAAATTGTCATCCTCCTATTAGAAATGGATAAGAATAATGTGAAATCATAGTTTTATACCATCCTTTCTCTCTCTCTATATATAGCAATAAATAAAACAACAAAATTACATCAAATTAATTGTTCAAAAGAGCCCTTATTTTGTCTTATTGTAGAATCCCTAAAACTTCATTAGAAACAACATCAAAGACCTGTATGTTTGTCTTCCATGCTAAACCCAACTTAGCCATACGATCCGTAATTGTGTTGTCTTCTCTAGATATATACCTAATCTACTATTGTCCTTCAGATCTCAAAACTTGGTGGACCCTCTTAAGCACTATGATATCTGAATCCTCCAACATATTATTAGTCATGGCTTTGACCACATCTAAGTTATCAAATTGAATTATCAAATTGAATTGTGACCTTTTTTATATTTGAATGACAAAAAAAATACTAATACTTAAATAATTATTAATGTAATTCACCCAAACATTTAATGAATATTTAATCAAAAATTACTAATACCATAAGCATTAATAAATGTTCATTAAATACATTCACTAATTTTTTTTCATAAAAATACACCGACATGGCATTTGATTCATTATTAGAAAATTCAATTTTACAAATTGAATTTTATAAAATATTATTTATATTAATATATATTTAATAGTTGAAAATTAAATAATAAAACTCACCAAAATAAAATTATCGAATGATGATTTAATAAGAGTAATTTATTGGTTTAGTGTTACTAATTTTGACTTAGTTGTACGGTGCACCTAAAATACAACGTTAATTAGGCCAAAAACCGGTGGTTGAGCTTCCACGTGACCACTCACGTGCTATATCTACTCCGATCCTCGCCAAGTATTTCCCTACCTACCACCACAAACAGGGGCTATATAAAACGCACCGTTTCGCTCCCATTTCCCACCCCTTAAAAACAAAAATAAAGAAGATCAGCTATCGGAAAATGTCTACGTCACCGTCCGTCACCGAACTCCAGGTGGAGAACTTTACGTTCCCTCCGACGGTGAAGCCTCCTGGTTCCACCAAAACCCTGTTCCTTGGTGGAGCAGGTTAGTATTCCTCGCATTCTGTTTTCGGGAGCCGTTTGATTGCTTCATTTGTTTTCTGCTCATGTTAATGGGTCAATGCTAACGTGCGCCAGGGGAGAGAGGATTGGAAATCCAAGGGAAGTTCATAAAGTTCACCGCAATTGGAGTTTACCTGGAAGATAGCGCCGTGAATTGCCTCGGCGTTAAGTGGAAGGGTAAGAGCGCGGTGGAGTTAACGGAATCCGTTGAGTTTTTCAGAGACGTGGTTACAGGTAATTTCTTACGTTTTGTTTATTTGTTGTTTTGTGTTTGGTTGATGGGGAAAGGTAAAAGAAAATTTTGTTTATCGAATTTGTGCTAAAAAAACTTAGAATAATTATTTTCCTAAAATGTGAGGGAAATGCAAGGAATGCATTGATTATGTTGGCTCATTCTTCATCAATTTCACACATCACTAAACTTCGAATCCAATTTCAAAACATTTTGTCCAGAATTTAAGTTCTTAAAAAAGAAAGTAAATTCACAAAGAGCGGGTGAGAATTGAGACCAGAAAGTTAGAAAAGGACGAGACTTAGCGCCCTTTGGACGAATCTTTGCTTCCTGCTCGATAGGTTTAACTTTTTTTTTTTTTAATCTTACACTGTAGTATCACTATAATATTTAACCTTCCCATGACCGTGGTTTTTACATTAGCAATGCACCGTCCTTTAAAGAAGCAATTATTTGTTATTACAATGGATAAATATTCGTTTTGGTACCTAGATTTGACTTAAAAAATTCAAATGGGTACCTAAGGTTTTTTCTCCAATTAGGTACTTAAATTTAACCTCAATGTTCAATTTGGTACCTAAATTTTTTTTGGGTCCAATTAGATACCTTAACTTAGCTTGATAGTTCAACTCGATTCAAATAATTAAGTATTAATTTGGAAAAAAAAACCAAGTTTAGGCACTTAACTGAATCAAATTAAACTTTAGGTACCAAATTAAACCTTGAAGTCAGGTTCAAGTACCTAATTAGACAAGAAAAAACCTTAAGTACCAATTTGAACCCTAAAAACTAAGTTAAAGTACCAAAATATATATTACCTTATTAAAATTTTATATTTTTCTTAAATATTTATAGATTAATTTAAGAGTTGTTATTATATACATCAAGTAAAATAAACTTCACAAATAAATTTAATATGACGTCGTTTATTCTAAAAACTCGTATCTAATTTTTAATTTACTTGTAAAATCTAAAAATGAAGCACATTTCACAAATTACAATCCTTAAGATTAAAAACTTAATTTAAAAAATTTTAACAAGTTTGACTTTTAATAAGGAAATAAGTACAATAATATATATTTATGATTACTCTATTCAATATTATACAAAATGACACATAAATATTAGATATGAATATTTTACTACAGGCATCTGGTAAATTTATCAATATAATCATATTTGTCATGCATGTAAAATTTCGAATTAATCCAATATCTCAATCATATTGTTCTAAAATATTGTTTATATTAATCTATATTTAATGGTTGAAATTTTTTTACTTAAAATAAATAGTAAAAAAAATCTTTACTTCAAACTTGAAATGTATGATCCATAAAAATATTTTTAAAACATATATAAGTTAATAAATATTTTTAAAAATGTTAAATTCAAGTTTTAAGTTGGTATTTAATGTCAAAACTAATGATTAGATTAATCAAAATATTTGATTAAAATAATACTTTAATTTAAAGATTTAATTGAAATATTTTTAAAGTTTAAAATCAACTTAAAATTTAGTCAATTTATTAGGGCGGTTGGTGCAATTAAGCTCTTTTTTTCTTTTTAAGTAGTTCATCTTTTATATCAAGGATGTTTGAATCGAGAACCGACAGATGTATCGATCTGGAAAAAGGTTTTGAACTGATAGACTAAAAATTGGTATAGACCGATTGAATCTGTTAAAAATCAATTGAATTAGGATTTTTAAAATTGTTTTAAATGTTTGATGGTTTTTTAATCGAATTGATTAGATTGATGGAGCTAGCAAACCGTTGGTCTTGATTTAAAAAACAATTGAATTTGAGTACAAAGACACTTTATATAGCACTAATATTTGAGAATTGGGGGTGATGTATATGTATGTAGGTGATTTTGAGAAGTTCATACGGGTGACAATGATATTGCCATTAACGGGTCAACAATACTCTGAGAAAGTATCAGAGAATTGCGTTGCTATTTGGAAATCTCTTGGAATCTACACTGATGCAGAAGCAAAAGCCATTGAAAAATTCATTGAAGTCTTCAAGGATGAAAACTTCCCACCTGGCTCGTCCATTCTTTTCACTATTTCAGGCCAAGGTTCCTTGACTGTAAGTCCAAATACCTTTTCTAAACAAAAATGGAAATTCTGAATTGCCTAATTGATCAACAGTCCAAATTACTAACATGGGTCAAATTCATTGCTCTAAAACAAATACAGATTGGGTTCTCCAAAGATAGCTCAGTACCAGAAGGTGGGAAAGTAGTGATAGAGAATAAACTACTTGCAAACTCAGTGCTGGAATCCATCATTGGTAAGAATGGAGTTTCTCCTGCAGCAAAGGAAAGCTTGGCATCAAGATTATCACCATTGTTCAATGACTGTGGAGCCGACAGTGAAAAACCTCAGTCTTAAGTTGAGTTTCAGTGTCTGTTTCAGACCAGCTGATGTTATTGTTTTCTTAAATCTTGTGTGGTCTTTTTATATAGCAATGAAGCAAATAAAGTGTAATTTGAATTCTAGTTTCGAACTCAAATATTCCACTGAATCATCATCTCTGGGTTATCTTTGTTTTCAGGAAATGTTTCCATATTTGAGAATTCAAAGTCTATGTATTTTTATGTATTAATAAATTGGCTGCTCACCATTTTGATCTTGTGCACTGTGATGTTTGGGGGTCATATTCCTGACACAGTGTCATGGTGAAAAGACAAATTGGCAAAATTGTTTGAGTCTAATACTTTTACTCGTCCAAATTTCTGGTGGATTTGAGGTTTAAATGGATAACTTGGCTCATGAACGAGTTTAATTTAAAATAGACATTTTATATTCATAAAAACACCTTAAAAATTTTTAAAAATACTTTTTTCGGTTTTTTTACCAAATTAATATAAAAAAAATTAATTACGAAAATGGTATGAGAAACAGATTAATTACGAAAATATGCATTTGTTACGGTGTTTCGTCGGTGCCACCTGATATATTGGCAGCACCAAACTTAAATGTGATGACTTAAAGTATTTAGGGACCTAATATGAAAATTACCCATTTTGATTGGCTACTAAAAAATGCTTTAAGGGTTTAATTGTTTTGTAAATCCTCCTTGTTATCGATTTGATTCACTGACACGATATAAAATTATAATTATAAAAGCATTAGAAAAACCTTATTATATATAAATTATAATTATTAGTTAAATTTATAGTTTCTAGATATAATATGAGCAAAAAGAAAACTATTCTCAATCCCGTTAACTGTTATATAGGATATGATCTGAACAAAAAATTTATTTTTCAAAAAATAAAAAAAATTATTTCTAGTGGGAATTGGCTTTTTTATAAAGATACTTTTTGTTAAATTTTTTTTTAACTAATTGGTAACAGGCTCTCTACTTTTAGCGTTGAAAGGGAATAAAATAAAATAATAATAGGCACTCTTGAAGCCTTATTTCAGCAATCATCTAAATGGGAAATTTATTATTAGGTCCTTGAATACTTTAAGTCATTACATTTTAATATGGTGTTACCAATATGTCAGACGGCACTGTTAGAACACTGTAACAAATGCCTATTTTCGTAATTAATTAGTTTCTCATATTGTCGGGCTTTTATATATATGATATTAATACACTATAGTTATTCAAATTTGGCTCGGTTCTAAATATAGACTCAAAATTTTGCATAAACTCCTCATATTTGTAAATAATTAATCAAGTCTATATTAGATCCACTTGTATTATTGTTTTGAAAAAAAAAAGGTATATATTACTTTTAATTTAAATTTTAGCTGTCTTTTTCTTTTATTCAAATTATTTTTTACAGCTTAACATAGTTTTTAATGTTTACATGGTATTACATTATTACATATTTAATTTTATGTGGCATAAATTACATAATATATGAAAAAGAATTAAGAAAAATATTACAAAAGTACAAAAACATGTTAGGTTGGACTTGAACGTTAAATATTAAAATTTAAGCCCGACTCCTATTTTAAGCAAGTCCATTTTTTATTTGTCCAAATCCACTATTCGAACCTCGTATTTTTGTCCAAATTCTTACCTATTTCAAGTA
Organism: Gossypium hirsutum; assembly: GCF_007990345.1. Taxonomy (NCBI): domain Eukaryota; kingdom Viridiplantae; phylum Streptophyta; class Magnoliopsida; order Malvales; family Malvaceae; genus Gossypium; species Gossypium hirsutum. The sequence continues at coordinate 2,540,936 of NC_053436.1, forward strand.
GGTCTTCAGGATTAATCCAGATGACCTAAGTCCACACTTCCAACAATATCATTTTTATATATGAATTTTGATTTAATTTAATTGTAAAAATAAAAATTTTATTTTAGCTCGATTTTCATAAACCACTTATTTGTGCACTAACAATAATATTTATTTGTTGTTCTAAATTTTTGTATAGAATCAAAATAAAAATTTTATGAGTAGAATTATGATAGACTGAAATCAACAACTTTAGCATAGTTCTAAATTTCACCTAGCCTTCCGCAAATGACTTCAAGCAAAACTACCCCGAAGGATTGAACATGATTTCTCTGTTAGTTTTTGCGTTGTCAAGTATTTCGGGTCGATATATCCAAAGCTTCCTTTCACCGTCGTACTCACATGTGTCCGATCAATATCTGGACTGGTCTTTTTTAGACCGAAATCAGCAACTTTAGCCATGAAATTCTTGTCGAGTAGTGTGTTTAGCAGACTTGACATCGCGGTGAATTACTAACTTTGTTGAACCGATATGAAGATAGTGAAGTCCTTTGGCTGATCCAATGCTTATCTCGAGCCTCTGTCTCCAACTCAAGCCTGGATGACTTGAGCCATATAGATGATTCTTGAGTGTCCCATTCTCCATGTACTCATAAATTATGATTATCTCATTGGAGGAGGTTTGTGCAGCTTCAATTCAAAGGATAAATTTTGATAAATCCAGTTTGTTGTTCAGTTCCAATGCTTCAGAGCGGTTCAAAAGCTAGTTGGAAGACCTATTTGGGAGTGCCAGCTTTATGGGGAAGACCTAAAAGTCAAGTGCTTGATGTGATTTAGGATAAAATGATAGCAAAGATGAAGAATTGGAAGCTAATGACTTTATCTGTTGGAGGAAAGGTTACTCTAATTAAAGCTGTTGTGAGTGTTGTGCCTACCTATCTTATGTTTTGTTTTAAGTTCCCAAAAAAGTTGTGTGGTGAGATGAATTCAGTAGATAGTTGTTTTTGGTGGGGAAGTCAACAAGAGAAGGGTTCCATTCATTGGAAAAATTGGAAAAATATGACTTCTTTCTAAATTGGATGAAGGAATGAGATTTAAGGATTTGGAGATTTATGGAGAATGTAGCAAGAGCCTAATGCAATGTGAGTAAAGGTTTTAGAAGGTATATATTTTCCTAATAGTGGATTGATGGAAGCTAGAAAGGGTGGTCATGCTTCATGGGGTTAAGAGTAGTCTGATTGAAGGGAAATTTTTTCTTGTTAATGAACTCCAATGACAGATTATGAATGGGGAATCAGTGGATATTTGGAGGGATGCCAGGACTTTAGGAAAGAACGTCTGAGTTTTCATGGTCAGATTGATACTCCTCTTCCTAGGAGAGTGGCTGAATTGATAGTCAAGGAGGAAAGGGTTTGGGATTTATCTAGTACTGTTGACTACTTAGTGGAGGAAGAGGCTGAGGCAATTAAGGAAATTCAGATAAGTGGTACTGGTGATGAGGATAGGATGGTGTGGCCATATAACGAGGATAGGATGGTGTAGCTTTTAAGTTAAAGCAGTTTCACAAATTAAAACATGAAACTGAGATGAAATTTAGAAGTAATAAAAGCGTTTCAATATTAATAACACTATTGTTGCATATTCCCACTTATAAATATCTTATTTCGTTGATCCATAGACACCTCGCCAACACAAACAAAACAAATCCTTATAAGGTCCTCTCCTACTAAAATCTAGTATAATGTCGATATCAAGAAAGTCATTGCTTATGTTCCTAAATTTAGCATTCATGGCTATGTTTGTCACAGCAGGAAACGTTCGACAGCTGTTGCCACCATTTCCATTTGCGCCAACGCCGGGCCTGGCACCTTTTCAGCTTGGTGCAGTGCAAAATTGTTGGTCATCCCTTACCAACATACAAGGCTGTATGACGGCGATATCTGATTCATTTTTCTTTGGACAAATAGGTGCCATTGGCTCTGCTTGTTGCCAAGCCATTACTCATATTAGTGATGATTGTTGGTCTAAAATGTTCCCTTTCAACCCTTTTTTCCCCCCTTTTCTCAGGATCTTTTGTTCATCTCCAACACCACATGCAAGACCGATATTGAATGGCATTAGCGAATTGCTGCCGCAATTGTCGTCTCGAAGTGAAGTTGAAAAATGCTGGTCATCTCTTTCCAACGTTAATGGGTGTATTATGGAAATTTTGAAGTCACTTTCTGGTGGTACAATGCCTAGTCCTACTTGTTGCAATGCCATCATCAAACTCAATGACGATTGTTGGCCTAAATTGTTCCCTTTTAACCCACTCTTCCCTCCATTGTTGAAGAATTACTGCAGTGGCACAGCAGCAACACCTAAATGAACTAAATGTCCTCAACTAGTTCAAGCCCTTACAAAGAGAAAATCAAATAGTAGAAGGAGAGATCCTATGCTTAGATGTTTTCTCTAAGCATATTTAGGTTTCGTAAGGAGGGTGGTTTCTTTTTGGTGTTTTTAGGGCTGACTTCTTATTTTTGATAATAAAAATTTGATTTTATATATAGTTGCGAGAGAATAAGTTATATTAAAATGATTTTAAATTTAAGTAAAATATAAGAATTAAAATTGAAATTCGATTATGATCTCAAAATTATATTTAAAACAAAAATTTATGCTTTTACTATTGAGGTTGAAAAACAGTTTTCAACCCAAACCATGGTTTCATATTAAAAGATTTGGTAAATAAGTAGCTTTTTAAATCAAACATTTATTTTAATATAAGATTTTAAGCATACAACCCAAATTTTTTTGCTTTTTGACTTTTGGAAACAAAATTACCTTTCTTTATCTTATCATTAAATCTTCTATTTTACGACATCATGTTTAGATGTGTTTATGGGCCAAGTCAGATTCGGGTTAGGCTCAGATATGATATCAACACACTTCATACTTACCCAAGTCTTATCCAGCCCAAAATATAGGCCTAAAAGTTAGCCCAAATCTGTTAATATTGGTAATTAGTTAACCCAAACCCTAAAACAAAAATATATTTATGTTATTTTTAATTTTGATGGTTAATAATTTTATATACTTTTTTATAGATTTAATTTTTATATGTTATAAGTTAAATAATATAAAATATTACAAACTTAAAAATATGAGTCGGGCTTGAGCCTCGAATCTTTTAAACTTGAGCTCGGTCCATATTTTAAATGGGCCTAATTTTTTATCTAAACCCATTTTCTAAGCCTAATATTTTTACCAAAATTTCGGGTAGGCCTTCAGGCTTGGGCACGTGAACAAATCTAGTCTAAAATAGACATTTTGTCTTCCTAAAAGCACTTATAAATAACAATAGTAAACACCGTCAAATTTTTTAAATGCAGTTTTTCATAATACTTTTTAAAAGTACTTTTCAATCTCAATGAAAAGCGAACCCTTCAGTCATTACCTTTTCATTAAAAAAATGGACAAATATATGTAAAGAAGACCTTAATACCTTCGTTATACCTAGAGGTGCTAATGGGTCGAGTCGAGCCCAATCAAAATTTTAGGCCCATTTGTTAGGTTTGAGCTTGGCCTAGCCCAAAAATGGGCCTAAAATTTTGTCCAAGCTCAGCCCAGATAAAAATGCTAAAATTTGGGTCCGGGCTGGTCATATTAATTTTTTATATTATTTTTAAAAATATATATTACATCAAAAATACTAAAAATATTAAAATAAATATTTCTCAATAAATTGAAAATAAATTTTAAAAAGAACATATGCATACTTAAATAACACTAAGATAAATACAACTTAACAAGCGAATATTTCTAAAATAGTAACAAACTTAACAATGAAACAAAAGTTATATAATAACAACAAAATAGTAGTATCATAATAGTGAAATGATAGTAAAATAGTGAAAAAAAAAGAAGAAAAATAGCAACAAAATAGTAAAAAAAAATAGCAATTTTTTTGTTGCATATTCAGGCTGGGCCGGGCTAAAAAAATCCTTTCCCAATGCTCTAAATGTGTCTTACTTTTTTGTTCAAACCCATTTTTCAAACTTATATTTTTACCTAAACCCTCTCACTTTTTTTAGTGGATGCTGGACCCGGTTGTAGTTATACCTTTGTTTTATATATATACATTAGCAAAGTTTTGTTTTCATTGGAAGTTCACTTCAACAGCATTCTTAGTACAAGGGAGCTTCAATTTGTATATCAATTTTCTTCAAGATTAAATATAAATTTTTTTTAGATTTGTGGTTACTTTTTTAACTAGAAGTGTTTATGAGTAGGATCAATTAGGTTCGGGCCTATATATTATTACTATATTATATTTATTTAAATTCGAATCTACTTTAAATATAGGCTCAAAATTTTACTTAAATTCGTTCATATTTTTAAATGATTAATCTAAGTTCATTTTAGGTCAGCTCATATTAATTTTGTAAAAAAATTTGCTTTTAATTTAATATTTTTTATTTTATTAAAATTTTAAATTTTTACTAACTTAACATATTTTTTTGATGCTTACATGGTATTAAATTATTATATATTTAATTTTATGTGATGTAAATCACATAATATATGAAAATAAAAAATATATATATTACAAAAGTATAAAAAATACGCTAGACTAGACTTGGACTCTAAATGTTAAAGACCAAGCCCGACCCCTACTTTAATTAAGCCTATTTTCTTTGCTCAAATCTATTATTGGAGTCTCATTTTTGTCTCAATCCTAACATATTTTGAAGCTTTCAAGATTACATCTACTCCCAACAATACCATTAATACCATTGCTTATTTGTACACTAACAATTATATTTATTGTTCTAAATTTACATAATTGAATCAAAATAAAAATTTTATGAGTACAATTAAATTAAAAATAATTTTTTTTTACGAATATAATTATACTAAATTAAAATTTATATAAGTATTTCATATTAAATCGAAACTTTTGTTTAATTTTAAAATTTCACTATTAAAAAAAAGATTTGGTTAAGAAAGTACATAAAATTATATTACAAATGGCCCGGCATATACAAAACTCAAATGTCAAAATTGACGACATCATTTTTCACACAGAAATATTGACATAACTGTTAAAGTTTTGTGACTTGAATCCATCATTTGATTTTTATCATTAGTGAATATGTTTTTCACATAAAAATTATATTTTCTTAATTTTTTTTTTATTGATTTGTGATTCTCATTGATTTGCGATTGTTCTACTGTGGTTATCGAATTTATTATAACAATGCAAAAGCATCAAAGCTGCTTCAGGTAATAATGAATCCATATGATAAAATCCCAGTAAATAGAAATGCAAAAAAAAAAAAAACTACAGATTTTGCAACCATAACAAAAAGCTTATACAGAAACTGGAATGAAATGAAATTCAGCCCCTCATTTGCTCTTGTTCACTCAACAGTTGAGCAAAAACTGTAGTCATTGAAACACCAGCAAGTTCGCCTACGCTACCGGTTCGGCTGAACTCTAAGCTTGTTTCCGAGTGCCCGCCATGGCTGATTTCGGAAGAAAGCTCACCATTGTGATTGGTGTTTGTTTCATTCCCTTGAAGTTGAAGTGCAGACTCCAAGTTCCATAGGACATCTCCCATTGAAGGCCTATAAATTCCATGTTTCCCCAAACATTTCTCAGTTATCTCCCAAAACTTGTTTAAAGACTCTTTTCTTATTTCACCAACAACACTAGGATCTACAATGTCTTCCAATCTCCCATTGCGGCGAGATTTCAATGCCCAGTCGACTAAATTCACCTTTTCTCTCGGAAGGGATGGATCGATAACTGGCCTTCCACAAAGGACTTCAAGCAAAACTACACCGAAGGAGTAAACATCTGATTTCTCTGTTAGTTTTTGCGTTGTCAAGTATTCCGGGTCGAGATATCCAAAGCTTCCTTTCACCGCCGTACTCACATGTGTCCGATCAATATCTGGACCGGTCTTTGATAGACCGAAATCAGCAACTTTAGCCATGAAATTCTTGTCGAGTAGTATGTTAGCAGACTTGACATCGCGGTGAATGATTGACTTTGTTGAACCGGTATGAAGGTAGTGAAGTCCTTTGGCTGATCCAATGCTTATCTCGAGCCTCTGTCTCCAAGTCATGCCTGGATGACTTGAGCCATATAGATGATTCTTGAGTGTCCCATTCTCCATGTACTCATAAATTATGATCATCTCATTGCTTTCATCACAGTAACCGATCAAAGATACTAAATGGCGGTGCCGGAACTGAGATAACATTTCGATCTCGGTCCTGAATTCTACGAGGCCTTGACTCGATTGCGGAGTTCCCCTTTTGACTGCAACTTCGGTTTCATCTCTCAATACTCCTTTATAAACTTTACCGAAACCGCCAACCCCAATAACCAAATTTTCATTGAAATTATCAGTGGCCTCTACGAGCTCTATGAAAGGAAAGCGGGCAGTCCCATTGGAGTATACGCTTCCTGTCATAGGAATATTTTGTCCTCCACCCCCTGAATCCGGCTTTCTTCTTCTTCTTCGGCAGAAAAGGAAGACAAGTGCAGCCAAAACAACGAAAACAAACAATCCAACTGCCACACCAACTATTAGTGTTGTCTTGGAAGTTCTTGAGGGGACAACTTCAGGGACATCAAGCCTGCCCTTATCATTATTTATTTTCATGATCTCCAAACCATTGAGAATGACACTAGGGAAGTTGACTATATTCGAGGAACCGACGCTTACATTAAGCTTGCGACTTGCACTGGCCCTTGTGTAGACATCCATGAAATATGGGACACCTAAAACATGTGATGTCTGAGAACCAAGATCAAGATGACCTGCTGAATGTGTATTGATGAAAATCTCAAGAAAGACACCTTGCTGAGTAGAATTACTTACGATATCGCAAAAATGAAGCCGGACAGCATAATCGAACCCCGGGTCAACATCAAAGCTCCATGTCAAATTCGCATTAAGGTTCGGGTCATCCAAGTTAAACCGAGTGGCAGTGCCATATACAGAAGCTGGAGCAATATCTTCAGTCACCAATCCTCCAGTAAAATTAACAGCTGAGACATTTGACACAAATGATCCTAGATTTTTGTCTATCAAATATGAATCATCTGAAACCCAAAGTCTCCATAAGGTATCATTTTGTGGAAGCACTGTTGAATTCCCCATATCCACCCTTGCAACTGTCTCCAATGCAAGTTCCCTCAAGCTTTTCTTATCGCCTTTTCGATCGACTGTTTTAGCGTCTTCGGGAACGACATTCTCAGGGATCGAAAGAACTTCCAAGGCATTAATGAAAGCAAATGACTTGGAATCCGGGATAAAACTAAGAACCAGGTTATTAGAAGTAATGTTTAAGCTGTATTCCTTAACAACAGAAACATTCCCTGATTGGGGTTCTCTAGTAAGGCTAAAGTTTTGAGCTGAAACAGAGTATTTAGCCTTGCTCATATCATACCCTTGGAAAACAAATGGAAAGAAATGAAGGCGAATCCAGTGCCTCCCTTGTTCTTTGATTGAAAAGCTGTAATGGGAAGGTCCATTGAAGATTCTAGCAGTTTGATACAGTGTTGAATCATAGTAAAGTGAGATGGAGTTCGAACTAGAATTGGCAGAAATATGCTCTGGGGTTGAAAGTGTATGAGATGAAGTATTTGTATTATCAGCTACAAACACTCGAACACCGATTGATCTATTTTTGAAGGATCCACAATCTATCAAATAGTTATCTACAGGGTTGAATCCTAGTGAAAGATTAAGTAAACAAAAGAGAAATGAAATCCCAAAAACCAATCTAAAATTCCCAGGATTCTCCATGAGAGAACAAACTGCACTTAAAAATGGAATATATATATAAACCTAACAAACTATAACATAAAAAGAAGCTAACCTGAGATTTGTAGATAAGAAAACTGACGAGCTAAGAACTTGTAAAAAAAAACCAGTAAACAAAAATCAATGAAAAGAATGATAAAAAGAGGAGAAAAAAACCCAATTTGAAGAAAGGAACAAAAACAAACAAAGATAATATCACATTACGAAAGTAATGAGGTTCACAAGCTGTTCAAAACTTCAAATTATCTTTCAGAACACCTTATGGGAAAGAAACAGGTAATGAGAAAAAGACTAGAAAAAGTAGATGGTTTAATTGAGTAGAAAAAGGCAAAATAAATATAATAAATAAATGAAAAGGAATGAAAAATCTGGGTCAAAAGGATTTGAAAGTTTGAATAAGAAGTAGATATAATTGAAGTACGAGAGGACAGCTATGGAGGGTGGCTGAGTCTCTCACCTTCCTCGCGTGTCTATGTTAAATACTGTTTGCTTTTTGTTAATTACATTTTACCCCTTTTATTTTAAAAATCAACAAATCAGTCCTTAGATCAAATAGTAAATTAGTTTTTTTTAAAAAATTTAATCAATTTTTACTGTTAAAAACTGGTTCTGTGCGTTAGCATGAGATATACGTGGCACACCACATGTCATTATCTAGTTATTTTGTCAGCCATGTTAATTTTTAACCGTATAAATAGATAAAGTTTTTAATAAAAATGATCAATTTACTCTTCGGTTTAACATATATATGGACTAATTTGTTCATATTTCTTTTTGTAAAGAGATAAAATGTAATCTAACTTCTAGTATAGGGGCCTCTACGATACTTTTAACATTTTATATTTCAAAAATAAATTAGAAAATGTTAATTTATAAAATCCTAAATTATATTTACATTAGAATAATATTTTTTATTATTAAAATTTATATATTAGAAATATATTTTATGAAAAGTTGAAAGAAATTGTTTGAAGAAGATACTATTAAAAAAGAAATTTATGAACATCAAAAGGAGTAGTATTCATGGATTATAAAGCAGAAGAGATATGATAGTTGTAATAAAAACATTTTGAATTTAATTATTTTTTTGTAATATTTTAATTATTTAATTAATTTATTAATTTAAATAATAGTAGTATTAAAATAATATTTTTATATAACATTGAAAGTGGAATGGAATGAGAAGGTTCAAACTTTGTGTTGCAAGAGCTTAATCACCGCTCCATATAAATCTAGACTAGTATAGTATTAATATAGTTAAAAGTATTATAGAAGCCCTTATATTAAGAGTCAGATTGCATTTTGTTTCTCTATTTAAAATGGATAAATTAGCCATTCTACATTAAATCAAATAGTAAATTAGTCATTTTTATTAAAAATTTCATCTATTTGTACTGTTAAAAATTGACATGCTTAACATAATAGTCAAACAGTGACACGTAGTGTGTTATATATACATCATGTTAACGTACGAAGACTAAATTTTAATAATAAAAATATATGAAATTTTTAACAAAAGAACTAATGTACAAAGGCTAACTTTCTTATTTTCTGAATCGAGAGAGTAAAATACAATCTAATCCGTAATATAAAAACTTTAACTATACCTTTACCTATTATAATATTATCTTTTATCAAAAGAATAGTATTATAATGTTATCGAATAAAGGTGACATGTTTGAACGTAAAATTCATGGTTAGACTACAACTTGGACCCACAATTTTAATTTTATTATTTTAAGTATTTTGTCTTTTTTTTTGGTTAAGAATTACGTTTCGTAATTTTATTTTGAAAATACAATAAAAAAACAAAATTTGCCAGTTACAGTTTTGAAAGCATATTTTCGTTTTCACTTGTAAAACATGTTTTTTTTTATATTTTTTAAATTTTATGGGTAAATTATTAAATTAGTCATTTTTATTTAGTTCAGGTTACATATTAGTCGTTTATGTTTAAAATATTACATTTTATTCACTTACATTAACGTGTTGTAATATTTTAGTCACTGAGCCATTAATTGTCGTTAACGGTATAACGATAAACTAACGTAACATGTTATTATACAATCGGTCTCCGTATTTTTTGTTTTGAGCATTTTTTCTTTTATGTACTTTTAAATTTTTTTTTCTTTTTTTTCCATTCTTTTATGCTTCTTTCTCTGTTTTTCTCCCTTCTCCATCTCTTTTAATGTAGTTTTTCTATATTTTTCATTTGTTAAAACTAAAGGCGAAGAAAAAATGAAAATAAAGAAATAAAAAGAAAAAAATAAATTGTTCAAAAAAATAAAAGTATAGGGCCTAGTTTTAACAAATAGAAAACATAAAAAAAACTAATTTAAAAGAGATGGAGAAGAGAGTAAAACAAAGGGAGAAGCAAAAGAGAATAGAAAATAAAGAAAAAAATTAAATTGCTCAAAACGAAAAAATATGAGGACTAATTTTATAATTTAACTTAAAAATTTTATTTGAAATGATGATTTAATGTGCCACGTCAACTTATCATTACACCATTAATAGTAATTAATAACTCAGTGACTAAAATATAATATAAGATAAACAAAAGTGAATATTTTAATAATTTACCTAAATTTATAAAATAAAAATTATTTTCAGAAAATAAATATAAATATAAAGATGAACTAAAATATTTATTTTAATAAAGAGGATAATATAAATATAATTTTTAATGAAACATCCCATTGATGCTGTTTTATTTCTTGTCGCTATCGGAATGATGTGGAAACGCGTTTTCTAAATCAAACCGGCGCAAATGACGGCGAAAAGAGAACATCCTCTGCGGCCACGTTCGCGGGTTCTTTTTAATACCCAAACAAATTGAACAGTACAACAATCGTATGATGCCCGGCGTCATTTACTTTCCCAAATTTATTTATAGAATTATAAAACATAATTTAAACACAAATCTTATTGCACTTGTATGGGTGTAAAAATTACAAATTTAGAATACAAATGTCTGTTGAAAAATAACCTATTTAGCGAGAGTATATAAAAGTATGAAAAGACTAAAAGACCATCAAAATAATAATAGTAGTCATTTAATAAATAGGTATATTAGTCATTTCCTAGCTGAGCTGGTACCTAGTTAACCCGTGACACAAACTCAGTCAAGGGTTTTATTAATAGTATAATATTTTAATTTGATTATTTTTAGGTGTGTTTCATTATATATTGAAAATTTTTAATATTTATTTTTGTAAATGTTTTTATAATTATATTAACTTTTTCCTTATTATATAAAATTTTAAAAAAAAAAGTGTTGAATATAATAAGTAGATATTAATGTTGAAAATATTAAATTAATTTTATTTTTAAAATTTTATTTATAAAATAAATTATTTTCTATTTTATTAAAAATAAAATATTCAAATTATTAACTTTAATTTTATCCAAAACTAAAATAAATAATACCATATTAATAATATTAAAATTATGAAATAATTAATTTTTAAAAATCAAAATTTACTATTATCAAACAAAATAATTATATAGAGCGCTTATTTTTATTAATATATAAAATTGTTTTATAATATAAATTTTGTGCTTATAAAATTCAGTTTATTAAATAAACCCTTAGTCTTTATACTTTTCAATTTTTAAAATTGTCAATTTTGATCAAACGATAATTGTTAATCTTATTAAGTTAAATTATTTTATTTTCAAATTTTTATGCAGCAAACAAATTATCACATGTATAATTTCATGTTAACTTATTATTTTCACATAATACTTATAAAAAAAGCTACATTATTTTAGTTAATAGATTTAACGCCTATCATTTATCAGAATTGAAGTTTGAAATTTTGAAAAGTATATGTGCTAAAAATGATAAATTAGATAACATCGATTAAATCCACAATTTAAGAGGACCAGTAACAGAATTTGACCTAATGGATTAACTGATTCAATTTGGTTTAGGATTAAAATTTTAAAATTTGAAAAGTATAATAGCTAAAAATGAATAATTTAAAAATCACAGGGCAAATTTTGGCCAAATCATAGTATAGGGATTACATCCACAGTTTATACATAGTATAGGATCTAATATCAAATTTTGACCTATAATTGTATAAATGTATCGCATATATTTTACATTAAATCAAAGTTTGTAATTGGTAAAAAATATGGGACCGACAATTGAGTGTCTAAGGGAGCTTCCACTCCTTGACCACTAAAGGTGTTTGAGACTGTTTTCATATTTGTAATGTTAGCAATTTATGAACCATGTTTATGGGATGTGTTAATTATGTGGAGGATATCTAACCCATCTTGGGAAACACATTTGGAGGATCGGAGAACCTTATCTAATCCCTTAGATTATGAATATTGGATTGGATTGGAACACTGCATCCTTAGCTGCCAAGAGTCTATATTTACTTTGTTCTTTATTATTATATTGTATTCAACTTATAATGTGGTTGTTTTATAATGATTGATATAGATATTCTTATGTTATCAAGTCTCGAAATATTTTATATAATTGAAAGACTTGTTTAGGTTGTTATAAAGAGAGAATTGAGCAGTTAATCTATTCAAGTGATGAACTTTATTTTATGAGTGCATATTAATAGTAAAACCTTTTGTATTATGGTTTTATTTGTATTTATAGGGGTGAATTTAGTGATGAAAGCGTCATTCTTCAAGGATTCATGGTACAAAAGTGAGGAAATTGTCACGAGTGCGTGATAGATTAGTATCACTTGTTGTAAGTGTTGAATATAATGAATATTTCTCATTGAGTTAGGCTTCACAGACATACCGCAAACTTAAGGAAACCGAACTGCGTAACCAACTCTTGTGTCTTCTGTTTGTTTATTATTTACATTGTAATGCTTGAAGGAGTGTCCACTCCCTTATCACTCCTTTCAAGCATATAGCTTATATCTCATCAACAATTTTAAAACTTCAATACTAATTTTAAGACTTTTACCTCTAATTTTTTTAAATATTTTATAGAAAAAATTCATAAAAATAAATAAATGTCAAAAATAATTGTTTTTAACAAAAAAAATGTCTTAGTAAACAAACGTACGCATTCATTTTGAAACATTTTATTAGATAATTACGTTTATTTCCTTTAGATTAAGAGTTATTTTTTTTAAGTTCATGTATGATTTATTTATGTTATTATTTTTCACATATAATTATCTTTCCAGAACTTTGCTCATACAATGAATCTATTAAATGATTTTCATAATACACTCAATAATTAAAACCCTAACTACCAAAAAAACATAAGGATAAAAGTAGCCTTACAATGTACAATTGTCTGTACTCACTATTCCCAAATTGTCCTCACATAGAAGTGAAATAACTCTCCAATAAAGCTGATAATATGAAAGATGGATCTACCCTACAAATGTTCTCAAAGTCAACTCAATAAAGCCCTCTAAACGCATGCTTAATCAAGCCATTCAATAGCCTTTATATAGGCAGTGCATATGTAGTATTTCGCTTGGATAACCTCATCCTATCAACTTAAAATTTAAACTTTAAATGGCCTTTGAGCAATCAAGCGATTATCCTTGATTTAAATAATGTGCTAAGCCTTTTAAATCTTTGTCTTGCTGGCTAGATTATTTGTCTCTTGAATAGAAGAGTCATTGTGAAGTTCAAAATTGTCAAAGCTTTTTATAAATAATCTTTACATTTGCTGCTTATTTCGAGTTACAAAAATATCTATCAAGATAGATATTGATTGTTACTATTTTCGGTTGAAACTCATGTTGCAACATTAAATGTAACAAAACTTTGCGTCCGTCAATGTTCCAACAAACTCTAAACAACACCTAAAGTTAAAATTTTCATTAGGCAAACATGTCATGATGCACTAGCTACCGAAGACAACATGGCCAAAAAGAGCAAGGCATAAAGACTCGAGGTGCTCGAGGTGGTCTAATGGAAACAAAACCATTTTGTCCATTTGCAAGTGTAGTGTGGGAGACATGGCCAAAAAGAACAAGGCATAAAGACGACTCAAGGTGCTCGAGGTGGTGTAATGGAAACAAAACCATTGAACATGTCTTGTTCTTTTGTCCAATTGCAAGTGTAGTGTTGGAGGCTTGCAGTCTCAACTATAAACGATAAGGAATGACTTACAAAAATTTTTAAGTTTGGTTGGAAGGTATTATTTCCTCCTTTTCAAACTTTGGCTCTTTTCCTTCTTTTTTTTGTCGGGTTATTTTTAGAACGAAAAATAATTTCGTCATTAATAACATTAATAAGGATCCTATTTCAACATGGTAAGGAGCTTTCCTCTTTTTCTCTAAAATCATGACGTACCCGTAAGATCGGTCACATGATCGTATTACCGATTACTTGGAAAAGGTTACCTCCAAACTTCTTTTAAGAAAAATTATGATTCTTCAATGGCAAAAGGTGAGACATATGCTAATATTGTGATTGTTTGTAGGGATAGTAATGAGATTATTGTTAATGGTTGAAAGGCAAAATGTTCTCATTGAATCCAACCATAATCATGATATAGTTCATCACAAGAGAAGCCAATATGCTTGCATGTAAAATTGCTAAATGTACTCGTCCAAGAACAAAAGAAAAAAAAAGCCACCAAAAGTTCATTTAAATAAAATTATAATTAATGTTTCCCATACTTCTTTACAATTCCCATTTTTAAATTCAACTCTAATGGTGCAGGATTCGAGTGCGTTGAAGCGCATTATCCTCCTATTTATGGGTTGAGGAGGAGCTATGGATAGTTTTTAGGCATTATGTCAAAAAAATAGATATGATTATAACCTATAATGAGAACGTATAAGGACTAATTTTTAACAGTAAAAATGGGTGAAATTTTTAACGGAATGATCAATCTGTTCTTTGATCTAACATAAAGAGATAAATTTATCTAATTTTTTAAGTAAATGAGACAAAATACAATCTAACTTTTAATATAAAGGCGTGCATATTATTTTTACCTTAAAAATAGTAATAATCCCAACTTAAAATTTATTGAATTTTACATGAATTAAGTTCTAATATATATATCCGTATGTTTTTTATATTTCATTCAAATCATAACATCAATGTGATAATAAAAAAACTAAAATATGCTGCTAATCCTTGTATTTGTATAAAATTAATAATTTAATCCTTATATTTTAAAAACTAAAAAGCCAATCCTTTTATTTTAAATTTTATCAAAATACTGGGATTAACAATATATTTTAACCTTGCTTGCATTATTTATTACACAGCTTTCTCTATGTATATATCTAAAATATTATCATAATATTTTGTTTGTATGTATGACAACAAAGAAATCACTGTTTCCAATTATTTTTTAAAAATAAACTCAATTAATTGATTCACAGAATCACGGACACAATTTTATATAAATTAATATTTATTTTTGTCAATTTGATCCATTTTAGATTACACTTAATTTAACCATTAATGGTGAAGTTAAATGATTCTTCAAATTAACTTTAGCCATCCCTCCCGCACTAAACAAGCAAACCAATAAAAAAATCATCTTAGTCCTTATATTTTTGTATATTTAAAATTTAGTCATTGTATTTTTATTTCAAGGAATTTACATTTTCTACTTTTCAAATTTAAAAGTTCAAGTCTAATTTTTAACATAGATAAAACTCTTTTGTCAAATTCAGATTCATTACAATGTAGAGGAAAATTAAAGTAGAAAAACTAAATTCTAATTTTACAAAGCATTAAGGACTTATAGTAAATTTTAACCAAAAATACCATGTGCAACGTGTTATGCACCCATTGGTCAGAATGATCGCCCACGTACACCTTCTCTCCTAAGAAAAAAGAGGCTTCGTAGATCTCAGATCAGATAATTTGGTTCAGCCAAAGAGTATTTACAGAACTTAATATTATTATTTATAATTATTTTTAAATATTTTAAATTTAATTCATTTTAAAAAATATATAGTTTTATAAATCTTATTGAAGTTACCTTTCAGTTTTCTCTTAATCCGTTACACTACCCAACGAAAACTCTAATAATAAAATTAATTAATGATAATAATAATAATATAATTACCAAATAATTAACATTTTCACGTGAATTCTCAAGTTCTATAATATAATAACCAAATTTGCAGAGATTCATCACGCAAAAAAAAAAATGTCTCGTATTATAGCTGAAAACAATGGAGGTGGTCATGTACTAGACGCCGCGACAGGCGACGGAACTCCGGTCTGTGAAACCAGCGTTGATGTCGCGAAGCTGCCGTCAATGCCATTTCTTCTTTCTTTCAACCATCTTACTTACAGTGTAAAGGTCGGCCGCAAGATGCCGCTGTTTCCCGGCGGCGATAGAACAAAGACGTTGCTTAATGGTATCTCTGGGGTGGCTAGAGACGGCGAGATACTTGCGGTGCTCGGAGCAAGTGGGTCAGGGAAATCAACACTCATCGACGCTTTAGCTAATAGAATATCTAAAGGCAGTTTGAAAGGTAACATCACTTTAAACGACGAAGTTGTTGAATCTCGGGTGTTGAAATCGATTTCGGCTTACGTTATGCAACACGATTTGCTTTTCCCAATGCTCACCGTCGAGGAAACCTTAATGTTCGCCGCCGAGTTTCGGCTTCCTCGAACCATGTCTAAATCCAAGAGGAGAACTCGTGTTCAAGCTTTGATTGATCAATTAGGGTTAAGAAATGCCGCTGAAACTATTATCGGTGACGAAGGCCATCGAGGTGTTTCTGGCGGAGAACGACGTCGTGTGTCGATCGGAATCGATATAATTCATGACCCCATTATTTTGTTCTTAGATGAGCCTACATCAGGGCTTGATTCCACAAGTGCTTTCATGATAGTGAAGGCATTGCAAAGGATTGCTCAAAGTGGAAGCATTGTTATAATGTCAATTCATCAGCCAAGTTATAGAATTCTTGGTTTACTTGACAGATTGATAATTTTGTCTACTGGCCAAACTGTTTATACCGGTTTACCGACGAATCTGTCGCTATATTTCTCCGAATTTGGGTACCCCATACCGGAGATGGAAAATAAAACGGAGTTTGCTCTCGACTTAATTTGGGAACTCGAAGGATCTCCTGAAGGAACAAAAAGTTTGATAGAATTCAACAAGAAATGGCAGAGCAAAGAGCCGGTCCGTCTCTGTTCGTCGCTAAAAGAAGCAATTAGCGTCAGTATTTCTAAAGGCAAACTTGTTTCTACTTCAACAGCCATGGTCCCTAGATTTGCAAACTCTTTCTGGAAAGAAATACTTGTTTTATCAAACAGATCGATCTTAAATTCAAGGAGGATGCCGGAGTTGTTCGTTACTCGATTAGTGGCGGTTTCAGTGACAGGGTTCATTTTAGCGACCATGTTTTGGCAACTAGATAATTCACCAAAAGGGATACAAGAAAGATTAGGGTTTTTTGCATTCACAATGTCAACGACGTTTTATGCTTGTTCCGACACTCTCCCTGTTCTTCTCCACGAAAGGTACATTTTCATGAGAGAAACAGCTTACAATTCTTACAAAAGATCATCTTACGTTATATCAAATGCTTTGGTCGCTTTACCGGGACTAATCATCCTATCATTTGCTTTCACGACGATAACATTTTGGGCAATAGGCCTCAACGGCGGATTTTCAGGGTTCTTATATTATTTCTTGATCATACTCGCTTCATTTTGGTCCGGAAGTTCACTCGTCACATTTCTATCCGGTATTATCCCACATTTGATGTTAGGTTACCCTATTGTCGTCTCTATTTTAGCATGTTTCTTGCTCTTTAGCGGCTTTTTTATCAATCGGGACCGAATCCCAACCTATTGGATTTGGTTTCACTATTTATCCGTTATCAAGTATCCTTATGAAGCGGTTCTACAAAACGAATTCAATAATCCGACGGAATGTTTCATGAGAGGAATTCAGTTATTCGACCACACGCCACTCGTAACAATTCCAAATGCCATGAAAGTGAGATTGTTGCAGTCATTTAGCGATGAATTAGGGACGAAGATTACAAGCTCGACATGCTTTTTAAGGGGAGTCGATATTTTGAGAAACCAAGGGATTACAGATTTGAGCAAATGGGATTGCTTGTTCATTACCTTGGCATGGGGATTCTTTTTCAGGATTTTGTTTTATTTCTCTTTGTTATTTGGAAGCAAAAACAAGAGAACATGAAAATTGATAAAATAAATTTGCTTTAATTTGTGTTTTTTTTTTAACTTCAATTTGTCTTTTTATAGAGGTGAGTTCATCAACTTTGAAATTAATTGTGGGTTTAGATAGTAAGTGCGTTTACTTGCGATTAATATATGATAGTGATATTGTAGTGTAACTAAATGTATCGCAATGCCCATCCAAACCTATATTAAGAACTATTAATCAAGAAAAAAAACGCTGAAAATAGACTTTCATGTTTTAACATGAAATCAATACGTATATATTAACTAAATCTCATGCATTATTTTGGGAGACCCGTCTTGAAAATAGCTTTGAACTAATTAGATTGAGAATCGGTATGAATCGATTAAAAAACCGGTTGAATCAACAGTTAAACTAAAATTTTTGAATTTTTTTAAATTCTTTTTGAAGTTAATATCTTTTTAATCGGACTAACAAACTAGTGTCCTAATTTGTTCGACCGCCGGTCTGGTTTAAAAAGAGCATTGCTCCCAAGTATATCACTTTTATCATTTTTTTTTACAAGCATAAAATTCAATTCGCCCCCAATATTATAAAAAAAATTCATTTTAGCCTTCTATTTAATTTTCACCTTTTTAGTTTTTGAACTTGTAATTATTTGTCAAATCACCCTCAAAATGAACAAAAAAATTAACAAATGTTAACTTTGTTGACGTTGTGGTATCACGTGGACTGTCACGTTAGTAATTAATTTATCTTTTCAAAAAATTTAAAAATATATTATTTTATAATTTTTTAAAATTTTAATTAATTGATGATATGGCAATCCTCATGTATATCATGTCATCCAAGTTAAATGAATGTTACTTTTTTTTTTATCTATTTTGAGGCGATTTAATAAATAGCGTAAATTAAAGACTAAAAGAGATGAGAAATTAAATGAATAGCTAAAATAATTTTTTTATAAAGTTGAAAAATTAAATTTTTTATAGTTAATATAATTTTCATTAAGATATGATACTTAAAAGTTTCCTTCTGTTACATGGTTCAATCCAAACGACATAAAAGAAGGGCTAAAATTTTTTAACCTAAAAATCGCACCACGTGTCATATTCAACCTATAATAACACACCATGTGGCACATATAAAAATACTTTAAATTAAAATTTCAAAATAAAAATTATTTGTATTTTTATTTTTCAAATAAAATGAAAAATAATAATAATTATGAGTAAATGAAAATTAATTACTTTAATGTCTTTAATTAGTGAATAATTATTATTTTTCTAATTGCTTCAATTAATAGAAAAAAGTTACAAATACTAATAATTCCAACTTAAGATTTATCAAAGTTTACATGAATTAAGTACTAGTTTAAAAATAATTAAATCAATCTTGGATTTATTAAATATTGACATAAATTAACTACTAAATTAAAAATACAGATTGATATACATATAATTTATATCCTCATATGTTTTAATATTATATTCAAAAAATCATATTAATATGATAAAAGATAATCAAAATAAATTATTTATTATTAGATTATATGTGATTAAAAGAATATTTTATTCAGGCCGCTCCTTAAAATAAAAAAAATTTCATTTGAGCTATTTAAAATTTTTAAAGATAAAATTACACTTTAAACTCTTCAAAATTATAAAAATTTGATTTAATCTTTTAAAAATTATAAAGAGATAGAGTATTAAAATAGTAAAATTACCTTTTTACTATAGTAAAAATTCCTTTGATTTTCTTGATAAAGAATTTATATATAAACCATAACTAGCTGATCAGTTAAATTCTGAAAACAGTGGATTATACTCCCCGTGTCTGTATTTCTTATTTTGGAATGTTTGCGATTGTAGGGATGGTAAGTGCAAAAGGTGACCAACAGCCATCAATTTGCATCAAAATCTCAAGGGTAAAGACATATATACACTAGAGTTGCGTTTGCTAGGATCAGTAGAGCTAAATAAGAAAAAGGAAACTAGAAAGGAAGAGGATATCCACGGAGATACGTCGAATCCACACCCGACTCCCGCACCAGTGCCACTCTTCCGGTCCGAGCCACCTTCAACACATTAAACAAAATAAATAAAGGTTGACCAACCATCTGGGCGTTTTTACCAACTAGTTATAAAACTTGGTAAAAGAAACTTGAGCCACAAACCTCACAAATTCCATAGGGCTCTAATAATTTCTGAAGAGCAACCATCTTGTTTAAATCACCGGTAAGCTGTAGAAAGCAGGACAATAATAATGATCATCGAAATATAAATTCTGAAGAAGGAAGCAATATGTCAAATGCGTGAAGGTGACTTAAGGTATATAACAAGATTTGACCTCGAGAGTAATCGTGTGATCAGACACGTCAACAGCTTTGGCTCGGAATATGTTAGCAATGTCAAGGATGTCCCTTCGAGCAGGAGGGCTCACAGCAACTTTTATCAACATTAGCTCTCGCTCTGCAAATGGTGAGTGAGTCATATCCTGCACCTGAACCACATTATTGAAATAAGTCATTTTTTTCTTTACCTCAAGGCTGAATTTTCTAAAATTTAAAGTTCTTATCCTATGCCTCTCACCTCATAAAGATCTACTAACTTTCGAAGCTGCTGAAACAATTTTGCTAGTGTCTCATCCGTCCCAGGAATAACAGTTGTAATGCGAGAAAGTCCGTCTTTCTCAGCAGGTCCCACAGCTAGACTCTGGGATAGTCGATAAGCCTTAGATGAGCTAAATAGAAGGCATAGAAAAAGCAGCATGAAACAAAAACCAAGCTGACCTGAATGTTATAGCCTCTTCGGGAAATAACCCCAGTAACCACATTTAGAACACCAGGAGAGTCATTCACAATCATAGATAAAGTATGTGACCGAAGCCCACTTGACTGAAGCATTGAATTAAGCACAAAAGGAACACACATGAGAAATAGATTATTAATATAATGTGAAGAGCCATCAGCGAAAAAGAAAAAGTTATCTTACATCTTCATCATAGAGAACCCCCCAATGAGGATCAAGAACTTCATTTACGGGGAAGCCGTCAAAAGGTTCCACAGGATATACATCACCCTTCATGCAACAAATAGAAAGCTTGAGATTATCTAATTTCCTAAGACTTGATGCATGGTGAAAGTACACAAAAATATTAAATGAAGAGTGTAGAACAATGATAATGCAAATTCAGCAAAACACATAGACCAAGCTATCCAAATCTATTTGCAAGCTTTTGATTTATCCTCGTATGGGACTTGGGATGCATAAATCAGAAAAGGAAAAAAAAAAAGTACCCCTTGTAAGTGTCTCTTCAATTTCCCAATGGCATGATATGCATAATTTTAAATGGAAAATTGTTTAATAATCGTTAAACAAAGAGGCGTATACAGAGAATAGCATGTAAAGCCTTCCAAATAGAAGTAAAAAATGGTGGATACCTTTGAGTATGTATTGATATCACCATTAACTAGTCGTTTTGCATCCCTTATAACCACACCATTGGTTGATCTACCTTCAAGATCAGGATAAGAGGAAGCAGAAAATCCCCAAAAAGGAGCTGTTTCCCCCATCTTCTCACGCCTAAGAGCAATCTATCGTCATGTTCAACCTTAGTAAACATAATGATCTGATATCTTGATAGGAGGCCTCAAAGGTCCATTCTTTTACGTTACTATAATTCAATGAAACTTTCACATTAAGTCACAGTAAGTTCACAAAAGTACGAAGCTAAAGTGTGATAAGCATCTAACCTAAAATCAACTGGCGAAAGAGGAAAGATTCAACTTTAATATAAAACCTCAGAGAACTGAAGACTTAATAGTTGTCGATAAAATTAAAATGGGTGGTCCATCTCACATGAGGCTAGGCAAGAAGATGGACTACATTTGGGTTTTGTTACCATGTTAAGCATCCAATCTAAAACCAATGGTAAAATGCTAAGTGCCACCTGCATGAATATAAGACCATAGGAAACCCAAGACCTCATAGATGTCGAATAACACCATTTAACAATGTGAGAGAAGAAAATCAAACGAAATACTTTTGCTCTCTTTAGCAAACATCTAAGCACATGCACAACAGAGGCAAATAAACATACGTGAAAGAAGAGATCAAGTACATTATTATGATATAGAAAACCGAAAACCAAACCATCACGCATTAATCCCAATAAATAAAGATATAGTACAAAGAAATTTCATAAACATAACTTCATTTGAGGCATGTTCAAGAACTACATCGATAACACATGCAAAGCATAGGAAACATTATTGACACGATCCTTTAAACATACCCAGTGACCTTTCCAAGTAGTGTAGCACACCAATGATTCCCGATTCATAGTTTATGAAAGAAGATAGTGACTTATTTGAAGATCTCAAGTATAGAAGGCTGGTTAGGAAACTGAACTATCTTACAATAACTTGTCCTGATATTGCATACTCTGTTCATGCTGTTAGTCAATTCATGTCTTCTCCAACAATTAGATATTAGGCGGCTCTGGAACAAATTCTTTGTTTTTTAAAGGGAACTCTAGGACAACATCTATTACGTAAAAATTATGAACACACTAACGTTGAGTGTTTCTTAAATGCAGATTGAGCAGGATCGGTGATTGACAGAAGATCCACTTTGGGGGCATATTGCATCAACTATTAAGTGAAGTCAGTTTAAAAACTACATTGCTGGCAAAACTGTGGTGTGAATCCAAGCTGCTCTTCATATATTCCATAATACAGTGTTTCATGAAAAAACTAAGCATATTGAAATTGACTATCATTTTGTCCATGATAAGATTCAAAACAATTTCATCTCTACAGGCTATGTTAAAATTGGAGATCTACTAGGATACAACGTGAATGCATACAAGTTTTTCTCTTCTCATAATCTCTTCTTAATTTTTTACTTATGTAACAATTCCAATCATACTCTAAAATGCTACTAACGAAAATCTAGTGAAAATCTAGTGAATCTCATGCACATACTATTTTTTCTTCAAGAAAACTATTTATACAAGTTCATGGGAATTTCATACCTTCCCAGTCCTTGCAAGTTCTTTTATCCCAAACTTGCTCAAGTTTCTTTGAACCGCTGCCATCTTTCCTGGGTCTCCAGTAACCTAAGATATGCACATGCATTCAAATAATAAATGAATAAAAAATTTCAAAACATAAAGACCAATTTTGCTTTTTAATAAAATCCGCATATTAAGAAGCTTGTAATAAAATCGATTCATTCACAATGCTGATGTCAAGAGCAACTATGACACTTACAATGCCAATGGACAATAATGTCCAACTTAGTAGTGTTGATTATCATTTGACTGTACAAAGATTGCAAATTATTGTAAAATGAAATAATCACCTCACCTCAAGAAATAAACATCCACCTAAGATTATAAAGTTGTGATAATTTACAGTGTTTTTCTTTTCTTTTCTTCAACAATTTTGCTTGTCATAGCTTTTGATATTTTCACTAGTCCCATACCAAGATATTTAAAAGTAAATATGTCTAATTGCCAAAATCATACATATACAAATAAAACTAATCATGAAATATTAGAAGATCAAGAATCCACCTCAATAGTTAAAAAGTGTTCTGATGTATCCACAATCCTTGCTCGGAAAATGTCTACTAGCCACATGATCTAAAAAGTATAGTACAAATTAGAGACTGAACGCAGAGATGTAGGGAAAGAAATAGAATTGAAATCAAAGTTTCCAATGAAAAAGGATTGTATGAAACAATGACGCCACGTCATCTGTATCCCTTTCCAATAGTTTTATGCCACATCAGTATTCTTATCCTGAATTTCAGGATTTTATCTTGAATTTTAGTATTTTAATTTGGATTTAATTTTTTTCAGGATAAAATCCTTAAATTCAGGATAAGAGTACTGATGTGGCATAAAACTATTGGAAAGTGATACAGATGACGTGGCGTCACTGTTTCATACAATCTTTTTCCGTTTCCAATAACCCTTTAAGAGAACAATTTCCATCAACTTGCCACAAAAATTAGTTGAGCAAATAATTTTAGATGCTCACGTAATAACAAAAAATTAGCTACTCCAAACAGGTCAATACTTGCTTCCAAACTACACGATACCTCAGCACGAGTGGTTGGATTAGTGTTGAGTTTTATAAGCATTAATTCACGTTCTACATGTGGTTCCATCGAGATATCATCAACCTAATAGACAAGGTAGTTAATGCACAAATAGAAAAATAATAGATATTCGTCAGTTCCAATAGAAAATATAAATAATAATACCTATGAGCATTTACTTCAAAAAATTCCAAGTGATATAAATTCCGAGCAAAGGAAAAAACTGAGAAAACATTGGTAAGATTATCTGCATTACTATCAGTTTGAGATGTATGACGGCTAACTAAAGTTTAGGCAAGCAAATTTATTACTAAAAATAAATGTGTCATTTTAGTATTCTATAATCTTTTGGCTTAAGAAAAGTGTACATTATTGAACCCTCGTTGACCAAAAACAACAATCAAGTAGATCCTTCCATTAATGAAAACCGTCAATTGACTGATTTGACCGTTAACATCAGACTAACAAGCTGATGCATGGCATGCCACAAGGATAATATTCTGATGTGGCATGCCACAACCATATATTTGTTTTTTTTTTTTTGTGATTTAGTTCCTCATGCTTTGTATTTAAGCACTTTATCAAATGAATACAAATACTTCATTTCAACTGGTCTATCTGCTAATAGCAAGGCCTGCATTCAAAGGCGGACCATAATGGTGGCTTAGGAGCCTTAGCCCTCCAAAGATAGAAAAATCTTGATTCATCCCTTGAAACTTTTAGAAAATTTTAATTAAGCTCCTTAAATTTTTGAAAATTATCACTAATCTCAGAAAATTTTAAAAATTTTAATTAGACCCCAATTTTTTTAAAATTCTAATTAAACTATTATCATTTTTGAAAATTTTTTAAAATTTTACTAGGCACTGCAAAACTTAGTTCCAATATCCTCCACTTCCTGCATTGTTTTGTTTGTCAGCAGAATATGGAAATTGGGTACTTTGGTTGAATGAATATTATGTTATCAAAGTCTGTTGTTATAAAAACAGATCA
Source organism: Gossypium hirsutum (assembly GCF_007990345.1). NCBI lineage: Eukaryota > Viridiplantae > Streptophyta > Magnoliopsida > Malvales > Malvaceae > Gossypium > Gossypium hirsutum. The sequence goes on from NC_053436.1 coordinate 2,565,954, forward strand.
AGAAGCTGAATTTATAAAAGCATAACATGATGTAATTGGCAATTTAGAAAGATCAAACCATATCTTAAAGCTAAACTATAATTGGAAAAAAAGACAAAAAAGAGTTGAAAAAGTTGAAATTATTATATTACCTTGATGACATTAACAAGCTTGTTTAATTGTTCAACGACTTGTCGCAAAATCCTTTCAGTCCCAGGTACAACTATGGTAAAAAGAGCCTTGTCCTTGTTGAGACCAACAGCAAGGGACTCAATATTGTAACCTCTCCTCGCAAACACCCCTGCTATTCTGTTTATGATCCCACTCTCATCCCCAACGAACACTGAAATTGTGTGGCGTTTAACCCTGTCCCTGAAGTTACAATTTTACAAATCAATTTACAAGAAATGATTCTAAAAGAGAAATAGTTAGTAAAGGCACTGAAACTGTGAATACTTACTTGGAAGCAGTGGGAGGAGATACAGTATCTATGGGAGGCAACGCATTGGCTTTGTCAGTAGTGGCAGAGGGTACATGCAAGGCCTTTGAGCTTGAGAGTTCAAGAGCTAATTCCTTAGCTTTGAAATTGGGTTTAGACCCAATATTGTTACTACGAATGCGGCTGCGGTTTGTGGAAAATGGGTTCTGAAATGGAACAGTGGCTGAAAGTGAAGCCGCCGCCATGTATGGTTTCTTTTCAAGTTACTGCTACTGGACTTGGCTTAGGAAAGGGGGGAGAGAGTTAAAGTTTAATCAGGCAAAGCAAGAAACAAACTCTTTTGTCGCGACTCACGAGCTACATGTGAATATGCAATACTAAGACGCATTTTGTCAGGTTCATTACAACACGTGCTTTCATTTGCCAATTTCAAAAGATTCCCGGGTTAATTTAGAGAGCAAACTAAAAAGAACAGTATATCTGTTTGTTTCTCATTATATTTTAATTATTTATATTTAAAATATTACGTTTTAGTCACTTACGTTATTTTTTTATTACGAAGTGGTCACTCTATCATTAAACTCTGTTACCTTCTTAACGGCAATTATACAACGCAGTCTAAATGGATTTTAAATGTTAACTTAGATGTTTAGTTGTTGGGATGAAAATATGTTTTTAATTAAATAAATTTAATTTGGACTGTGACGTAGAACATCTAAGTTAGCACTTAAAACCTATTTAGACTGCCATTAGAATTGTTTTTCAGGAGGTAATTAAGCTTAACGGTAAGGTGATCACTTCATAATAAAACGATAATGTAAGTGACTAAAACATAACATTTTAAACATAAATAACTAAAATATAATCTGAAGCAAACAAAAATGAATATTTTTATAGTTTGCCGTTAATTTATAGGTATATATCGTTTTCTTTCTAATATTTATGATTTTAAGCGTCTTTTTCTAATATTTATGAGAGTAGGTTGTTTTTCGAGAGATAATATGAAAACGCGTTTTGCAATGTCATGTTAGTCAAAACGTATCCTACAAAGCACATTTTCCTTAAAAAATTGCGAACTTAGTTTTTCTTTGAAAGTTAAATGTTAGTTTTTTTATTCTTAAGTCCTAAGTTCAATTCTTCTCTTACTCACAAAGTAATTTGATGAAAGCGTAATTATATCGTTATTCCCTATATCATGTTTGGTAAAACAAATTATAATTACATAGTTATATAATTTATATTTTAAAAATATTAATTGCTATAAAAAATTAGCAATGTAATATTTTTTTTTTCTAAATAAGTAACAAAAATTAAAATTAATCATCTTATATAATATGTTAGTTTAAGAAAGTAGTCGATAAAACGGTTACCAATAAAAGTAAAAAAAAAACATCGTGTGCAATTTTATGTAATTGATTTAGCATTCCATATGTGTTGCTCAAGCTATTCCCTTAATATTTAACATATACTCATTATCATCATTTGTTAGTCATTAACTGAGGTCTTCATCGTCTAAATTTGATTTTATATTATTGAGATTATTAATATCTTATTCTTCAGTGTTCTCTTCAAAAAACGGATCATTCCAATTCTATCCACGAATGAAGTTATGAAACATGCAACATACTAATATGAACCAATTTTATTTTTTATGTTATACTAAGGTGATGTTAATATGATTTTTTTAAATAACAAATGTACACTCAAACATATTTCGAAGTTTTGAATGTCTCAAATTAAATAGCTCGCAAGCCATTTCTAGTGCGTGTACCTGACTCCATCCTTTCAAACAATATTGTAACACTAAATATTGTGTAAAAGAACATTTTGTATTTGTATAATTAGCATCTACCATGTAAAAATATGGGTTCATAATGCAAACAATTAACAGTTTTGATTATATAAACTTAATTTGGAGAAATATTCATACTAAATTATAACATTTTTATAATACCTAAATTAGGTAAGTAATAATATAAAATATAACATTTATAAAAAAAAATTAGGCTATAACTTTAGAATTTATAAATAAATTATGGCAAAAACTATAATATATGTTTATAAATAAGTATATTATTTTTTATAATATATAGCATAGAAATTAAATAAGTTATATTTATATCTTTAGGCCATATTTTTTTTATAAATAAGTATATTATAATACGTAAATAATCTTTATAATATATTATTTGACCAGAATTTTAGAAATATTTTATGATTTAAGTAATATAATTTTTTGTTATAACTTTATAAAATACACATAGGGAATGTTTAGTAAATAGAGTTATGAGCTTTTTCATCTAATTTGGGCACAAATGGAAAATTGGACAGTCAAACCCTCAAATTGTTGTGTTTGGTGAATGGAGTTAATAGCTTATTGAGCTAAAACCTTCAAAACTAAAAATGTTGGGATAGACAATTTTTTTTCAACAATTGATTGTGAATGAGATATGTGATATGACATATCTCACTATACTTGCTAAAAAATTGCTCCATTTGCCATATGCTCTCAAATCTAATAAGAGTATCAAGATATCAGTAGCCTCGATTCTCTCATTTTCAGTTTTAACTCCAAAGTCCAAAGTAAATCTAAAAAAAATAAACTCCATCGTGAATTTACAAAAATCAACATTGTCGTTAGAAATTTTCAGTCGAGCCCATTCGTCCTTAAATATTTATGCAGTCTTAATTTATTTTCAGTTTACTTGTGAAAATGATTTCTTATGTAACTTTATATTAATTGAAATATGCTACTTGACAATTTTATTCAGTGACATAATTATCACGAATTTACATACTAAAAACATGACATAATCATTACTAATAATATAATTTACAATTATATTGATACAATATTAATATTTATCAATTTCCATAAGGTTAATATTTGTAAATGAGGAACTTAAGAAATTTATTTATATAAAATTTAAAAAATATTCACTAATTAATTTTCATAATGGATGTTTTAATTCATTGGAAATAGCGTTTTATTTCAATAAATTTACCCAAGACTAAAATATTATAAACAAATAAATACTTAACAATAAACAAATAGATATCAACTAAGTTTCATCAAACACTCTTAAATAAATCATTAATAAAATAGGGCCATAAATTATTTTTATAATATAATTTTTTTAGGATTTATAATATAACTTTAAAAATGTTTGGCTATAATAGTCTTAAACACTCCTGGTATTCATTCTTATAATATAGTTTTTATAACTTAAACTTGAGTAAAAGGTTAATTTTTTAAAATTAAATTATGAGTGTTTAGAAAATTATAGGGTAATTAGATTTAATCCTAAAAATTAAAGCTCTAATTACACTAAATTTAACTAGACCTGTACGTTATAATGATTAACTATACAAGCTCTAAAAAAACCTTCAAATTCTCGTAAAAATAAAAATATTAAAAATAAACACATTTTAGAAAACAATCCTAAATTCAGCATGTTTTAGAATTTAAAAAAAAATTCAAATAAATTGGACGGGGCCTAGAAGTTACAACTGGTCGGGTCAGGCCGGGCTCCAGTAAGACCAGCAGCACCAGTGTTTGGAAAATTCCCACTTCTGCAAGCCGAATATTGTGATTCCACGAATGTGAATAAGGGTTCTTTTGGTAATTACAGAATCTCTGATTTTTCTTGACCGATCCTTATTCTCAGCCCCTAAATATATAATGAAAACGACGGGTTTAAATTCTGTCTCTGTATTCTCTCTTCGATAACTCTTGGGTTTTTCACCTTCTTCGCCCCTCTTCTCAAGTTTCATCGTAAGCTTATTTTCTTCTTTCAATTTCTTATTTTTTTAAAAAAATTGAATTCTAATGCTCTTATTTGTTTAATTTCTTGATTTTTTTTATCTGTAGACCTGAAAGATTATTGAGCTTTTAAATCTGAATTCGCTCGTTTTTATGTTACTTGTTTTTCATGCTTATTATTCTCTTTTTAGGGCTTAGGATCTGTATTGTTTTTGGCTTTTTACATTGTTACAAATTGAATTCTGAAAAATTAAATAATACTCAAGGTGTTTACATTTCATGTTTAAATATAGGTTTCCATAAAAAAAAAAAAGATTGTGTTATCTTATGATACTTGTAATAAGAGATGATGCATAGAAACAACGAGTTCATTTAGGCACTGTTCGTTGTTGCTTTTATTTCTTTATTTTTACTTGTAATTGGATCCAAAGCAAATGATATTTTTGAAGAATTGAAAAAATCTTACTGAGTTAGTATTGCATTCCAATGATGTTATTTTAAAAGTAATTACTAATTTTATGTTCTACAACAGTAACCTTTTAAGATTTCTCGAGCTTATTGTATACTATTGGTTTTTATATTGAAGAGAAGAAGTCTTTCTTCTGCTATTTGTTCTAAGAACTAGAGTAATTTTATTATGTAAATATGTTTGATTGTATTGTTTTGGTTCTAATGGAAATAATGACTGCAGGTAAAGAAATATGCCTAGGTATGATGACCGACGTGGTGGCACTCGTTTGTATGTTGGTCATTTGTCTTCAAGGACAAGATCACGTGATCTAGAGGACATGTTTAGCAGATATGGGAGGTAATCAAGTCTTTTTTCATTGTTGAGTAATTTGTGAAATTTGTAGTTATTGCAATTAGCTCTGATTGGTTTACCGGTTGCATTTTTTTTATTTATTCCATTTGGGAGTTATATTCATTTTTTATGTAATATGGCCATTCAGATAGGTTCAGGGTGGGAGAAAATAGAGTCCTTGTTTTAGTGCTTGACATCTGGTCTTTCTTATATGAGCGAGAATGTTGTGACCCTCCACGTGTCTGTGTGGTTAACTTGAATGATCTTGTTGAAGGCTGTTGGCTTTTGCCTAACCTGGAGGTCTATGGTGAGAGGGTGACCTTGGTGGATTTGGCGTGTCTTTCTATAGTGTTATTGCGTGTTTTTAGCAAAATGGCAACAATCTCAAAAGTGGTGTTTTTGGTTCATCTGTGAGGGGCGAACTATCAACCCTTCAATAATTGTGTCATGATGGCCTTACTGTATCTGGCACCCGTTTACGCAGAGTACGTGATGTGGATATGAAGCGTGACTATGCATTTGTTGTACGTATTTCTTTACTCTTTTTGTTTAATCCCGACGGACATTTCTTATCTATAATATTCTTCACTATTTTAGTAAATATGATCATTTTGCTTGGAACTTTTTTCCTTCTTTATGTTTTGTATATTGTTGGCCTCCTTGATTGTAGGAATTCAGTGATCCTAGAGATGCCGGTGATGCAAGATATGCATTGAATGGTCGAGACTTGGATGGAAGCCGGATGATTGTTGAATTATCCAAAGGAGTAAGTTTTCTGATGACTTTTCCACATACTGTAGATTTTGCTAGCTTCTTTTTCTTTTTAATTGTTAATATCTCAAAAATGTAGAGAAGGTGGTAATTGATATATGTAAGCCTTTGGTAATTTGATCTTTTAGTGGTTAATCTTCTGGTCAAAAACAACTCTTTTATGTAACTACCTGAGTCAATATATCATTATTTGCCACTCGGTTTTCACATTTTGATAAAAGTGGTAATGGGGAAAATCATATTTTAGATGAACTTTCATTGAAGTTGTGGACTGGTTTTCCTATTTTGAAGGTTAAACTGGTCTGCATCATTTTATCTTGTTTTCTGTGACTCTTTTATCATTATTGTCCTAGGATTCTTCTGTGAGCTCACTAGCTGATATTGTTTGAATGTTGGTTCTGATTTGATTTGCAATTTAGGTGCCCCGTGGTTCAGGTGGATCTCGAGATTACCCTGGAAGAGGTCCCACTCCTGGGTCAGGACGCTGCTTCAACTGTGGAATTGATGGTCATTGGGCTCGTGATTGCAAAGCCGGGGATTGGAAGAATAAGTGTTACCGCTGTGGAGAACGAGGCCATATAGAAAGAAATTGTCAAAACAGTCCAAAGAAACTAAGGTCATCCCCCTATCCTTCCCATTGGTTTTTCTTATTCTGCTTGGTTTTATCTGTTAAACATTCAAATCTTCCATTTATTTACTTTGAAGACAACTCTTTTGATGCAGCCGCAGACCACGCAGTTACTCTCGCTCACCTAGCCCCTACCGTGGTAGAAGCAGAAGCCGCAGTTACAGCAGGGGACGCAGCAACAGGTTTGGATTTAGCTTTCATTGGCATCTGCTTTTGGAATGCAAATTACATTTGAGTTTTTATTTTAGTGTTGACCTGGAGTAAATATTCTTCCAATTTTTTCGTTAAAGTGTGCCTATGCAATTCAAGAATCAAGAAAAATTAAATCTGTCAGGAAATGATTGTTCTTTGTGCTGAATCTTGGCCTTTCTGCAGTAGATCAAGATCACCTGTGAAGAGAGACCGAAGTTACGAGCGCGAGGATAGAAGATCAAGGAGCCCTAAGCACCACAAGGGTTCTCCATCACCATCTCAAGGGAGGAAGCATAGTCCAGCACCCGATGAAAGAAGGGCCCAAGAAGGGGGTAGTCCTTCCCCAAAGGACCGCAGGCATGCGAATGGTTCGGATTATAGTGCAAGTCCTAGGGGAAGGAGCAGAAGCCCCGATGCTGAGGATGGGGCTTATCGGAGCTCTAGGAAGGAAAATGGCCACAGCCGCAGCCTTAGTCCACCCCCTAGGAATGACAGGAGCCCTGTTTACAATGATGATGATGATAATCATGCGTCTCCCAGACGCAGTGAATCAAATTAAGGCAGGCAGGCAGGCGGTGGTTCAAATTCATGTTTTAGGGACATTGTGTGTTTTCGCAACAACTTTGAATTTTTGTTTTATATATTGATGGATATTTAAGGTGCTGTTAAAGACTATATGGATTCATCTTTTTTATTTTTGCATTTGGTTATAATTTCAAAAGTATGCAGAAGGTTAGAAATATTGAAATTTAAACAAAGAGGAAGTAGATATCAATGAATAGTCAGAAAAGATCTCGATTTTGTTTGGTAATGCTTCACACGTCTTAAAATAGGAAATCCTACTAATTCTGACTTTGTTTTTTATAATTAAATAAATTTTAGCATCATTTCTTTTGTTGTTATCTGGGAGCAATGTAATTAAAAAGGATGATATAGTAAATTTAAATTTAATAAAATAATTTTAACACTATTAATAGTTAAACTAAATTCAAAAAAATTAAATTTATAAAAACAAAAATACAAAAATTAAATTCAAAATTTGTGAAGAGTATAAAGGTTATGGTATAGTAATATTTGTCTGCTTTTACTTATTTAGTATTTTTGTGTAATATGGGTGACGAAGGTCATTTGTCACATAATGTATACACATGTAAAATAAAATCCAATAATAATAATAATAATAAAACAAGAAAAAGAAAAAAAAAAGAGACTATTTGAGTGAGTCCCTAAATGGAGATTGGGTTTTACGTTGGGGAGACATAGGTGTGAAGTCTGTAATGACGGAGGCTTTGTGGTAGTTATCTTTAAAACTTTATTTTAATCCTCACATTATCATATTTCTTCTGTTTCTAGTTTCAGGTTGTTGTAGATGTATAAGCATATGGTTTTGGTCCTTCGCACCCTCCAAATCCAAAATTGATAATGTGAGAATTAAAATAAAGTTAACGCCATACATATATTTGGATAAGTAAATTTCATTTCATGCACAAAAAAGGAAAAGAAAAGAAAGGGTAATGCTTTGTTTTTGCTACAAACAAACAAAAGCAAACTTAAGTTACTAATCATCTAACAAACCCCACAAAAGTTTTTCGGCCTTTCAACCAATAATTCAAACGCTCATCTAGTATAACTTGAGTGTGACAATGCCCTTCTAGTAGAAATTTTGTTAGCTAGTGGAGTTGTTTTTAGTGGGTTGGTAGAGCTACGTTTAACGAACAACTTATTCTAACGAGAGAGAAAATCGCATAAAATTGTGATTACACGTCATTTATATCCCTTTATTATATTTTTTTTCTCCTCATTTTTAGCTTTTTCGGTTGGATTTAAAATTTTTAGGAGGAAAAAGTTGAAAACCTGAAGGAAAAAGTTGAAAATTAGGGGAAAAAATCTGATTTGTCATTCTTTTATTGAAAAAGAATAGGGATGACGTAGAATCATAATTTCATACAACCTTTTCTCAGAATTTGACATATCCAAAAGATAATAGAATCTGACCGTAGATCAAATGGCTAAGTATGCAAATAATGATACACCAAGACTATTATTGTTAATGGATCCACCAAACTTAATTTAAGAAATTCTAAGTAAAGACAGAAATATCTATACAAGAAGTTGACATTTTAATGTAATCGTTTAGAGCTATTATTTTCTAAAAATAAAAATAAAATTCCAACCAATAATTCAAACAATAAAAACATTCAAATTTATAATCTAAAGGCCGAAGATATAAAAACACATAATGCAAATTCCATTTAAACTCCAAAATTTAAAAGCATAATCCAAACTAATCCAATGTTCCAAACTCAATTATCCATAGTTTGCATATGAAACAAAAACAATAGAACACATTTTAATTTTAATAATCTTCATTAATATTCCAATTGTCTTTATTTTCATATTGATCATTGCTTCCATTAGCCCCAACACATGAAGATCCAATCCATTTTGAACTACGAAGACATCACTTACATTATCATTGGACACTTTATTATTAATATTCGACTCATCTAACGAAGTTAATGTTTAAAATGAAAATATGAATAATTTTAAACATTGTATTAAAAATAGTTCCGAACTTATATTTTCCTTGAATTTTTCTATTCTTTTTGCTTAATTTTTTTAATATAATAAATTGGTTTAACTAATTATCAAATCGGTTGAACTGAAAAGTGGTGTCTGGATAGACCAAAAACAGCTATATTATGTTGGCAGAAAACAAGTAACCCATATCCTAACACTTGCCTCAAAACCAGCCAGACATGGCAGTTTGCTATATTAGTGGTATTGGCTTTGGCCCTTCCGCTACCTTTCAGGATTCACCAAATCGTACAATACCCTTCTCATCCAATCAAATAACAACAGCAGCACTACCCAGAACCAAAGCCTTATCTTGTTTCCACCATGCCACAACTTCTGTCCAACCGACTTTCTCTTTTCACTGCAAAACTAGAACCCACTTCCCATTTCGCCCTCCATTGCCTGCTTCAAACAAACCTACCACCATTTCTTCAGCAATGTCATCTGGGTATGTAATCCATTCTTTCTCCTTCTTCTTTACTTGATGATGTCAGTCAGTAGGAAAAGCTCTTGATTTCTGGGTTTTTTATTGTCTTGATTCTTGGTTTTGTATTATTTTATTTCAAACCAATATATATCTACTTACAGATATGTGCAAGAGGATCTTCCACCAGCTCTTGATTCTACTTCAGACCCACCTCCAATCTTTAATGGAACAACAAGGTGAACTATTTTAGTAATCTGTCGTTTGGCTTTGCTTTTTCCTTTTTTAATCAGTTTCGAAGTTTTCAATACCCATATGATTGTTAATTCCATGTGAGTTTTCTAGATTTGTAATTAAGAATCTGGTTCTTAACTTTGGTTGGTTTTCCATCGTTACAATGTTTAAGGTTGTATATATCTTACACATGCCCCTACGCTCAGCGTGTTTGGATTACACGAAACTGTAAGGTACTTTTCTTTTCCTTATCTAAGTTCAAGCTGAGTTAGAACAAAAAAACATGAATTTGATTTGTTAATTATCAAGTCAAGCTCAAGCAGATCGAAATATCAATCAAGTCGAATTCGAGCTTAGTCTTCTTGGCTCGAATGACTCACGAGCCTACTCAAGCTTTTCATTTTTAATATATACTTTTATATTATTAAATTACGTTATTACTCTTAATATATATTATTAACCCTAAGCTTAAATTATCAAGTCAAGCTCGAGTTCAAGCTAGAATATGAAAATTGATAAACGAACTTAATCAAACTCTAATTTGAATAGCTAAATTATATCTCAAATCTAGCTCGAGCTTGACAATATTCAAGCTCTTGCAACTTGATTACACTCCTACTTTTGCCGTTTGTTTGGTTACCTTGATAAGTAGAGAGGGAGGAGAAATGTGTTATGTTATTGTTAATGCTGAAAAACCTGAACAGGTGGTCGTTAAACCGGTGAAACCTTTGGTTCCAGTTGGACTGATTAGTTTGATACATATATACATGACTAAGGGTATAGGATATGATCTTCCAAATATATGAAAAACTTAGCTCACTTTGTGTCTGGGTTAACCAAAGCCAATTTTGGGTTCATTTTTTTATTTTCCCTGTAGGACTGAACAGTATCATTCTTCTTTGCTATTTCTGAAAGCAGGGATAAGATAAAACTAGTTCCAATCGATCTAAAGAACAGGCCTACTTGGTACAAGGAGAACGTCTACCCACCTAACAGGGTCAGACCACATGTCTTATGATACAGCCTGGACACTATATACAATAACATAAGATGGTTGCATATTTGTTCCTAGACCACTTGCCAATTAACTCTGTCCTAAATATTATGGAAATGAAACTGCCAATTACTAATTTAAGTTTCTCTAGTGATGGTAATGGCTACCAAGAGCACCTACCAGACAAGGATGATGGTATAAAGAAAGTTAAACATTAGATTCTAAACAATGTTTCTCGGACTTGGGTGTGACGTGTGAGTGTTGGATACAAGTATGCGTCAGATATGGACATGTTTCAATTTTTTTCCAAGTCTTTTCTTGTATTTGGAAAGTCCTTGAAGGGTTATATTCTCGTACCCAAGTACTTTGAAGAGTTAGAGCAACATATATGCTAAAGGTCTGGAAAATGTAAAATAACAGAGTATTGTAGTCCTCTTTTCTGCACTAATGTGAAATCAATGCAGGTGCCAGCATTGGAACACAATAATGAAGTGAAAGGAGAGAGTCTAGACTTGATCAAGTATATAGACAGCCACTTCGAAGGGCCTTCACTTTTCCCCGATGTACAATCTCAAAAGCTCTTGATTAGTTTGTTTTTCAGCTCCATGGTTCTTATTTCATGCTCATACACTAAATAACAGGACCCTGCAAAGAAACAGTTTGCAGATGAGTTATTATCCTACATTGACTCATTCTATAAAACAGTGACTTCTTCATTCAAAGGAGAGGGCACTGAAGCAGGTGAGTTTGAGCACTTAATTTCACTTGATTTTGGATTCTGTAAATGAACTTGTGTCACCGTAATCTTAGTCTGTAAACTACACCAGGCATTGCATTTGACAACATCGAAACAGCTCTTACCAAGTTTGAGGATGGACCTTTCTTCCTTGGGCAGTTTAGTCTGATATGTGACTAAAACTGTATCATTGCTCTTCAGTTATTGATATGCGCCTAGTTTTCATCAAGTTTCAGAAAGTAGATTGTTAAACATTGACTTCCTTTCCAATGTAATATGTATGCATGTATGTATGTGTACATAAATAAATATATCTGTGTCATCTTCAGGTGGATATAGCTTATGCACCGTTCATTGAAAGATTTCATCCTTTTTTGTTGGATGTGAAGAAGTATGATATTACTCTTGGCAGACCTAAATTGGCAACTTGGATTGAGGTACCGCTAGACATTGCTTTATTCTTGTTGTGGCATTGCAATTTATATATACCTGAAACTTTTTTTTCGGCATTCCAGTTAAGGGTGGGAAACATGATATTTTGAACTTTGATATCATGGCCTAACCATGGTTCAAAAGTTCTATTTTTTTTAAGTCGATTCTCTATCAAAGGGTAATTGATTATCTAGAAAACATGTTCAATGTCAAACATGTTCAATGTCAAAATGGCTTCATGATTCTGTACAAATTGTAGCAGTTTGGGCTTTTTGGCCTTTAGTATATCAATGGGAAATCTATCCTTGACAGGAGATGAACAAAAACGAGGGTTACACACAAACCAGGTGTGATCCAAAGGAATTAGTTGAGAGCTACAAGAAACGCTTCATGGTAATCAAAATTTAAGGCTTAAGCAGTATTAAAAGTTGTATGGGATATTACCCTCTATCCTCCCCAACCCACTTTTTTACCTGACTTGTTTCTTTTGCAGGCTCATCTTTGAACAAATGATTTCCTAGTACAAAATCGAGGAACCTAGTCTGTTATTTCCAATGGCAAGCACTAGTATTGTCTGGTTCATGCTTTTATCATTGTTGAGAAAAATAGCTCCCTCTTTCCGCCGATCAGAAAATGGAAAAATAAGCATATTACTTCAGTTATGCAAAATTGATGTACTCTTACGCAAATGAGCACTCACCTTGGATTGAAAAAGTTGCTTTATTTCTAAAGCTTTTGCCTGAGATTGGGTAATCAATGGAGAAGTATCCATTGTTGCTTTGTTCAACAGAATAGAGGACCTGTTGTTATTAAAACAATGAAACAAGTATTAACCAGAAAAAATACGCTTGTCTATCTGTTATGTATGGCAGAACTTTTAGAATCTAGTTATGCCAACAATCATAGTTTTCTGTTCTCTTCATTTTTTCTATAACACCCGAACACTCGTATAGTTGTTTGACACATTCAAATATGAGTACCAGGATATTATATTTGTGTTAGATATATACTGGAATCAATTACCTCAAATCCTGAAAACATAAAGAGGTCAATGCCTAAAGAAACATTACTCATGGGGAGGTCGACGGCAACTTACTATTGAGAGAGAGACCTACATCCAAATGTTTCAGAAAAAGAAGCTTTCTTATCAGGAAACTCCATGAGGAACTAAATCTAGAATTTGCTGAATACCCTGTGAAACCATAAGCCTGCCTTTATGCTGATTGAAGAATATTCAAGGAATGTGCGCTAATTCTCTAACATCAATTTCATAATCTATTCACCATAAAACTTAGTTCATAAAAAGACAAACGTATAACAAGGAAAGCAATTACATTATACATAATATAATCTGCTTCAAATATTATCCATCACTTGTGTATAAGCTGTGTCCAGCTACTTGACTAGTAATTGGCATTTACAGTAGAATACCTCAGTAAGAATTTATCAGTCTCAAGTTGCAGTTGCAAATTATGGTGTAAAATGTGTTTCTATTGGGACTCAATTTAGGTACTCAGCATCCTCCACAAAAATAAAAGATGGCTCGTCCCAACATCTAAAACCTCATATCATTTAAAATGACCCTAAAACAATTATGAATTTTAAAACATAAGAACAGCCCATGAATATATGAATGTTGTCATCACCAAAATAGCTTAATCAAAAAGGACATTCCAACACGTGAACTTCAAGAAGCAAGGGCTTTCTAGTTAATCCGGTGAATAATGGCGGCAGCTTCAATGTGTGAAAATATTCATCATAAAGGGCATGAAGTAGCATGAGAAATTGCCACAAACAGTCCACGACAAAAGAACGCAGCCATTGCAATCCAGCAGGTGAAGTTAACGACTCCTATAATATTTTCCGTATCTTCTCCATATACACGACCAATGACATTACTGAGAGACCAGCTGAAAGATAAAGAAAAATAACACCCGAAGCAACTAAGATCCCAGTTTCTCCGAGACTGCATAAAGAGGGAGGAAGAAAAAACATGACAGTCAGATACTGCAACCAAGCTTGTTTGGCATTTATCATTTCATATTGGTCAAGGAAGAAATTTAATAAACCTGCTATCTCGTGTAGCCAGAAGGATGGTTAGTGCAGCCATTTGCGTGGCAGTTTTCCACTTCCCCAGCTTATTTACGGCAACAGCCTGATTTATGTATCAAACTTAAAAAATAAGCTAGAAGCAAAACTCAAGCATTTCCTACTTTAATATAGTAAAATAGGTAGTTTTTTGACATCCAAGGGAGAGAAACATACCGCTAAAAGCTTACCATTTTGAGAAGCAGCCCATTCCCTAACAGCGGACATAGTTATCTACAAATAAAATGTCAACTATTTGTAAGATATTTATAAATAATTCATACAAAGTATAGAACAAGACCAGCTATGGTATATATTACCTCCCTTCCAATGATGGCTATTGATGGTACATTCAGTAGCCATGGCACTTGCCCAAACACAGCAATGTTCAAAGGTCTAGAACATAATAAGACCAATGTAGCAGCAACCATAAGCTACATTCAACAGGCAGTGATTTCAGCAATTAAACTCAATCCAATGAATAACTTAAACGTTCGGAAAATAAAAAGGAAAAAGAGAAAACACCTTGTCTGCAACTGGATCCAAAAGAGCACCAAAGGCAGAACATAACCTCATCTGAAAGACAGAAAAACGATTTTACTATGATGAATTATATAGAATAACTAGCCTCTTATAAAACAAGAGGAAAAAGAAAGGCTTCCATAGTATTACAACAAGAGGGTGTGGTAGAAAGCATACTCTTCGAGCAATGTACCCATCAAGCCAATCGGTTATAGCAGCCGCCATAAATATGCTAGTAGTAGCAGTCCTTCCCCACCAACTATCAACAGAAAAGGCTAAAAAGAAGAAGAAAATCATTTCATTACTCCCGCAACATTGGCAATACAATTAACAATTGCCACTAAGAATCCAAAAGTACACCATCCATACAGCTAACAATAATCCATAGATTTCTTTACACCATCTAAACCATATCACATTGCAACCTATCATCATTGGTTGTCATAATTCACAAATTTATTCCAAATGCAACTAAAAGCTACAATTGCCAAAAATCATCAGAGTTTATCCTAATTCATGGCCCAAAACATGAAAATAGCAAACAAACCAGGCAGTGATTTTATACAGTCGCATGATCGTTAAGCATGTCATCACTTAAAACGTATAAAAAACCCAAACGAAAGCAAACCAAAAACCTCGGAAATGGACACTTGATTTTTTTTTATTTATCCAAACATTAAACAGATCAAAATTAAAGATCCAAACCATGGAGGAAACAACAAATCCAGATTGCACTGCCTCGAAATCGAAACGCCATTGTCAAAACATAGTCATCATAATTAGAAAATCCGAATAAATATTCAACAGGTAAACCAAAATCTAAAATCGCAGTTGACAAGAATTCAACTAAAATATTGCAATATACGAAAGTAAGGAAAAAAGAAGAAACTGAACTGAAAATCAGCAACGGCACGGCGGCGACGCGGCCGAGAGTTAAAACAGTGGGCAAAGTTAAAATTTTGGAAGAAGAATGATTAGAATAAGCTAAACTTTGGTGGTGGTCCAGTTGCTGTTGCAGCAAAGGCTCCGAATCCATATCCGCGAGAATGCCGGAAGACCCGGATCCCGACCCGTTAAAGAATCCTTTATTGATCGCTTTTGAAGAGGAAGAGAAACAACGCAAAGCAGATCTAATAAAAGGTAAAGATATTTTTGTGTTGTTACTGGGATACAAAATTGGAGATAGGGTTAAAAGGGAAGATAAAATGCGCCGGGTTAGGATGGTGGCTGTGGCGGTCACGGTTACGGTTCGCACTTTAATTTCACCAACTTTCAGGTTGTCGGCAGTAAATCTGTCTTTTTTTTTTTGTTTAGGCTTGGTTAAAAAAAATATCATTTTTTGTCAAATTATGTTTTAAAAAATATTTAGTATATGACACATTAATAAATAATTATTTTTAAATTTTTTTATAATTTTATTTTTTAAAATAATTCTAATAATACTTAATTTTTTAAAATATTTTTTAAATTTTTTAAATTTAAAAAATAATTAATTGTTGACGAACATACTACATAAATAAAATGATATAACAAATAATATAAATTTTAGAGTTAAAAATTGTGAAAATTAAATAGAGCACAAAAATAATTTTTTTTATAAAATTGTCAAATAAATTATTATACCTTCTTATTATTTAATTTTAATTTTTTATTTAAATACTAAATTTTTTTATTTAAATACTAACTTTATTAATATATGATATTTTAATTATCCCATCGTTAAATCATTAATAAATTGTTTTCATGGTTTCTTTATTTTTCATAGTAATAAATTTATTTCTTTTATTTATAAAAATTTATCACTTTAATCTTAATTTTTAGAATTCAATAATTTATAGCTTGATTGATTTACTAAGGCTGTAGCACCTATGAATGTTCCACGAGAACCGAATGGACGCATTGAAGCATGGAGGTATAAATTTCACAGCATTCACAATTTCTACTAGGGATGGTATTAGTAATAAGGCGAGGTGGAGTGGATTTTATCCCCTTACCTCGACTCTAAAGAAAAAATTCACCTTAAACTTAAATTCGAAATTTAGTAAAAGGTTCGATTTTGTTTTGTCTCATATCGAATTTTATTTTATTATTTTATTTTTATTTTGAAGTTATATATTTATTTATTGAAAGTAAAATTTTAGTATATATATATTAGGGGTATTTTTGTGAATATCTCAAGAAAGGGCGGGACAGATTTATCTTAAATCCGACCCTGGCCCATCTTGAACCTGATTTTTCAAAAAAAAAAATCTAACTTTAATAGATCAATTGGGTTGAAATTATTGGAGTCGAGGTTTTTGCCATCCTGATCACATGGATATATGATGATGACCATTAATTGTAGCTTGAAAACTACTTGTTGGTTAGGGATCACCATAAAATTCTCAGCGATGGCGAAATCATATACCATGGTCAGAACGGATAAAAGAATATTCACGTTCAGTGATTTTAAAGGAAAAATTTTAAAGTTATATATATTTTTATCAAAAAAAATTTTAACAATTTTATATTTTTTGAAAGTATTTTAAATTTTCATCTATTTTTAATTTTTTTATAGAACTTAAATTGAATGAATGTATAAAGTTAGGGCTAAATGTGCTATTCTTTTAGAATTAAAATCAATGTGATAGAATCTATAAATATTCGAGTGTTAAATTTGTTATTATGTCTAAAAGGCTACATTTGCGTTCTCTTAATGATTTAACGATGTATGACCAAATTATTAAATGTCAATAACATTATTATCTAAATAAAAAAATTTTGGAGTTAGGTGACTAAAATAGAAGTATTTTAATAGTTGTGCAACTATTGTTATAACTTACCGTAAATTATTTAAGAAAATATTTTTAAATTTGTTAGTTTTTAATATTACATGTTTTACATGTAATTTTATATTTTTGCAATTTATTGAATAATGTATCTATTACCATATTTAAGTGTTTTACTGGTTGGTATCAACCTCAACTGGGTCACTCGTTGAATTTATCAAAAATCCCTCACTCTTAATAAGATATATATATTATTCTAAGAGTAATTTTGTCTTTTTCATATAAAATCTAGAAAAATACTTGTATGTAATAGTATTTGAACACAAATTATTGTGATATTTGGCCTGTTAACTTTACCATTTCAGTCAAAGACATTTTATTGTTAGGAATAAATATCAAAATTATATATGAAATTTGATACAATTTAAACTTGAAAATATATTTATCATTTACCAAGACATAATAAATGTCTTATGAAATTGATTATCCTTTTTTCTCTTCGTCATCCTTATAAAGAAATTAAATTGCATTTGTATTTAAAGTTATCATGTAAACTCTTGTATTTAAAATTAAATTGCATTTGTCTTTACCTAAAAAAATGAACAAATTACTCATTGTACATTAGATCAAGGAGCAAATTGATTTTTAACAAATTACTCTATTTTTACTGTTAAAAGTTGATCCATGTACACAAACATGTGGTACATGTGACACGTCACGTGTAATCATCTAATTATTTAGTCAGTCATGTCAATTTTTAACAGTAAATATGAATGAAATATTTAACAAGAAATACTAATTTACTCTGTATAAAAAATATTTTCCTATTTTTAAATAGAAAGATTAAAATAGAATCTAACTTATAATATAAGGCATTTTTCGTAGTTTTACCCAAAAAGGTGGCGCTAATCTCGCCTTTCTTTTGCATGGGCCTGCCCGCCCTTCCATCCATTTTCCCTCCCTTTTCCATCCTAATAACCAAAACCGAAACTCCCTCTCCACCCTTTCTCTCCCTTCATTTTCTCTTCGCTTCTTTCCTTTCTTTTCCGTTACTGTAATTCAACCAACCAAACCACCAAATTCTCCGAACGATCCTCTCCATCCGTAACCGTCACCCTCCAAAATCTCAGTCACAGACCAATCAAATCCATCCACCTCATCAAATACTGTAACCAAAATGACATCCTCCACCTCCACTACCACCGCAACCACCACCACCAAAACCGTGAACCCCCATTTAACCTTCGAACACAAGAGGTAAGCTTTGCTCACCACGTGTCCCTTCTATTCCTCTCTCTCTGATCCATGACAGTTATGATCAGATACTTTTCCCCTTTTTTTAGTGAAAAATATTTAGACTGTTCTTTTTTTTCTACTCCGAATTTTTATCCGCGTTTATTGATTTGGATTTTGATAGTGTGAGATGTGATTTAATTCTTTTGAAAACTAATTTGAGTGGAAAATATGAGCATATGTTGTTTTCTACCGTAACTCGGCAATCTTCGGATGCCGATTTCAGGTATATTCGAGCTCCATTTTCATTGAAATTTTCATTTTTATTTTTATGATTTTTTATTTTTTATTTGTGATCAAGATCTTATTGAATTTCATCACGGTTTGGTTTAGTAATCGAGGATTGTGCTATCTGGCTGCTAGCTATTTAATTTTGTTTATTTGTTTGTTTGTTTTTATGAGAACGTTTTTTGAAGTTTGTGATCTTTCATTGAGAAAAAAAAGTTTCATGGAACCTGGTGTGATGTTTGTCCAAATTGAGTGGAAAATATGAGCATATGTTGTTTTTTACCGTAACTCGGCAATCTTCGGATGCCGATTTCAGGTATATTCAAGCTCCATTTTCATTGAAATTTTCATTTTTATTTTGATGATTTTTTTGTGATCAAGATCTTAATGAATTTCATCACGGTTTGTTTTAGTAATCGAGGATTGTGCTATCTGGTTGCTAGCGATTTAATTTTGTTTGTTTCTTTATTTTTATGAGAACTTTGTTTGAAGTTTGTGATCTTTCATTGAGAAAAAAAAAGTTTCATGGAACCTGGTGTGTCCAAATTGAGTGGAAAATATGAGCATATGTTGTTTTCTACCGTAACTCGGCAATCTTCGGATGCCGATTTCAGGTATATTCAAGCTCCATTTTCATTGAAATTGTCATTTTTATTTTGATGATTTTTTTGTGATCAAGACCTTAATGAATTTCATCACGGTTTGGTTTAGTAATCGAGGACTATCTGGTTGCTAGCGATTTAATTTTGTTTGTTTCTTTATTTTTATGAGAACGTTGTTTGAAGTTTGTGATCTTTCATTGAGAAAAAAAAGTTTCATGAAACCGGGTGTGATATTTGTCCAAATTGAGCGGAAAATGGTGATAATAAGAAGTAGACTATTTTAAGGTTTGACTAGGATACGTTTTGTACTGTAACTAGGCAATGTGTGGAAGTTGATTACAGGTAACTTGGAGCTGTGCTTTTGATTATTTTACACTCTATTTTGCTTTTTAGTTTGATGCTTTAGCTTATTTCTTGCTCTAGATTTTATTTTGCTGTAAGTTTAGGTTAGAAAGTTGTGGAAATTTGCAATCTTTCTTTGAGCTTCTTTTCTTGGAATAATCTGCAGTTAACTTGAAGATTTGTTGAATTTTGGGGTTATTAAATCTATCTTTTTATTTTTTTTCATTTTATAGGGATGCGTATGGATTTGCTGTGAGGCCTCAGCATGTACAAAGATACCGAGAATATGCTAATATCTACAGGGTATTTTTCATGACTCTGTTACTCCTTTCTGTTTTAAGCTCATCGCCTTCTTTTGGCTTCTGAGGAAAGGACAGGAAAATTAAATGCCAACTCTTATATCTTGGTGAACATTGAATTTTCAAACCTCTCTCTCTTCCTCATTGTTTGGATACTAAATGATTACAAACTCTATAGTCAAAAGTCAGAACTTTGATTTAATCTCGTATATTCTCATGACTTTAGGAAGAAGAGGAGGAAAGATCAGGTAGGTGGAATGATTTCTTGGAACGCCATGCAGATTATGCTCAATTGCTTACCAATGAGATGCCCTCGGAGGGAAGAAAGGAGGTCTCGCACATTGAAGTTACAGAGGATGGGAATAATGAAGCACGAAAGGGAGTTGAAGGAGATGATTTATGCAAAAAGAAGTTGGGTTCTGATAGTCTGTCTGCTAAGGATGATGCAGAAAAAGAGAAGGTGCTGCCTGCTCCAGAGAAAAGAGGTCGTCAAACTGCAATATGGACTGAAATTAGACCATCCCTTCTGGCCATTGAAGATATGATGAGTACTCGCGTAAAGAAAGGCCGTTTATCTGAAGAAGAGCAAGAAACCAGTCGAGTAAAGCCACTATCTCTTGCAGAAGATGCTAGATTCAGTAAGGGATCATCAGAAGATGATTCTGAGGATGAATTTTTTTATGCTGAGAGATCTGACCCAGTTCGGGATGCCCCTACACTTGACAGAACCGGAACTATAACAGGTGCTGCTGCAAATGCAGCTCCTACAAAATCTTCATTTCCCTGGAAAGAAGAGTTGAAAGTTCTTGTCCGTGGTGGAGTACCAATGGCTCTTAGGGGAGAGGTATGTATTTGCTCTCTCTGTTTGCCACACTCTTTCTTTGTCTCTCTTGTGAATTTGGTCATTGCAGATTTGGCAAGCCTTTGTTGGTGTAAGGAGACGCCGAGTAGAAAATTATTACCAGAATCTGCTTGCCAATGAAACTAACTCTGGCAATAACACCAATCAAAAGAGCTACCAGTCAGATGGTAAGGGTTCAGCCACCAAGTCTGCATGTGGGCCTGAGAAATGGAAGGGGCAGATTGAGAAGGTTGTTCCATTTGCAGTTTGAAATATGTAGTAGTTTTATACCCCTGCAATGGGTGCTGCCTTTTTTACTGGTGTTATTAGTTTGAGATCCCTAACTACTGGTTCTGGAAACAGGATTTGCCACGAACGTTCCCTGGTCACCCTGCTCTGGATGATGATGGTAGAAATGCTTTGCGACGTTTACTTACAGCCTATGCTCGACATAACCCCTCTGTTGGATACTGTCAGGTATTAGGTTCAGAAATATATTAGCTATGGTCATGGTTGCAGTGTTATGGCTTTCTGGGTTAAGTGTTTTCTTATGCAGGCCATGAATTTCTTTGCTGCCTTTTTACTCCTCTTGATGCCTGAAGAAAATGCGTTCTGGTATGTTGAGAGACTTAGTTGAAATCAACTCCTTGCAAATCCAAGTATCCATTGTTCTGTGAAATTTTTTAAGGTTACGGAGCAGAGCATATTTTGTTGCTTGAACATGATAATTTTTGTAATCCCATGATTTGCATGTTCTATTGTCTTGTTTATTTGGTGGGGGTTCTCTATTTTTAATTGCAAGCATAGCTTTCCAATTTTAAAATTAAGCACATGATTGGTTTTATATTCTTCTAAAATATCGTATTTGCTTCAGGACTTTGAAGGGTATTATCGATGAGTATTTTGATGGCTATTTCTCGGAGGAAATGATTGAGTCTCAGGTAATAACCTGCATTACTTTGTTGATTGATTTCTACTATCTGTTTCTCCTAAATGAGATTGTTAAAGTGGCTGATGGAATGATTATTCTTTCTATCTCTCTTGGTAACATTGTGGCCTTTTGTTAGGTTGACCAACTTGTTTTTGAAGAGTTGGTGCGTGAGAGATTTCCAAAACTTGGTTTGTTTTTTCAATATTCGTCCTTTCTTGTGTTTGAAATTTCTCAGATGTTATCTTTCCATCATGTTTTTTTGGGCAGGCAGTTTATGATTGACAATTTCATGTTTATTGCAGTCAGTCATCTAGATCACCTGGGAGTACAAGTGGCGTGGGTTACTGGACCATGGTTCCTTTCCATTTTTATGAACATGCTTCCATGGGAAAGTGGTCAGGTTTCATACCATGTCTTTTAGCAATATTTAACGAGTGCCTTTGTTTCTATTTTACTGGTGTTTGTACTCATTTTATAATCGGAATAACCCGTGCTTAGTTACAAGATTCCTGATGGATTTGTCCTCACTACAGTGCTTCGAGTCTGGGATGTGTTCCTATTTGAAGGAAATCGTGTTATGCTGTTTAGGACAGCACTTGCTCTTATAGAGTTTTATGGTATGGAGTAAAAGACGCAAGAATTTTGAACTTCTATGATATCTTTACGGTAATTGAAGCCTGGAAATTATGACTAAATGAACTGCTTTATTAAAATGTTAATTTTCTTACAGGCCCTGAATTGCTTACAACTAAGGATGCGGGAGATGCAGTTACTTTACTACAATCATTAGCTAGCTCAACATTTGACAGCAGTCAACTCGTATTGTCAGCTTGTATGGGTTACGAAAATGTAAATGAACAAGTATTACTTGAGTTAAGGGAGAAGCACCGGTCAGTTGTAAAAGCTGCAGTTGATGAAAGATTAAGGGGGCTTCAAATTTGGAGGGAATCACAGGGCCGGGCATCTAAGCTATATGGTTTTAAGCATGATTCTATGTCAGCGCTTAGGAAAACAAGTAAGACAGGAGAATTGGTTGATTCAAAAACTAATGGAGATCTTTCACGTTCCAAGTCCGAATCAATGAATGAGGATGAAAATCTTCTTTGTCTGACAGGAGATGCTAAGTCGGATTCTGTTCCAGATCTTCAACAGCAGGTAGTATATAAGTTTTCCTTTTGATGAATACAATATTTCATTACAGACCAAACTAATGTTTGGCAAGTTGAATAGATAATAGGCTACGTCTTACTCAAAATGTATATTTGCTTGCCTTAAGTTCATGCATGAGAATTTTGTTGGCCTCTTTTGTGATGTTTCACTCTTTAATTTATTATAAACATTCACATCAGGTTGTAGGGTTAAAGGTCGAGTTGTGCAGGTTGCTGGAAGAGAAAAGATCAGCTGTTCTCAGGTTAATAATTTATATTATGTCTATTACTTTTGGTTCTTCGATTGTCAGTTCTCTATTACCTCTGCTATGTCATAATGTTTTATAAATTGGATATAAGTGACTATTTAATCTTTGCATTTTAAGGAGGAACTTATCTGTTATTTACTTTAGAATTGTCTTTCTTCAGCTGAAATAACCCTTGACAAATGTGACATTGAATTCCTCACTTGTATCAGATCTGATGAACTGGAGACAGCATTGATGGAGATGGTTAAGCAGGACAATCGACGCCAATTATGTGCTAGGGTAAACTGGAATAACATATTCAATTTGCCAAAATTTACAGTCAATTGCTGACTTGTTTTTAAAGATAATTATAAAACTATGTCATTCCTATCATGCAACTCATTTTGCTTGCTTTTACCTGGCACCTTAGGCTGCTTCATGAAATTTAATGTCAATAGCATTACCAGAACTTGCTAAAAACCCTTGTTTCTGGTTTTCATGATTCATGAATTGAAAGTTGCTAGTTTTCTTAGCAGGAATATATTGCATACTGAGCATATGTTTCTCTTCTTTAGGTAGAGCAATTAGAGCAAGAAGTTGGTGAGCTTCGTAAGGCACTGTTTGAGAAGACTGAACAAGAAACTGCAATGCTTCAGGTTTGATTTGTTTTCCTCATCTTCAATCAGTTTGAAGATTATTTTCCTCTATCGATATGTATGTGTTTATGATAATGATGTTTGTTAAATATTTCATAGATCCTAATGCGAGTTGAGCAAGATCAAAAGGAAACAGAAGATGCTCGTAGATTTGCCGAACAAAATGCAGCCGCACAGAGATATTCTGTTGAAGTGCTTCGGGTACTCATCGTGTTCAAATCTCTTGTTTTCTTGTTTATAAATTTTCCCCTCAAACATACCTTACTGAGGCACTTAAAATCCTTTTTTTTTTCTTGTGAAAAGTAAGCAGATATTGTATGTAATTTTCCCGGTCCCATCACTGCTCTTAACTTCAACATTTATGTTAATGCAGGAAAAGTATGAAAAGGCCATTGCTGCGCTTGCTGAAATGGAGAAAAGAGCGGTAATGGCAGAATCAATGGTGGAGGCTACCTTACATTACCATTCTGGACAAAATAAAGCTCAGCCGTCTCTTTCTCTACGGTGTGTAGTTGACTTCCCACTTTCAAATCTTTTATGCTTGGGTGAAAAACGTTTTATAATGGATGATAAAACCAAACCAGACCAGCTGGTTCAACTAGTTCTACAGAGAACCTGGTAGTTTGACAGTTCAACTATATAAATTGAACTGCAAAATAAAAGAATCAGCCAAAACTCGGGGACTGGCGCAAAACCGGTCAATTAATTGTTGGCCGGTCGGGTGTGTGGTTTGGGGAAGACTCAATTAACTGTTGTTTTCTCTTTCCTATTTTTTTGCAACGCCTTTTTAAAGCTTTGCTCTTTACAATGCCTATTATTTATATTTTCCCTTTTCATTATCTACCCTCTTCTCACCAACAACTTAGTGAAGAACTGAAGGAAAAAATGCTTTAATTTTCAGCACATTATTTACATGTAAAAAAAATGTTGTGAGCCTCTCTGTTTTCATTCTATGCTTATCGTTGCTTTTGGATCGGTTTCTGCTATTTGAACATTGGCTTGCAGATCACCCCAGCCAAATTCACCACCACGCAACAATCAAGAGCTACAACAAGAGAATCCTACCAGCAAGCTTAATTTACTTGCTCGACCATTTGTACTTGGCTGGCGCGACAGAATCAAGGTTAGTTTTCACACGTTTACCTTCTTCCTAGTTGTGGGTGATCAGATGTGTGTTGGACATACATGTGTTTGACACGAGTATACTCAATTTTTTCTATCTTTTTCTATGTATTTAGAAATCCTCGTTCTACTTCAAGATTGCATCAGACACTGGTGTCAAAGAAGTAAACTTCTCAATTTTGACCCGAACTCAGAAACTCAACCTATTAACGCGAGGCAGCTCAATCCGATTTAATTATAAAACATCAATAATTCAAATTTGTTCAACTTGAACCAAAAGTGATCCAAATCCAAAATTATCCGTACTAAAAATGATTGAACCCTTAAAACTTGACCATCAAATTTGAACAACAAATTTGACTGACTTCAACACATAAAACACGACTTGCAAACTCAAATGACCCGAATTCCAAATAAAGCTGAACTTAAAATAATTGAACTTGAAATGATTCGAATAAAAATATTCTGAAGCTAAAATGATTCGTAAAATGTAGAACTCAAATTGACTTTACCTGCGTTGATCGCTTTCAAAACCAATTTAATCCACTTATTTTCCAGGCCAATCTAATTATAAACCTTTTTCATCATTTATGTATTAAACCAAGATTGTTATGACTTATGGAACAAAACAGGGAAAGATCAGTAATGCTGATCGACCAAATGATGGGAAGTCCTCTAGTGAAGATCAGAATACTGCAACACAGCAGGAAACAAACATTAAGGAAAACAACGCCGGGAATACAGATGACAAGGAAGCAAATGGCAACGAAGTTCATGGTAAGGAGTGTACGATTGCCGGTTTTTCATGTTAATAATTGCATACATATCCTTCATTTGCTGCCTTCAATTCTTACATTCATTGGCCTCGGTATGTATTTTTTTTTTTAACACTGCCATTTCTAGAGAGTAGTTGCTTGTTTGCCTCTATTAGAATAAAGATAATGTTAATTATAGTTCATAATACTTGTAGATATTTGAAATCTTAGCGTATATTTTTCGTTTGAACATATTTGGATTTCTCTCCGACAGCTGATTTGATACATCATGTTTCAGATTCAAGTAGATGAGTTAACCTATAAATTCTAAAATTGCTAAATGTTACTGGGACTGGAGAAAAAAATTGAATAAAATATTGACAAGCAGTTATGAATGATCTTTAACTATGCTGTTGGACTTACCTTTTGATAAATGAATAAGGACTAACTTGATTCTATTTAATGGTATAGGGACTGATTTTGAACTAATCCTTATAATAGAAAAGCTTTTAAGTACTTTTACCGATTTGGAATAGGTAAACCTTTAAAAAGAATCATATCTGTATATTCATATCCAAATAGGTAAAAGTAATCGAAAGGCTTTTCTATTATAAGGATTAGATCAAAATCAGTCCCTATACTATTAAATAGAATCAAGTTAGTCCTCATATTAAAAAAATGTCATTTTTACTACTTAGGTAAGCTCTTACGGTTTTACAAATAAAACTTTTGTTTGGAGTTGAATTGTAAGTGAAAAAATAATAATTTTTTGTCATTTTTAAATAGTAAATTTATTAAAATTTTAGTTTTTTTTACTAATACATAAATTAAATTGATCCATTTAATAATAAAAAGACTAATTTGAAACAATTCCTATAACAGGGGTATCATGAAATTTGACCCTACAATTATTTAGCTATTAGGATTACGTTCTATATTATTCTTTTCATGTTATAATCGCATTTAAATTGTAATATCTATAGGTCTTCCTTCTTTGATACTTGACTTGCTCCTCTTTCTTTCTATAACAATAATGGTTAATTTTTTATTTTAGTCCCTCTACTTTTTAATTATATAAAATAGTTAAATTTCAAATTTGGTTTTTATACTATATTAAAATTTGAGAGGCCTTCTTTCCTTGACACTTGGCTTGCTCTTTTTTTTTGGATTCTTAACAATAATAATTAACTTTCAATTTTAGCCCCTCTACTTTTTAATTATATAAAAATAGTTAAATTTTAATTTTGGTCCCTATACTATATTAAAATTTGAGATTTGATTTTTATACTTGAATTTTTTAATATAATTTAGTACGCCAATGTTTATAATGTCATTAGTTAGTCTAAATATTTTATTCTAATTAAACTATTGACGTAAATTTAAAGATTTGTTAACATTGTTAATTTTTTTGTTAAATTCAAGTTCATTATAATGCCATTTTGTATGTTATGATTATCGAGTGAGTACTATTTTTTAAAATTTTAAAACATCACACCAATAAATTTAACAGAAGAATTTTAATGATGTTAACAATTGGACCTAAATTTTTAAATTTAAAAAATAGAACTAAATTCTTATAAATAAAAAATTAGAGATTAAATTCTAAATATACAGAGAACATGAGTAGGAATAATTATGTAAAATTTGAGTTGTTAATAATTCATTTTAATTTTTTTTTTTTTTTGTTTTATGTTTTAGTTTTTTCTCGTATCATGTCTCTCAACTTTCAGAAGTCCACATCATGGAGGGAAGCATGGAAGTAATATATAAAAACCTCAGCCAAGCCCAAGGGATACATTTCTTGCCTTACAAGCAAGGCTTTTGTTCCCCTTAGCTGCATTGTTCTCTTTTCATTCTTGGAGTGGAGGAATCAACCTATGCCACAATCCTTCAACTGATCCAGTTTTAGGATCCTACTTTCTTTCTTTTTGATAGACGCAAGTTATATATATGTCAAAATTTTATTTAAATTATAGTTCTTATTCTATTATTTGTATAGATTTTTTAAAATATTTGTAACATTTTCATACCTGATCTGATTACTTGATCAATGCACCAGAATATCACATTAATTGTCGGAGCAATTACAATTAATTGTATATTGATTTAATTTTTTTATTCAAGTTTCTATGCTCATTACACATTTATAGCATAATTTATAAACAAACTTTATGCAAGCTTATGAAAACTCTCTTGATGTCCTATAGTTGATTAAGGACTAAAATATAAAACTTTAAACTTTACTCACTGACTTAGCTCATCACGACAAGATGAACTTGACGTTGCGACGTGTGTTCTATCTCTATGACTCCCATGAATTTCAATTCACAACTCCTAAAACAATGTTCATGTCTCAGCCGTGTAACCCCTGTATCTAAATTTTTGTAACTTTTCCTAAATTTTCTAAATGATTTTAATTTAGTCTCGAATTGTTTCTAAAGTATTTCTTGGGCCTCGAGGGCTCAATATAGGGATGATGTGTGTCCGTATGAATAGTTTATTATGTTTATGATATTGAATGAAATTAAGTTAAATGTTTTGATTGTACGATAATGCTCCATAACCCTAATCTGATGATGGAAACGAGTTAAGGGTGTTGCAGTTCATATACCAAAATTCAATCAAATTCAACCATTTATTTCAACTAAAAATATTTTACACATTCTGTGTTTTACCTATGTACATCTCCTATTCTATATCATAAATTTTATTTCATACCACTTTTCTTCCAACATTTGATGATGTGATGAGATTTGTTGAGATTTTTACTTCCAACAACTTGAATCTAGAGTTTTAGTCCAATATTTCATCTATGCATTTAAAACATGAGTTAAGTTCATGAAAGCTTAGTAAGTATATCAAGAATTAAACTTACAGTTACCTTAATTAAATTTAAGGCGTCAATACTTTAAATATAACAGAATGAATTAATAAAATGATCATTAAATATTTACTTCCACTTACAATCTTATCCTATTTCACTTACAGGCTCACTATTGATTTCACTTTACACTTTTCATTTAGCCCACAATATACTCAAGCAAGATATGTAGAAAGAACATTGAAATGCACCAAAGTGCAGAATCAATTAAATGCTCTAAAGAGTCACTATCACTTATTTGCACCGAAGTGTTACTGTCACTATGCACACTTAAAGTTTCTTAATAGCATGCCATCTATATCCAACAGGATCAAATATTGTCTACTTGAGCATTTATATTAGCAATTTTCATCTTCGTCACTTAGTAATTAATAGCATATAAAATTTTACGTTCTTTACAATTTAGTCTTTATTTTCATGAAAATAAATATTCATTTAATTATAACTTTGATTTCACTTAGAATTAAATTCACTATCATAAACACTTCATTCGAATTTTCAATTCGAGTGTTTTTATTTCATACTTCTAATTTTTTTACGCTCTTTGCAAATTAATCCTCTTTACACTAATTTCACTACACTTAACTTTACAATATTTCCAATTTAGTTATTGCTAACATATAATTAAATAATCAATTTATCCTCACTTTAGGATACATTTCACTTCCATATATTACTTCGTTTAAACATTTCATTACAAAATTTTACAATTTAGTCCTTATCATTATAAAATTTCATAATCACTATAAATCCACTTCAATATCACTTTAAATTTAACTTGCTACCATATAACCTTCAATTAAGCACTTATTCATAATATTATATTCTACACATTAATTTTTGTACACTTTACAATTTAATCACTTATTCCATATTTTCATTACACAACATTAATTCACCTAGAAAATTAAATTAAATGAATATCTTCACTATACTTTAATCAATTTCAAATTAAATAATAACACAAATATTTTTAAGTTAATCGCACAACTACTAATATAACAATTTCACATATTTTATACTTGGATTTTAATAGGTATAGCAAAATTCTTGAAGTACTTGCCTCTCTTTTGTTAGAATTTCACTATTTTGCCTTTAATTTTCTTCCTTCCTCACTTTTGTCACTACCTTTACGTTGTTTCCAACACTTGCATTATTTATTCTCTTTTTCTGTTTCATGAACACATTAAATACATCATCAATTTTTTTTTACTAGAAACCACTTTCTCATATCTCTACTTCAACTAAACATAATATTCATAAGAAAATGCTTAAAAATTCTTACATTGCCTCTTTAATCTCTTTGCTTTCTTCTCGATTTCTCCACTTTCAATTCCAATTTCTTGTTTCCAAGTTGATAATCAAACTCTCTAGAATCTCTACTTCACTTTTTATTTTTGGTGGTTATGGAAATTATCAATATTTTTTAGTGAAAAAGGTGAAATTGATGGAAAATGATTAATTTATGAATAAATGAAGGTTTCTTTTTTTTTTATACTAATTTTTTATAATTAAAATAATAAAAAAATAACTAAATAAAATATTATTAAAATAATTTAAAATATCACTAATATAATGATTACAATCTAATGGTCCATATTTTATACTTCAAGGCTAAGCAAATCCAATGACCATAATTCATCCACACATTCAATGGCATTTTGATAATTTTTTTCAAAATTATCTTTTTAGCTAAATGACCATTTTGCACTTGATCGAATTTTATATTTCCAATTATTTCCTTTCCACTTTTGGGCATTTTCACTTTTAGTGCTTTAACTTTTTAAATCTACAATTTAATCCTTCAACTTTTAAATATTCACATTTTGACCCATCACTTTTTACTTTTTCATAATTTAGTCAATCCCTCATAATTATATCTCACAACATAGTACCTTTTTCAACTTTCTCGGCATTCAATACCTTCGTTTACTAACACCAATGTACATTATTTCATTTACTCGATAAATTAATTATACACATTTCGAGTATAATACTTTACAAATTCAACATAATAATTTTAGAGATGTTGCAATATTCTTGTTTAAAATTAATATTTATTTACATTTAACTCAGTAGATTACATTTTTGTTTGTTACTTTCAAATATATGTTTCTGATCTACTCAAGAATTTGTGGAAATTATATTTATGAATGATTTTTTAAAACTACATGTACAAGGAATTTAACTCTTATTGATGATTTAAAGCTATGATTACAATGATTAAACTAATAACTGGTATTGTAAAATTTAATTTATAATAAAATTGAGATTAAAAATTATATATAATTTACATAGGATAAAATTTAAATTCAAAATTAAAAAAACGAATTCAAGTTTTAATTTTATCATTAAACTAATGTCTCATTGATATTAAATTTGTACCCAAAGTTCACTGATAATAGATTAAAAAGTGAGAAAGGATTGCTTAAACAAAAAAAAAAATTCACCATTTTAATAGTTTATATTTTTTTAATTTTTAAAAGATTAAATCAAATTTTTATTATTTTTAAAAAATCAAAGTATAAATATTTTATTAATTTAAAATTTTAAAAACTTTAAAAGATCTAAATAAAAAAATTTCTATTTTACGGAGTTTGAGACCCTTTCCAACCCCTATCTAGCATTGTATACTAATATATATATATATATATATATAAAGCATTGAAAAGATACTTTATAGCTTTATATTTTGATTATAATAAACAGGCATTAGCATTTATTCCCTAAAAAAATAAAATCAAATTACACATTTTCTAAAGTTCCCTCCAACCTATTAACATCAATCTCAGGGACAAAAATTAAAAAAAAAATTAAAAGTTGAATTGTTAAAAAGAAAAAAAAAAAGAATATAACCAAGTTGATTAATCAAACAATCCTGAGAGCAAATTTTAGCTTTTCAACCTTAAAAAACCGTAATCTCTAAAAGATACTTATACCAATGTCACTAATTTAATTAAAAAAATATTTATTTGTTGAGAAAGGGTTGGTTTCAGATTCTCAATGAAAATATTATTCTTGTATCAGAGTTTTATTTTTTGTATTTGAGAAGTGTCCAATAAATTTACACAGTAACGAAGCGTAGTGGATGATCCCCTAAAATGATAAAATTTTAATTTAAATTCTTTATAATTTATAAAATTTTAAATTAATAATAATAAAATTATATTTTAGGCCCAAAAATAATAAAAATTTTATTTAACAATTTAAAAATTATAAAGATGTAAGCTATTAAAATAATAAAATTATATTTTATTATTATGAAAATATATAATTTAATTTCGGCTCTCTAAAATAAAATAAAAAATATTTCAAGACAATACCTCCATTAAGAGTATAAAATTGAAGATATGAGAACCAAGACTCCAACACCAGGAGAATATTTTCATTGAAAGTCTCTAAAAATTTTAATGAATTTAGAATTTAAATTTTAAAATCTAAAAATTAAAAAGATAAAAGTTTTTGAAATAAAAATTTGACATTAAATTTTAAATTTTCAAATATATTTTAATAAAAACAGCAGAATGATGAAAGAACTAAATCCAAATCCCAACTTTTCTATGTTCCTATAAAAAATATTTGATTCTCCCTCCATCTTCCAGTCTATTTAGTTCCCTTCCCATTACAAATCAATTTTCCATTCCAAACCCTAACAAATGGCACCTTTGGACCCTCACTCCTTCATTGACTCTCACCACCCTTTAACCACTGACATCTCTCTTTCCCTTTACTTAGACTTCCCTTCCGCCACCATCCACGGCGTCGCTTTCTTCATCCTTAAATCCCCTCATGTCGGTCAACTTTCTTTTGATACCCGTTCCCTTTCCATTCACCAGGTCCTTTCTCCTATTACCCTTTCCCCTCTCCCTTTCTCTCTTTCCTCTTCACCTGACCCTATCAAAGGAACCCAGCTTTCCATCTCGCTACCAGACGACGACGTTTTGAACTCCTTCTTCATCGTTTTCTCTACTTTCCCTTCTTCTTCTGCTCTCCAATGGCTATCCCCGCCGCAAACGTTTAACAAAAAACACCCTTTTGTTTATACTCAATGCCAGTGTATCCACGCGCGTTCCATTTTCCCATGTCAAGACACTCCCGCGGCGAGAATCCGTTACTCTGCTTTGCTCAATGTCCCTCGGGAGTTATCCGCCGTTATGTCCGCCCGCCATGTCGATAGGAGGTCACCGGTTTCCGGTGAAGGACATTCGCATTTGTTGCCCGGTGGGTTTAATTCGTTGTGGTGTTCCGAAACGAGGGTAGTCGAGGAATTTCAGATGAACCAACCTATTCCGCCGTATTTGTTCGCGTTTGCAGTTGGGGAGCTGGGTTTTAGGGAAGTTGGACCGAGGACTAGGGTTTATTCGGAGGCAGTGAATAGTGTATTGGATGCTGCGGCTAAAGAGTTCGCCGGGACGGAGGAAATGATCAGGCAAGGGGAGAAATTATTTGGGGATTATGATTGGGAAAGGTTCGATTTGCTTGTTTTGCCACCGAGTTTCCCATATGGTGGAATGGAGAATCCAAGGATGGTGTTTTTGACCCCAACTGTGATTAAAGGGGATGCCAGTGGAGCTCAGGTGGTCGCGCATGAGCTTGCTCATAGTTGGACCGGCAACTTGATTACTAATATGAACAATGAGCATTTTTGGTTGAATGAGGTAATTTTCTTATTGATCAAATTTTGATCTTTGCAAATTGGGCTAATTTGATTTCACCTTGTTTTTCTTTTATTTGTGGTTATAGGGTTTTACAACATATGCAGAAAGGAGAATTGTTGAGGCTGTTCAAGGTGAAGACAGGGCTATATTGAACACTGGAATTGGTTGGAAGGGTTTAAATGAGGAAATGGAGAGATTTAAAGACAATCTAGAATTCACCAAGCTTAAAAACAATCAAGAAGGAGTCGATCCTGACGATGTTTATTCCGAAGTTCCATACGAGAAAGGGTTTCAGTTCCTATGGCGAATCGAACGTCAGGTATGTTGAATGCTTTTTCCTTTAAAGTTTTAATAAATCATGTTAGTACGTCATTATGTATTTGTTTCTTTGTGGAATGTTTAGATTGGTAGACCAGCCTTTGATGAATTTATCAAGAAATATATTGCTACCTTCAAGTTCAAGTCAATTGACACCCACACGTTTCTCAAATTCCTTAAAGCTAATGTCCCTGGCATAGAGAAAGAGATAGATCTAGTGTTGTGGACCGAGGGGACTGGTATTCCACCCGATGCATATGAACCGGTATCCAATCTATACACCAAAATTGTGTCATTGGCGAATGAATTTAAACTCGGGAGGATGCCGAGGGAGGATGAAGTTGCAGATTGGCGAGGGCAGGAATGGGAGCTTTACTTAGAGAACCTACCTAAAGTTATTGAGGCTTCTCAGGTAGTACTGGTTTTCTCTTAAAGCTTCATTTTCGTATGTTTCTATAAGATGTAATGATCGTATAATGCTTTCTTGAAAGTTTTTAAGATTACTCGAGTTACCTTGTACTGCATTCCACTTTCTTTGGCTGCTGTGAGGGTTCAATATCCTTTTTGCAGAGGATGAATTTGCCTATGTTGCTGAATATAAAGCTTTACTGTTTACTCTGATTCAAGACCAGTTTTAAGGTTTTAGTGTTTTTGGATGTAATCTGCTTACTTTCCCTGGTAAACTCTAGGTTGTTCTTGAAGATGAGACTTTTCTGCACACCTTTAGATTTGCCTAAATCCTGTATGTGGTGCTGCATACCATTAGATTATGCTTGGCAGGCTATTAAATTGTCTCCTGTATGTGGTGCTGCATACCATTAGATTATGCTTGGCAGGCTATTAAATTGTCTTTGTGCTGCTAAATGTCTTTTGGGAGTAAAATTACTATGGAGGTCCCTGTAGTAGAATTTAGATTGCATTTTGCACGCTCTACTCAAAAAATTGGCAAATTAGTCTTTGCATGTTAAATTAAAGAGCAAATCTGTCCTTTCTGTTAAAAATTTCATCCATTTCTATTGTTAAAATTTGACAAGGTTGATGGACTAACTAGACAGTGAAATGTGGCGTGTCATAAGTATCTCATATTGATTTACAGGAATTAATTTTTAACAGAAAGACCAATTTGCTTTATGATTAAAAGTACAGTGACTAATTTGCCAATTTTTTGAGTAGAGGTTAAAATGAAATCTGACTCTTGGTATAGCCGTATAGGGGGCCTTCATGGTACTTTTACCTCTTCTGGGTTGCCAAACTGGGGTATATTTGACATTTCTACTTTTATCTTGGAAGATAGTATCTTTTGTTTTTCTTGTTTGGTAGTGTGTGTGTAGGTTTCACTAGAGCTCATGTGTATGTCTCCTTTGATACATTTTCCGGAGTTGAAAACTTCAAATCATCGCATTTCATAATTGTCTCTGGTTTACAATACTGTTGTTTGTGTCATGCAGGTCTTAGCCTTGGATGAACGCTACAGGCTATCAGAATCAAAGGATTACGAGGTAAAAGTGGCTTTTCTTCAACTAGCAATTATATCCCAGTGCAGGAATTTCTACGGCGAGGTGGAGAAAACTTTGAAAGAAGTTGGGAGAATGAAGTACCTTCGGCCACTTTATAGGGCTCTCGTACAAGGTAAAGGGAAAGAGGAAGAAAAGATTTTGGCCAAACGAGTGTTTTCGGAGGCTCATGAGTGTTATCACCCCATAGCTCGAGGAGTTGTGGAGTCCATCTTTGCCAAGCACCTCTAAAATGGAACATTAACACTTAATGTAATAAATGGTATATAGGATTCTAAACCGAAAACAATGCCTAGAATAGAGATTCACTTGTGATGTTGTTGATAGATGCTTCTTGCTTGGGTGACATGCCTTGTTGCTTTTGGGCAATGTATGCTGAATTCTTACGCTTGAACTTCACTCTTATGTCATCTTTAACACCAGTGGAATATTGTTTCTGTTGGGATTCTTTTTCCTTTGCTAATGAAGGAATATTGGATTTGATTGGACCCAGAATATGTCGGGATATTGGTCTGGGCTCCGGAATAAGGGGTTAGAATGCTTAACCGTGTGCATGAATGACCGGTGGTTAACTCGTTTTTTTCTCTCTAATTTTTATGTTATTTTAATTTATTCAATTAAACTGGATAAATCAATCAAATCGGTTGAATTAAAAATAGATGATTTGATTGATTTGACCACATGTTCGATTTTGGAAACTTATGTAGGATAGGATTCAAGAACTAAGAATTTATAGCAAGTATGCTATGTCAAAAACACATACCATTCTTTTTGATCATTCAAACAGGCATTGCCTTTTAGTTATAAACTCTTAACTGAAGAAGCTTTCTTGATTCTAAACAACATTGACACCTTTGATTAGGGTTTTATAATTCTGATGTGCAGGATCCATATATATGGCAAGCACAGGGCATACTCTATCAAAACTAATAGTTAACTTATAAGCTCAACCTTGTCTAAAAGGAAATCCAGAGAGAAAGCAAGAGAATTTAGAAAGCTCTGGATCTAAAATACACTGATATCTTATTAGATAAAAACTCGATAATCTTACAAGGTGAAATACATCTTCTTTTATAGATAAAGGAGATAGAAACCGACAAACATAGTTGTACAGACTAATAATGCATCAATACAGTACACACTCATATCTTAAAAAGTAAAAGTAAAAATTCTTAATAGTACACACTCGTGACTTATTAAGGAAAAGCAATAAAACAAAAGTAGATTCTTCAAAGTGCTTTAACTGTTGGCATTGGAATGAGGAAGCTGTGCACTATCCATAGAGCTTCCACTATAGTTGTCTCTACACGTATTCTCATCTTCATACTTATCTTCTTGAATTGAGCTATTATGAAGTCTTATTCTTTCCATCTTGACTTGGCTACGGGACGTTGGATACGCTTGGGACCATTCAGTGGGATTTGGAATATCGACTTTATATTCATGAAGTGCTTGAAGAATTTGTTGATAGGCCTAGCATAGTATCCCAAGGAGCATCAATATTTGGAGGCTTGAATGTACTTTTTTACTTGCTTGGAGGTGCTATGAATCAAAGTTTTTATAGACCTCATAGGAGAAAAATGAGTTTTTAAGTAGAATAAAGATTTACAGTAAGAAGACCTATAGGTTGAACCTTATCTTCTTCTTTAAGATAATCTATTTCATTTTTGATCTAATCAGTATTTGGACTTATATTTTATCGCTCAGATAGGTACTTAAACTAACTTCTTCAGTTTATATTGATGTAGCATTAATAGTCAGTCTAGTGACGACACATGAAAACTTTTCAATATGCCATGTGATATACATAAATTAAAAAAATTAAAAATAAATAAATTAATAAAAAAAGTATAATATTTTTTCATATCAAGAACGAACTCGAATAAAATGGTTTTTAAAATACATATGAATCTAGGAGCTTGTTTGTCTAAATTTATTCTAGATGAATTTTTTTTAGTAATTTCATATATTTTAAATTTTTATAAAATATTAATTTTTAGGTTATCAACATTTCAAAAATATATAAAAAGCTTATAATATTTTGAAAAATATATAAAAAATTGTAATATATAATATATAAATTAATAAAAAAATAAAAAAATTTACAAAAAATAAAAGAATTAAAAAATTACAAATTTATAAAAATATATATATAAACAATAAATTAAAGTTTTATCTAAATTATCAATATAGATAGTTCAAATACAAATAATAATTAATTACTTTTTTAAGAAATTGGGAATCAAGTATTAAAGCAAACAAAAACAAAAACTTATGAAAGCCTTGAAAAAAGAAAGTATGTTTTGTTAAACAGAAACTCTGGTATCAGCTCATCCATGTGAGGCTTGTGAGCTTCTCTTCCTGCAATTATTTTCTCTCTTTCTGAGTCTTTTTTAATGTATATCCTTTTTGGGACTGACAAATCTGCTTAGAGAATAAGATTCTAGGGTCACATTTTAAATATATTAAAATAATCAAATAAAAAAACAAACTAAAAATATTAAAAGAAAAATAAAATATCAAGACAATGTTTCCTACATCTTCCATTAATTATAAATGAAGAACTAACTGCTCTTTAGAAATCTAAAGGTTTGTAACCATCCTTCTCATAAATGTTTCGTCCTGTGATTTTGTTAGAGCATCTATTCGTAGAAATAATGAAATAGAAAAGGTAGAGAAGATCGAACATAAACTTTACGTGAATTTTTTTTTCGAAAAAGATAAAAGTCACAGATCAATAAACGAGAGTTTGCTTCCATGAGAACCTTATGGAATAGCAAATCCACACCACCTTTTAAGCCTACTAGAAGTATCCGTCAAGGATGCTCACTTCCACCCTATTTTCAAGGTGAAGTCAGAATTAAATTATATATTTTTATGATAGTAAAAATATAATTTTACCATTTTAATAGTGTATATATTTATAATTGTAGAATATTAAATCAAATTTTTAGCATTTTAAAAGGGGTTAAAGTATAATTTTACTATTATTAATTTTAAATTTTATAAATTATAAAAAATTTAAATAAAAAAATCATTTTAGAGTAGATTGGGCCCGTTCAGCCCCTTAGATCGGACCCCAGGGCTTATTTGTTCTTTGCATGGAGCATTAGGGATAAAGCATTAATTATGCTGTGGAGACGGGCTTGTAAAAGCCTATTGTTCTTTCTTTAAATAGACCACATCTTTTTTTTTTTTACTAAAGATTTAGTACTCAAGTGAAAATTTACAATGTTTTTAAAAATTGGATTGGTAATCAAATAGGGTAGCCTATCAACTCGTCAATCCAATCTGTTTGATTGATTCAACTGAATTTTTTTCTTGAATTAACCTATCCAATGTTTTTCTTCAAATTGATGCTCTTACGATTTCTAGTACAATCGGTCCGATTCAACCATAAAGATTTAAGCTATCCATGTGTCAAAATTCTAGGACTCCGCATAAATATATTCATCTTTTATGAGAATTGAGAAGCTTCAGTTTTTAAATATTATATATAATATATAAGATTTAATTATGTGGAATTAAAGAAATAAATTTAATTTTTAAATAAAAATATTATTTTATCTATTCAATTAAACCTACCAAATTAGATAATACTCTATTTTTTTGTTTTTAAATTACTGTTCATTTTATAGTAAAAAGTATATTTTATATTAATATATTATAATCTATATTCTTGAATATCTATTATGTTGGTTAAAAATAATATCTATGACATTATGCTTCGCAAAATAGAATTAAATTATAAAAAAATATTAACTGAAAAATATCACAAACATATAAAATAATATATATTCATCATAATTCATATAAATGTATATATGTGTCAAAAATAAACAAAAGAAGGCATAGCATGTGGCTGCTGGGATTCGAGCCCAGGTCTCTACGGCCACAACGTAGAATTCTTACCACTAAACTACAGCCACTTCGTTGGTTGGAAAACTGTTCGAAATCATAAAATATAATTATGGGTAGTATACAATGTGCTCTTCGGAATTTTGAAATTTAGTCCCTATACTTTTATTTCTAAAAATTTAGTTATCTACTTTTTAGATTTTAAAATTCAAGTCAAACTATTAACACTGTTAAAATTATTTTATTGAATTCATTTTTATTACAACGTTATTTTTTTAGTTACATTACTACGAAGTGAGTATTAGTTTTTATTTCAAAATTTTACCACTAACAAATTTAACAAAAAAAATAAAATTAACAGTGTTAACAATTAAACTTAAATTAAATCTAAAAAATAAAAAACTAAATTCTTAGAAATAAAACTATATAAAATAAATTCCAAATTTAATAAATTTAAATTATGTAAAAGCTTCAAATTTGAGTTTTTTTTTAACAATTCTATAAATTTTACTAAATTTTACTTTCGTAAATTTTCAACACCGGCACTATGGTTGGGCAATGTGAAATATTAAGTTGGTGGTAATGCTATTTACTAAGTTTATATTTATATAATATTAAAATAAAACTAATTTACAAATTGGGTTGCAATTATTAAATAAAGTGAGGGATTCTCTTTTACTGATTGATGTGTTGGACTAAAATCCTCAATTATGGACGCATATTTATAATGCATAATGCTATTATAAAGTGTGATACAAAATTAAGTGACCAATTATGTTATAAATGTTATAGGTATTAAAGTGTCATAGAAATAATGTGTAGATACCATAAGTTGTATTTATAATTTGATGAGGGGCCAAATTATAAATACCCAAAATTGATTTAATAATAAGTTATTTAAAGAGGTAGTGGTCGCAAGAACTAGGGTTATCTCGTATTTCTTTTTCATCCCCATCAGAGAGATATACTAGGAGAAAAACTATTTACTTGGAAGATCAAAACTTTCTGGGTAATCTCCAACAATAGATTTAGATACTCTTTCGCATATAGTATTATTCTTAATTTATTTTTGATGATCTGACATAACAGATATTGATTTATTAAATTTTATATTAGATCTTATTTTTACTATTATAAAATAATACAATCACTTATAAACAATATTGGAGAAGAAAAAAAAAATGAAGAAAGATTGAAGGCAAGGCACTTTCAAAAGGTTTCTTTAATATGATAGTTTCTTGTTACAGTACAAAGTAGAACTTTACTATATTGGACTAAGCTTAGTGAGGATAAGCTAATAGGACTAGACCTGATTCAAGAAACCAAAGTAAAGGTGAAGTTGATCAAGGAATTATTGAAAATTGCTTCTGATAAACAAAACTCATATGATGCGTTTAAAAAAAGATATCGAATATAATGTTGGTGAAAAAAGTGTTTTTGAAAGTGTTACTGTGGAAGAAAGTTTAAATTTAGTAGAAATAACAAGCTAAGCCGAGGCTTATTGGTGCGTATGAGATCCTTGAATGTATTGGTCTAGCCTACAAATAAGCTCTATTATTAGAGTTAGAAAAGATTCACAATGTTTTTCATATTTCAATATTGAGTATATATAGATTTAATACTTTTTATGTAATCACCTTTGATACGGTTGAAATTTAATTAGATTTGACATACGAGGAGGAACTGATAAAGACCTTAGCTCGGGAAATCAATGAATTGAGAAATAAAAAGCTTTATTGGATAAAAGTTTTATGGAGAAATCATAATGTCTAGAAAATCAGTTGGGAGAGTATAAAAGTAATGTGACATAATATCTTCAATTATTTAATTTAGGTAGATTTTAGGGATGAAGTTTCTCAAGAGGAGGAGAGCTGTAACATCCCCAAAACTTGCGGAATTTGATAACGACACTATTCTAAAGCAGGATAGTAACTCTAGAATATTTACGTTTAAACTAAATACCTTGAAATGGAGTAGCTAATGGTAAAAATAGTTGAGGGACTGAAATGACAATTAATTACCGTTCAATTGAATAAGGTAGAAGGATGTAAATGGAAATTATACCATGGGTAAATTTTTCACGTCAAACATCATATCATCATAAGCTATCATATTACCATTTAACAACCCTTTAGAGATTTCACTGGAAAAATATATTTCAAGAATTTACTTTCGATTAAAAATTTAATTAATTTCGATTTTCATTTAAAAATTTGATTTTACATCTAATTAAATCGGTTTAACCATACTAAAAACATGAGAGATGTTAAATATGTAAATATTATTAAAAATGTTTATAAACAACGCCTACGTAGGTATATAAAATGTGCAAAGGCAAAGGAGCAAGTCCCTGTTCGTCTAAGCACAAAAAAAGCAATGTGGCGTTCCATTCGCCAACTCCCTTCTTTCCCCGTCCGTACAACCCGTACCCAAACGCTGCCTTACTCTTCCATCCTCTCTCTCTCTTCACCTCTCCCTAAACCCCAACCCTCCTCTTTCTTCTTCGCTCCCGCTAAAACCCTACGATCCGCCGCCACGTCATATCCCTCCTCCATCATCTTATGGACATTCAACAGAGGTTGCTGCAACGCTACCCGAAGTATCGCCGTCAGGTGCATTTCCTCGTTCCCTACTCCGCAACCGGAAATGGTGGTCGATTGGAACGACGCCGTTTCCTGCTCGGAAGTCGGAGATGGTGTTGAAGACAAAAACGGCGATGATGGAACGTTGGAAGAAGGCACTAAACGCTCTATTCCAGTTCGAGCTTATTTTTTCTCCACCAGGTTTTTGTTAATTCAATTGTTTTTTTTTCAATTAATTGTTGGTTTTTTAATGGAAAATGATTAGAATCATTTTGTTCTCGAAAGCTCCTTTTTTTATGCTGGTCGAACTTCTGAATTCTGATATTAAACCCTAAGTTTATTTACTTATTATACACTTCAATTTGTTTTTTTTTTGGGTGTAGTGTGGATTTAAGAGGATTGGTGGAGCAGAACAAGCAGAATTTTATACCGCCGACATCACGAATGACTAATTATGTAGTTCTTAAGTTTGGAGATCTTTCTAGTTCCTCTGTAAGTTAATTTTTAACATTTATTGCTAAGATCGGTCACTCTAATCAATTACAATTTTGTATGATGATATATATATTTTGAAATGCTTTCTAATCACTGATAGTATTTGTTTCTTGTGTAAAATATTTTTTTGAAGCTAAATTTATTCATTTATTTTATTTCACATAACTGTGACAATCAGGGTAAAAAAATAAGCTATTTTATAGAGGAAAAGATAGTGAGTTTGAATTGGTGGTAACTGCCTATGAACCAACAATGAACCCTTGAAATGAGATTATGCTTCTTGAGTTTCAACACTTACTTAAAGTTAGGGTTTTTTGAGGGTTTCTCGAAAACAATGTAGGGAGGAACTTGGTTCTGCTATGTATTGTTGCGACTGCCTTTTTATTTAAAAGGGTTTAACTGTTTATGTATCAGGTGTTTAGGACGGATTAGGATTCTGTTGTTTTCACTATGGAGAAAGTTGATGAAAAGCTTTCTCTGTTTTTCTTCTAGGGATGACGTATTTGAGATATTGCAAGTAAAACTGAAAACTTTTAGTTACGAATATCATTCCTCTTAAGAAATATTGGAAAAGTTGAAGAATAAGGAACTTCCTTGTCTCACCCGGTGTGCAAAACTTAATAATGCTTGCTATAATCCAGATTTAATTTTAAGATGTGTCATATTGTTGTTTATACATTTGCAGCTTGTTTGCTCTCTATCTCCTTTTGGATTCAAGTGGCATTTATCTCTAAGCCTTCTGAGTTTCTTTTAGAGCATAAATTACAAAATGACAACAAGAGGAACGTGTACAAATATATGGTTTTCATCCTATAAACAGCCATATGTGAAAATGTTTCTCGACAGATTTTAAATTTTTTTATGAAATTTCTGTATAGATGTGAGATTTGCCATCATTGTATGAGCATTCCCATACTCCTGGCTATGTTTTCTAGAAAGCAATGTCTCTAACATTTAAATGACGCATCTTAGTATTCTCTGGTCTCTTTTCATATACATGTGTGTATGTGTTTGTTTCTGGATTGTTCATGTATGAGTAATCAAGTAAAGTGTGTTCTTGAATTGATAAGTTCCTTATTTCAGGGTCCTGGTGTTTTCACAAGTGGAAGCGATTGCTGTTTCATGGTGGTATTCCAGTATGGTTCCATTGTTTTGTTTAACGTTCATGAATGTGATGTGGATCAGTATCTTAAAATTGTTGAAAAACATGCATCAGGATTGCTTCCTGAAATGAGAAAGGATGGTGAGTTTGTAAATTCTTATTTATCACTATTTTACAATTACGCTTATTTTGAAGTAGCTGGGAATAGAGACCGACGACCATTAAAAACTTGTAATACTTGAACTTGAGAACTGACATGATTATACCAGTATATATACATAGGATAATTAATGTGGTCATCATGCAAATGAGTTCCTTGGTTGGCCATGTCCTTTCTTTTTTATTTAGCACGGTAATACAAATTCCTTTCGCCATCTATCTCCATACCCTCTTCCTGTGAAGGATTGATTTGAAGTCGTGGAAAATCAATGGCTTAATTATCTTTTGTCTATTGCCCTCATGTATTTTCCTCAACTATATTTTATTTTTAATTTTCTATTAACCAGATTTCTTGCCAGTTCCTTTCTCTCTTGCTTATGCATGCCCCACACTTACATTCTCTAGGTATGTTGTGGTTTCTCATATATATGTTACCATATGCACATAATTACATATACAAGGGCATGTGAAATGGGTTTTGGTGGGAATGTCATTTTCCGTATATTTCTTCTTGGTAAAGATTTTCATTCACTTGATGCTATATTTTATCATTCTGTTTTTGATGAAACATTTTTTTCTGAACATATTTGGGTTAATCATAATAATTTTTCTGCATTATGACCTTGTTATTAGAGCTAGATCTGTTGCAATAGAGTTTTTGTTTTTTTTTTTATTGTGTTTCAAACTTGCAGAGTATGAGGTAATAGAGATGCCTACTCTAAACACATGGATGCAAGCTGGGTTGGATTACATTATGTTGCAGTTCTTGAATATTGATGGAATCCGTACCATTGGGAGTGTTCTTGGTCAAAGTATTGCTCTTGACTACTATGTGCGCCAGGTGTGTAGTATTATATTGTCAACCTCTATTTTCGAAGTATTTAGCTTGATAATGACAATCAATGCTTCTTCCTTAGGTTGACGGGATGGTTGCAGAGTTTACCGACATAAATCGTGGGATGGAAAAAACAGGAACATTTACCATGGACAGCAAAAAACTTTTTCAGATAGTTGGAAAGGCAAACTCTAATCTTGCTGATGTAATTCTTAAGCTCGGACTTTTTGAGAGGTAACTTTTTACAGCCCGTTATTCAGAAGGTAATCGACCCCCAATATGTATTATGACCATAGAACTTTGTATAGGGCTACTATTTCCAAATTAATTTGTAATAATCCATGATATTCTGGGTTCATCTAATAGTGGGACAAAAGTACCAATAGGAATGGGTCTCTTGGAGTGTTACAATTTAGCTCATGTGTTTTTCTTGGTTCTAACAGATCGGATATCGCTTGGAAAGATGCCAAATATGCCATAATATGGGAATTTCTACGAGACGAATTTGAATTAACTCAAAGATTTGCAAGTCTT
Source organism: Gossypium hirsutum (assembly GCF_007990345.1). Classification (NCBI taxonomy): domain Eukaryota; kingdom Viridiplantae; phylum Streptophyta; class Magnoliopsida; order Malvales; family Malvaceae; genus Gossypium; species Gossypium hirsutum. The sequence continues at coordinate 2,610,704 of NC_053436.1, forward strand.
GATTTTAAGTTGAAGTTTGTTGAGGTATGATATTTCTCTCTTACTCTCTTACACTTATATAATGTATATACATAAATGATATTCTTTTATGGTAAAACCGTATAATGTATATACATATACATATATGCATGAAAACGAAGTCGTCATAAATGATATTCTTTTATGGTAAAATCGTATGAAATATTGTAGATTACATAGCTTCCAAGTTCTCTAACATGTGACATCCTTTTCTCTTTGCCTTTGCAGCACAACATTCGGTTTCTTCAAGAAATTCTTCAAAACAGGAAATCAGATTTTCTGGAGTGGCTCATCATCGTGTTGATAAGCGCCGAAATCGTTATATCCCTTTACGACCTCATTAAGCGGTCGCTATGACACCCTTGGACAGGGGTTAGTAATTTTTCACATCGATATTTGTAGTAATTGCAATTCATAAAGAGGCATTAGTGTGAAAGCGGTTTCCGAACAAAGGTGACTGTGATGTACATTTACTTTCTCTAGTTAGCTTTTTGCTTGTAACGATTAGATTAATTACATGACCATCTAGTTTGTTGTAAATGATAAGGGTTCATACATATTTGACTTTCATATATATTTTGACTTTCATTTTCCTTTTTTCAGAAAACAAAATCTGAGTTTCTTTTTTTTTCTGAATTTAGTAAATAGTTAAATTTTGATCTTGGTATTAAGAACATTGATGGATTTAAGGAACTGATCATCATTTCATCTTATTTTCCTTTTAATGCTGAAGTGAAACCTTGGCATTCAATTGCCCCATTAACTGAATCTGGTTTTATCCTCTAATCTTTTAGCTTTATGTTAAAAACAATGTTAAAATATGCTATAAGCACCTAATACTCTTCTCAAATTTGAAATTTAGTCTTTTTTTTTTAATTTTAGGAGTTTAGTCCATCTATTTATTGGATAATTTAGGTTCAACTATTAACATCGTGAAGATTATTTCGTTACAATGTAACATCAATAAATTTAACAAAAAAAAAGTAATAGTTAATAATTGGACTTAACCTATAAACAAAGTTTAATCAAGTGTTTTTTCTTTTGTGTATTGATTACTAAATTTCGAACGTTAGCCATCGACAATCAACAATAAAACTATTAATCATAATCTATCATTCAATTATCTATCTAAAGCACTAGTAAAACTTCCAAATTAAACCAATTAAATAGTCTATAGCGTCCAATTACAACTCGACAATTGTAACTAAGTCTAATTTTAAATCTCATAATTTAGCCTCACATTGCTTTTCTTATTGGGTTTGGGAACACAACAACATACTTAGGTGTAGCATCGTTATGGATCACTTGCACACTATATCACTGTAATATTATAAAAGATTGTGTAAGTTTATAAAAACTCAGTGAGTAGTTTGAGATACTACATTTAAACTCCTATGCATAGGCTAAGATAACATATGCGAACCTCTACTTAATTAATATGCGAACCTTGATTTCTTCTGTGCAAATCATTTTTTTTTTTTAATGTGATGTGTATTTTCTTTTACCATTAAAAACACTTTTATCACAATAAGAAAACAATTGGTCTAACAAATAAATGTAGTAAAGGCAAATCCTTTAATTTACAAAAATATTGACATACTATTATAAATAAGGTGCAACTTCACTACAATATTTTGGTTCAAATTAATACATCTTCATTAAAAATTATATTATAGTTTTAAAACAACAATACTGTATAACAAAACTGATCTTTGAATGATGAGCATCCAAAGAATAGGACCAACTTTCATTGAAGATAATGGGATTCCACCTTTGAAGGCGATGACTTATGGTTCTTACGCACATACTTACGAGCCCAAACATGCTTTCCATTGATTGAGAACTTAGCTTTCTGCTTCCCATTCAGTATCATTTCAATGTCTGAACCATACTTCACTACCAACTTTGCATATAATGGCTGCTCCCCTTCAACCACTTCTTGCATCTCAATTCCTTCAAAAATTTTCCCAAATTTCCTATTACACCAACATCACATTATCACTATAGGTAAAAAAAAAAAAACACATGTATAAACACCTGGTGAAGAAGTCTCTCACTTCAGCCTCAGAAACAGAGTACCCTTTAGAGAATGTTAAGAAAACAGTTCTATCATCTGCTTCAACTTCTTTATTTTCTTTCTTCTTACCATTATTCTCTTCCAAGCTTTTAATGTTAATATTATGTATACCTTTCCAGAGATCCTCCATTTCATTGCTCCTTTGAGCTCCAATGAGAAAACCCAAATTTGGCTTCAAATTTTGCTGATTTCCCATCTTCTTCTCACTTTAAACAGGCATAATCAATGGATCATGAATCAATTTCATTATATCATCGAAGGCTCTTAAACAAATGTGGCGAACAAGTTGAGTGATCCTACAAACAATCTCGACACGATTTTCGTGAAAGAAACGGAGAGAAATTTCGTTGCCGGTTAACTTTCGAATCAACGGGATTGTACATTTATCGTCATGGAAATGACTGAAAGGGAACTCGTCGGTGTTTAAACAAATCAAGCATTGGACAGCTTCATCGGCTAATGCATTGATGAGTGGATCAGACCAGGGTTGGATATTGTAAACAAGGTTCAGACCAGGGGTACAACTATAGTTTTCGAGCCAAAGGAATAGAGCCATGACGTGCATTGACTCGAAGGGTTGGCGTTGAAGGTTCAAAACAAGCCTGGAGAAGATGGCTCGGTCTATGGTGTGGAACAGCTTGAGTTCTTCCAAGGAAATTGTGTGGTTCATTGAAGATGAAGATGAGTCCATTGTTGGGTTTTTTCTGGAGGGAATGGGGAAATTGGGTTGTTAATGAGAATTGATTTAGGGGATTTAAATTCATAGAAGGGAAAGGGCGCCATGGAAGAAGGGTTGAGAGTGATGAGTTGGGAATTCTGAAGAGACGCCATGTTTGAGGTTTTTGGCAGAAATGGAAGGTGTGAGAGGGGTTACTTCATTAAGAGTTTTGGAGGCAATGGTCATATATTGAGCAGAGGCTTCGTTTGGTTTAAAGAAAAAAAAATCATAATTTATCAAAATTATTTGGCGGCAACAATTACAAAACATAACCCCAATGTCTAAAGTTTTATAGAAACATGACAAATATTTTTTTAAAATAAATATATTAATTAATTTTTATTTAATTTAAAGTATATTTTTCGGATTAATATTTCTTTTCTTTTACTTTGGCTACCAACTTACCAATTTTAGTTAAATTGTTTTCTTTCGGACCTATAAAATTTTAATGACAATGACATGATAGTTTATGTGTATTAACTTTTAACATGGATAAATTTTTTTAAATCTTTAATAGATTTTTTAAAATTTGTTGAATTTTAAAATATTTATATATATTTTTAATTTTTATAAAATATACGTGGGTGCCACGTGAGTGAACACGTGAGTGCCTGTTAAAATTTTAATATGTTGTTTAAAAAAGATTTTAGAAAAAAAATATAGATAGTGCAAAGGATGTGTTAATGAAAATATTTATTTTTCTACTTGCATTGAAAATTTAATATATGAAAAAAAGTTATAGTAACCATATAGTTAAAAGAAAAATTAAATTAGTTGATTGAGTCTTAACTCGATGCATCAACATTGTTGTCAATGTAAGAAGATATTGATTTGAATGTGCTGAAATGCATTATCCTCTTATTTAAGAGTTGGAGAGATGTTATGAGTAGTTTTAAGTATTGTATTAGAAAGAGCAGATATGATAAGAAGTTAATGAGATAAATGTTCAAAAAAGAAAAAGAAAAACTAAATTGTCACACTTGATCAATTAAGTAACACAAAAGAAATAAATTAGTTTTATTATAGGCCTCGTTCATTTATTTTGAGCAAACTCTCTACCAGTTCACTTTAAAAGGTAACTTTTGGTCTCACTAGCATTGTGTTGATAAATGTGTAAGGTATTACCTTCTCTTTAGATGTCACGAGCAACTCACCTTAAAAATTTTGAACTTTGAAGAGAATTTAAAAACACCTCTTAATATATGAATAAATAAAACTACGATTGTTGAAGAGTTTTGCACTACTTGAGCTTGTGAAATTTAAGATATAGTCATCATAAATGTAAATATGGTACCACTTGGACTACCTTCGATATGACCTCTATCTCTTAGAAATCAAGAGACACTTAAAAGGGCGAAACGTTTCATGAGCAGGAGAGCTTTGGTCCCCCAACAATTTAAAAAAAAAAATTAATTAGTATATATATGTATAGTTAAATCAATCAAATTAACCTCAAAGATTATTTTTTAAATTCTTAGCATATGTTATATATTAAATTAAATTATTAATAAAACTAAATTTTATAATTTTGTTTATAATTTAATTGACACTTCAAAATGAGCTAAAGATACTCAGTTGGGGTTCTTATTTTTATTCTATATGCAGTCTAATAACAATGTTTGAAGCAAGTTGTTTTGTGCTTGAAATTATTAAAGTTGAAAGATTTACTTATTCTCAACAAGAGCCAAATAATAGGTTTAGCATGCAAGCACTGCATGCTTTGAAACCAAATGAAGAATACACTTAGCTCAAAAATATTATCATTTTGAAAGTTGAATTTGAGATTTCAATTGAAGCGTTTTGAATATGACATGCACAATGATGTGAAGCTACAAAATTTGTTTTGCTTGTCACAACTATGCCTCGTTTTAATAGAGACAAGAAGATCAAAAGTTTGTTATCTTCTTGACAAATTTATTAGATTTGTTGTGTCTACAATAATTAGTGAGCGACTTTTTTCAACTATAAAAATTGTTAAAACAAGATTGTGGAATAAGATGAAGGACGAATTTCTTGCAAATAACTTGGTTGTCTACATCAAAAGAGAGATTGTTAAAATATTTACTTCAGATTCAAGTCTTGAAGATTTTTGTTTCTTTAAAAGAACATCTTCACTAAGTTACAAAATAACCAAATCTATGCCACCTCTAAGTGAAAATGGCAGAAGTAACTGTAGTTGTTATTTTACTTTTTGAGAGCCTAAGGTTTATATCTCTAGGTTAGTTAAGTTTAGGGTTGATGGTTGTTGATGGAATATTAGCTCTCTTATTGGAATAAGTTTTTAAAATGTTTTTCTTTGAGGAGTCGATTCAGACCTTAAACAGTTAAGTATTGCTGGTAGAGTATTTATATCCGAACAACCACATGGTGTTACATGCATGCTCCTCCTATTAGTGCAATCTAATTGCAAATCTAATCAGAACCAAAATTATTCAAGTTAACCTGATCTAACCCCTAATACAACAAAGCGGGACGAACAGTGAAGAAGAATTGTTACAAAAGCTATTGGAGAACCAGGCTCAATCATCATGCTTTTGTAAATCAGCCCAATATCCTTGGATTTTGGGTATAACTTCTTTCATATTTATTTATTATTCATGTTAATTTCAATGTTGTATTTTTCTTTTAAAAGAAAACAAAAAAATTACATTAACTTAAGACATGAAATCTTTTTAGGAGTAGCTTTAAATAATATCAAACGTTTCTCTCTATTAAAAGCCATTTTAGTTATGCAGTTATTATTTTTATTTCCTTCTTTAGAAATATATTATAGGAATAATTGTCCAATCTTCGTCAAGAGTTAATAAATCTATATAATCATAACAAAGTTCGAGAATGTCGTGACAAAGTCTTGAATAGCCTTCACAACTTTCACACTATTAGTCTGAATCAATACTCTCTCATAATTTCAAGGTTATATTATATATGCTCTTATTATATATATTTCTTTTGGTAAGAATTAAGGTGTAAACAAATTGAGCTTAACAATTTTTTTAAAAGATTAATTTTTTATTGTTATTTTGTTTCGGTTTCTTTAAAAATATTTTTTGTTTTTTCTTATTACTGTTTTAGGCCAATATCTTAATTGGTTCATGGATAAATAAAATATATATAAAAAAAAACATAATTTATATATAGTAATCATATATTTGTTAAATCTTATAAAAAATTTAAAAACAAAAAATTATTTAATCAAATTTAATTCAACATATATAATTAAATCGTGCATATCACGAAAAAATAATTAATTATTCTAAAAATTAAATTTTTAAAATTAAATTAATATCAAATTTATTCGCAACACTAAATTAATCAAGCGCTTCAATAATGTATATATATTTTTCCTTATTTATTTTACTATTCTTTTGATAAGTACCCTTTAAAAAAATAATATAACAAATTATCAATTTGTAAATATTTGAAAAGTTATTAATTTGTTGGCGAAAGTATACTTCATGCAACTATACACGTGCCATGTTCTCATTTGCCGTTGAATATAAAAAATTACCCGTTTTGGTTACGTTATTATATTCCCATTTTAAGACAAAAATTTAGAATCTTTCCATCTTAATTCATGCTCATAACATCCGCTCCAAGACTCAAATTAATTAGTAATAATTACAAATTAATTGTCAAAAATCTTCAATTTTTCTAATTTTTTTTAAAAAGCTCTCACTTTTTCCCTCTCTTTTCTGTCTCACTCTGTTTTCTTTTCTCAGTTATTTTCTTTATATGCCTTTCAATTCCAATGCAAGAAATAGATAATAAAGAAGGAAAGAGAAATCTTGAAGAACAAATTGTCATCCCAAATGAATATTTTGCATGAACTTCAATTTCCTGGTACGTTATTTTTTCTGGGTTTTTGGTTTTTCTTTTTGTTTGGATGCTGAGGGAAAACAGAGGAATTTTAGGAACACTTTCTTGAATTCTTAGTGATTCATTGTTTCTTTCTTGGCTTTGAAATGATTGGGTTTTATTAATTTTCTGTAAAGAATAAATCTTTACGTTTGGTAGTTAATCATATTTCAAGGAAAACAAGATATTGATGATCTACAAGTTTACTAATTTTAAAAATGATATCTGGATTGAATTTTGATCAAATTATTGTGAAAAAATAACTTTAAACCATTGAATTGGGGTTGATCTTTCCCATTCTTACTATTTATTCATTGAGTAGATCAATTTCTTGATGGAATGTTATTGATTTAGCAGAGGCTTCAAGGACCAGAAAGAAGGTTGATATTGATGGATTCATGCTGATGGAGGCTTCAAAAGATGAAGCATGTCGAAAGGAAGAAGAGAAAAAGACCGATGGATTGGAGTCCAAGTATGATCTTCGCAAGAGTTTGGCTTGGGACAGTGCCTTTTTCACTAGTCCAGGTTGGTTTTTAAGCTTTTAAAATGACTGGTACAATTCCCCAGTAAATATCAACTCATTCATTCGTGATTCATGTTATTAGGAGTTTTGGATCCTGAAGAGTTGTTTGAGACTTTGAATATTAATGGTGGTGACAATGGACTTAAGGAACCAAGTGCTTTACCTTCTGAATCCATGGCAGCAAGTAGGATTGGTGAGTGTATTGCCCGAAGAAGTTTAGCTTGGGATGCTGCCTTTTTTACCAGTGCAGGTATGCGTATTTACACTTTTTTTTTTTTGGTCCTATGAAGGAGTTTGTAGATGTTGAGATTTAAACCTATACTAGCAGAATATTGTATCTTCAAGAGTTACTGTATGAACCAATTAAACTAAACTCGAGTTCCATATTGTATTGTTTTCAAGAATTGGTACCTATTTCCACTTTTTTTATGCTTAGGTGTATTGGATCCAGAAGAGTTGTCTTTGGTAAATAATGGATATAAGAGGTCTGAAATAGTAACACATATATTGCCTGGAACTGAAGAAGAGTTCTGGAAATCTACTGAATCAAACTCAACAATGGAAAGTGAATACTCTTTGTCAAGTCTTGAGATTGATCTCTTTGATGATATGAGAGCATCCATGCACAAATCATGCAAAGCGTCAGATTTGTTGAAATCTAGTTCCAAATTTCAAAGTCAAACAGGCATTCCAAATCCACATTGTAAGTATCTACTTCTTTCAACAATTCTTCATGTGGAACTTATTGAAGGCCAATCATTCTCTAGTTTGCAGCTAAATCTATTTTATTATAGGTTTGACTGTAAAGTTATGCATGTAACCTATGTTACTTGGACTCTTGGAGTTGGTTGAGTGTAGTATATGTGTATGTTAAATTTTTTTATGTATTTAGAGGATTTTTTGAATGTCATATTCCATAGCCACATTCGATTTGGTCCAACATAGCAACTAGCCTCCTTGCTATAGGCTTCTTCAGGATTAGCAAGCCCAAATTTAAGTTCTAGTAAAATAATTTATAACTTGTCCATATGATTCTTTTACATCATGAATTGGTTCTTGAACTTTTTTGCCTTACTATCAATTCTGCTTCTCCTTTGCAGCTTCAAAAAGGGTGGATACTACTTCAATGAGGGTTTGTAGATTTTCTTTTTGATGTCAAAACTGACACCATTTATGTTATTTTTGAGACTCATTCGTTTCAAAATCTTAGGTTAAAACCTTGCCAGCTTCCAGAAGGCCAAAAACTACGGCAGATGGAGTGGGGAAGACATTAAAAGAAGTTACCAATCCTACAAAAGCACAGGTAATTTTCAGTTCAAGATACTGCTACAGACTTCATGGTTATACTCAGACTTAGGGGGACATTATCCCGTACCCATATATGAGTATGTGTCAAACATGAATGTTGGACATGGATGCCTTGGGTAAATGATGAGGTGGGATTAACATAGCTTCATGGTATTACACATGTGCGCCTCATCCATGTTTCATTTGAGAGCTCAGATATAAGCTGACCTTTAGAGATAAGCAATTTCCTATATTTCCTTTCACATATGGTAGGCTCAAATTCTACGTAGTCGTATTTTGCTCATGTTATTTTTTCATATAGTGTATTGTGTCATGTTTTAGTTATGTTTTTCGTATAGTATTCGTGTAATTTTCATGCATGATTGAGTTGTTACAAACTAACCTTTGGATCTCACTGACTTAACTTCATTACTTATGGTTAAACAAACAGCATGGCACTCGAAGTGGAGAACTTGATTCATCATCTTCCCTTAGGCTGTCCAAGGCATCTAACCAGGCCAACCCTTTCTCACCTGGTGCAACCAAAAGAGCTTCATTGGGTGCAAACCAGATGAAAATTAACAATAAAGTCAGAAAAGCTGTATCGGGTAAACATTGCCGTTAACTTTGATTTACTCGTACAATGTTTATATATCTTTTTTGCTTAAATATATATTTTTTGGATTCTGTTTGATTAATGATTATAGGACAGAATATGTCAAAGAAACCTTGTATTGGTGACCGTGGTACACCACCTCCCGAATCAACTTCACGTGTACATATTGTCTCTAAAGATCTTTCAGGATCTGTTTTTGGTCACAATGCTTCTACCCTTAAGTCTCCGAGCTCTCTTAGAAGAAAGAATGATTTGATTGCTTTGGATTCAGATGCTCGGACTCCTTCAAAATCCTTAACAGGGCAAAAAATCAAACAGATAGATTCTTCTCAGCCAACTGGTTTGCAATCCACACCAAAATCTACGAGCACATCTCTTTGTAATTCCATGGATTGTTGGTCTTCTGAAACCTCAGCTTCTTTGAATCATGTCAACAATGATGCTTCTCAAGGTTTAGACACTCAGAACTGTTCTAATGATCAACTTGTTCCAAGTGGAAGTAAAGAAACAAGGTTGCCACATCAAGATGTCGGTAGATTCTCAAAGGGTAGTTGTCATCCACCATCGACTGTTTCAAGAGAAACAAAGCCTTCTGGCCTTCGACTGCCATCCCCAAAGATCGGATTCTTTGAAGTCGTGTGTTTCTTTATTCATTTGCTTTGCTTTATCTTGAGTTTTAACATCACATTCTAGCTGTTGAATGATTTGTTTTTTTTTTTTCCTCGATTGACAGGGAAATTCCAGGGAATTTACTCCAAATGGTGTGAAGTTCCATTCTGGTTTACAAAATAATTGTAAAACCAGAACAAGTGTGAATCATATCAATGGCACACCAAATAGATCAAGGTCTGGAAAGCTTCAATCACCAAGAACATCATCAAGAACTTCAAATCTAAAGGAGAAAAAACTGGGTTCCCTTCAAAATGGAACCCGAAGTTCCATGGATATCAAGCTTAATTGTGCTGCAAAGCTTGAAGTAGAAAAAGCATCACCCGGGACTCTTGAAAGCTCTCCAGCTGCAACTTCAATGGCTGAGACTGAATTATCTTGTGAGTCAACAATGGATATCGCTTGAAAATTTATGGTTTTGGATCATATGTAAAAGGAGATTACAAGGGTAGATTTCAACCTGAAAGCAAAGAACATGACACTCAATTGGTTGAAAAGTCATCACAGGATCAAAAAGAAGATAGATTTCAACCTGAAAGCAAAGAACATGACACTCAATTGGTTGAAAAGTGGTTGAAAAGTCATCACAGGATCAAAAAGAAGAGATTATAGCACCTAAATTCGATGAAAATGAAAACTTATTTAGTTTCAAGAGTCGAGTGGATGTCTTAACTAAGCAGATCGAAGCCATTGATGTCAATGGGGGGATTCGGTGATAGATTTGTAAGGTGAAAAAGAGCGAGATAATCATTCAAAATGTGTTTAGCTTTGATGTTAATCTTGTAAAACATGGTTCATTAGTCCATATTTTTTCCGAGTGTAGTGTGTAAAGGCTGTGTGTACTTCAAAGCATTAGAATCAAGCTTGTCAATTTTGCCCAAGTAACCTAAAATGACTTTAATCCAATGCGACCCAAAACTGAAAGTGACAATTTTTAAAACCTAATTTGACTTGAGGTTGACTTGACGTCCAATTGACAAGAACTTAAAATGAAAAAATGTGAAGCTTGTGCTATTTGTTTTTTGATTTTGAAATAAGTATTGAAAAACAATATTGAAAGAAATTGCAAAAAGGAATAAGTATACTTGTATCAAATGCAATCCATATACCTTACACTCATCCTCAAGTCCAAATAAACATAGGCTATGAATGTAACAAAGGGGGTAAATTTGGTACAAGGTTTTGTGATGGTAAGAAAGAATTACCAGTTTTCTTGGTGTAAGGATAAAAATCACACTCCCAATCAAATGGGAAACATATTACAAAAGTATATTAAACAATTTTGGCATAAAAAGGAATTTGCCATCAAACCGAAGACATAATGAAAATTAGCAGTTCAGGTCTGCCAAGACACTGACAAATTCCAACAAATTCAGGTTGCTGCCATGTTTTTCCTCATCACATCATCTGCACGATAAGTTAAAATGCATAAAGTACGAATCATGTCCATGTAAGTTGATCTAGTTTCCATTGCATTGCACAAGGTGTACCAGACTATGCTCTTGGTTTTCGGAGATGATTCTATATAATATTGTTTTTTTATGCCAGGAATTTCTTATGATAGAAAACAATAGATGTATGGATATGTCGATGATAACCTTGAATAAGTCGCCAAACATCCCTTGAAGCGGATTTCTACGCTGTATACCATAGAACTTTTCTGCAATTTCATCTAGCAACTGAACCATCATGTTTGTGTTAGAATCATATACGTGTAAGCTTTAACTATAAGCCAAAGAGATGATAAAAACGAAACATAATGGCCAGAACAGTTACATGCCCGTTGGGAACTGAAAATAAAGTCGAAAACATGTCTTAAAGGAGAGGAAATAACAATTGGAATAATAAGAGTATTTATGATCTGCAAAATCGATTGCCCACCTCATTGAATGCCGGTTCTCTGTCTATGCTAGACTTGTAATTCATCTTCAACATGTTAAAAAGTGGCAAGGCATCTCTCTCCAACCTGCATGCAAAAAGAGTCTTCAGAACAATGTATTGGACTATGTTAAAATGACCAAATATGGAAAGAATATGCTCTTAGCCAAAAACCAAATACTATGGTTTTAAGTCGGTTTTTTTCATGGATTAAAAAGTAAAATACAAGCATTACTTAATCATCATTATTGCAATTTTATGGTTTTTATCCATGTTACTTGGATTGAGATGTAAGCAGATATGAGAAAGTGCCCGACATGAGTATGTTCACTTTTTTCTAATTTTTCCATGTACTAAAATGGTTCTCGGAAGATCATATCCCCATATGCATGTCCAAAAATGTGTTGGAAATAGTGCTTCAAGAAAAATGAAGATGAAGAGTTGTAGTAACACAGGTTTTTATAGCTTCCCAAACCAAAACCAAAAAGAGTTGTGATATGTTTTGGAGATGGGAGCAGGTTTGTTTATTATACTTTCTTCATCAGTAATTATCTTAAGGCAAGGAAGTTCAATCCAGTCCAAGCACATAAACCTTGAAAATCTGACCACTTAACTGAGGATAAAAACTAGGTCGGAAGGTGAAGTATATGCATCAATATCATCCTTCAACTAAATTGTAGAGAATGCCGACTTCTAACAAGGAAGGCAGTATTGTCAACATTACATGATACTCAACAACATTGCATCGACACCTATTCGCATCGAGAATAGTAGGACCATCCCCTATACACATGGAGCATGAAGTGATGAAAGAGCAAAAGAAAAATAACTTACGTTAGCAACAGAAAGGTGATAAACTGAACCAAATCTGATTCAGGGAAATCAAGCTCCTGGGATTCCACTTGTCTCTTCAATTCATCCATAAGGCAATTAGCACCCCGAAGATTACCCATGGACAAGTACCTATAATGTAAAAGTCAAATTTTCTTCATTAGCTCACAATTTATAACTACATTAAAAATAGAAAAAACAGTCTCCATTTTATCAAGTTTGGACCACGTAAAGATTGAGGGGGGGAAAGGAACCTAAAATCCTGATCACAGATGGAAATTTATAAGTCACGTATGAAAGTTCAACAGATTTAAGTGACATAAGAAACACAAAAGGCAATGGCATATCATTGTAATTCAGTTGTTTTCCATCCATGGATTTTGTTTAGCCTACTCAAATGAATCAATGTATGCTGAAAGATCAAGCAATAGCTAAGTTCTAATTCTGCAATCCAGTTTACTTTTGAAATCAACAGAAAATTTTCAGTCAATGAATATTTTTGAATTAAAAAATGAAATTAATATATAGGTTGAAAGGGAAAACCGGCATGTTAATAATCAATTTATATAAATGTACAAAGGACCACTTTGAAAGGGGGGAAATGGAACCATAGAATTTTGAATTTGAGAACAGAAATTTATGATGTAATGTCAAGATTACAGCACATAGCGACTATAGGTTTCAACGGTAGTTACAACAGGAACAGTAAATTACAGGCCAACTGAGCAGGTTTCAGCAGGCTTACATAAGAACTGCGCGTGCAATTGCTATATCATCTTCATCAGGATAACACTGCATGGTTGAAAAGCATATCAGTCGATCGCATTGAATAAGTATCAAAGGAGAAGTAATCCCCACAGTTGATCATAGAGATGAATCAAAACCCAAGTTCATCAATTGAGTTATGCCATCTTCCATGCACTCTAACTCAAAACTCTTAATTATTTAGAACTCAAAATCCAAGTACATCGACTGAGCTATGCCATCTTCCATGCATTTTTTATGGCAAATATGCTAATTCCTTAAAACAAGCATAGCTTCTTAACCCAAAACTTTAAATAATTTATATACCTTAATTCTTTTGAATACTAATAAGAAATAGGCTTAGATGTAGGATCACCCTAGCAGAAGTAGCAATACATGCAATCGAATTTGAAGACTGAAACTTCCCAAAAAGTATTTATGTCCGTCTTTGATACACTAGCATTGGAACTTTTTAACTCCACAAGCAGGTAAAGAGTTTGTTGTGTGCCACACTTTCTAATTTTAAATAGCTTTTTTTTTTAAAACTTTTTATTATACCTAAGGGTATGTTTCACCCTGTTAAGGTCTCACTGTTCATCTATTATATATTGTATTGCTGCGCGGGGAATATGACTTTGAACTGTGTGCCTCCAACCATATTCATAACAAGGAGAGAGAAAATAAAAAGAAAATTAACCTTGCTCATGAAATTTACTAAAGTAGAAGCAAACTTCTTTGGGTTGTTTCCTCTAACAAAATGATATGACACTTTAGCCATGTTCTGCAAAAGAAAAAAAATCATATAATTGTTGGCATCCACAATCCACATGCATGTTAAATAATGAATGGACAATGAAAAACAATATACAATGAGGAGCAAGAAATAAGGTCACTTTTCAAAGTCTTGCATGGATTAAAAAGGAAGCATCTAATTTATTGACCAAGCATATTTTAACAGAGAGACAAAGGACCTCAAGAAAGACACCACAATGAAAATGATGATTTTGCCATAATAATAACTACAATGAACGTAATAGGCTTACTAAAGTTTTAAATGCAAAATCCCAAAATCTCGATACATAACTAAAGCTGAGAAGGTTTCAATAGGTGTAAATAAACTAGTTCAAGCCAACCAATCAACCAACAAATATGGAGATATCATTTTCGAGTACATAACGAACAATGTATGGTTACTAGAACAGTGTACGTGTTCTTTTACTCATTTTGAAGTGAATATAGGTTTCAGATTGGGATCATCTCTGCATGAAGTGCTCATACATACCATGCCAAGAGCATGCTTCCTTTTTATCATGAAGGATGCATACATTTACTGAAGTTATTCACATTTAGAAATTATATAGAATCTACCCATCTTAATTACAAATGTAAACGAAATGAATGTATCAAATAATGCTAGTGCATTATCTGCAAAATATTAAGTTTTTCATTAGCATACAGTAAATTATTAAAACCTTGTAAATCAAGACAAAAGAAAAATGTGGTTGAAGCAAAAGCAAAGTCAATTTTACTTCAAAACCTACCAACTCGGTAGACTCGGAATATATGTATTCAGCCAGCATAGCATGCAGTTGCGGATCACCATTTCTGGAAGCACCGAACTCTGCAGACCACCTAAAACCGAAAATAATAAAAACAGTTCAGGGAAAATAAGTAGTGTTACCATTAAACACAAATAAAAAAGTCTTTTATTCTCTCTTCTGTTTTCATGTCTTTCATTTTCGTATTACTCGTGACCGTAAACAGTATAATCTTATGCCCCCACACATATTGCAAATGTTGAGAGGATGTCATTCATCTCTCAAATAAGAAGTATAACTGGAGAGGCCGTTCCTTAATAACTTCAATCGACATGCCAATACTTGATATAATAGCAATTGGATAATCTGCCTAATATAATTTATCTCATGAATACATAGCACAGAAATCATAAAAAGAAAGAAAACAGCTAATCAACAAAATAATATGGGAGTGATGCCTCACTTTATTGCAGCTCTTAAGAACGATGAGCAGCCCTCTAGACATGTTTTTGCTGCCCCAAGAGCTTCAGTAAATTCTCGAACATCTTCATCATCTAACATGTTACTAGGCAAGGGCACCTTAGGAAACACCTCATAGATTTTCCTGACACGGTCTAACATACACATTTTGTTATAATCACAAGAGAAGAAACGGCAGAACTAAATAAACTGAACAGCTATATTTAAAATGGCATAATGAACTTTATGGTATCTTTTTTCCACACTGATAAGCAAATCAAACTACAAGCATGTACTGACCAAGGATGTCTTCATTATATGGAATTTTCCCTTTGACAAGTGTATCAACAAACAAGACAGCGAGCTCTGCCCCACAAGTAACCTGAAAATTCATTCCTGTGACTTCAATACAATGGCCTATGAAGGACAACAATGAAGAATACCAGCACAATGATTTCTTCATGCAAATTTCACATAAAACAGCACAACCGTTTTTAAGTGATTATCAAGTAAAATCCAATGCTAATTTGCATTTAAAACCATGAAATAATGCTAAGCTGCAGTAGATAGCTTATCCTAGCCTTTCCAATGCTAATTTGCATCATTCTTGCATATGAAGTTATATTTTGAATAGGAGGAAGGTCAACCATGTATGTAAAGCTTATAAACCATGAAATAATGGCATTACTATAATGATGTCATCTTATATTACTTTCAATTTAAGCTTTACAGTAGCCTTTCCAATCTGAAAACCCACACTCTAACCTGAAGAATCCTAAGGAGATAAACGAAAATAGACTGATACCAATCATCTTCACTACATTCTGAAGCCAAATTTCAAATAACCAATGTAAACTACATTATGCTTTAGCACAAAACATTGAGCAAAAACTTTACTAACAATCTCTGGACCAATGTAATTGAAGGAGGAAAAAGAAAACCTGGCCATGCTTCAACTGGAGACATGCACCCGACTCAAGCAGATCCAAGGCCTCAGAATATCTTTCAGCAGATACATATCTGAAATAAAAAATGCATGTCTCAAAATCAAAGATAAGTCTTCCAAAGTAAACTAAGGCATCAAACGTGGTATGCACCATTGCTAAATTTGTCCCAACTGCATAATTAGTAACATAAAATAAAGAATAAAAAGGGAAAACTCAAATTACTTGCTCCCTTACTTAACTACTAAGATAGAATCCTAAAGCAAATTGGAAACAAAGAATAATGCAAGCAGAACATGCTAGCCTACTCAATCTTACAAGCCTTTTATCCAACCATAAGGGGATTTACCCCATTAAGCCCCATCCAAGACTAAGTACAGTTAATTCCTATGTTGCTCAGGCTCTTTTCTTTTACTTTATTTGTGAAGTCCCTTTGTTTGACATGTACAATGGGCATGGCATTCCAACCCGACATACACCCGAGAAACGTAGAACAATAACAGTTCTAGAAATTTTTAACTCTTAAAAATAATAAAATAAAACTGGTGATGGCAAGCAGTCATAG
This sequence comes from Gossypium hirsutum, assembly GCF_007990345.1. Taxonomy (NCBI): domain Eukaryota; kingdom Viridiplantae; phylum Streptophyta; class Magnoliopsida; order Malvales; family Malvaceae; genus Gossypium; species Gossypium hirsutum. The sequence goes on from NC_053436.1 coordinate 2,627,426, forward strand.
TGTCATACCGTGCACTTATTGATTTGTACATCTGCTGAGCTCCATAGAAATTACCCTCATTTATAGCTTTCTCTAATTTATCAATATTCTGCATTTCATATCAAACGCAAAAACCAAAGCAATTAGAAATCATTCTTCACCAAAAAAATAAACTCATACTTCGATATAAAACTACACTATTAATTGGTCTAATTAGAAACCATTCCTCAGCATAAAAAAAAAGAGTAAAATCATACTTAAATCTAAAGCTACACTCTTTATTAGTTTTCTCTTGAATTATAATAATAATAATAATAATAATAAGAGCTTGTTTTTTCAAAGAACAGAACTTTCCACATGCAAATACTACAAACCCAAGATTAAAATAACAAAAAGGTTTAAAATCTCCTCTTTTTGAATGAAACTTTCCATCCTTCCAACCTCCTACACTTCTATTTTCTTACCAACCAAACAAAAGCTTAGGGAACAAGTACATAAATGTAAAATATACAAAATTATCAATTTGTTTCTTTTTTTTCCAGTTTTCCACGAAACAAATGATGGGTTATTTCTAATTTTTTTTCCTTCACTGAAAATAATCTCAAAAAAAATATATACTGAAAGCAATAGAAATAAAAAAGAACACCTCTTGAACAGGAGGAAGTGCGGCTCTTCTTAGTTTTTCTCTTGACATTTTCCCTTGATATCCTCTTTCACTTCTACTTCTTCAACGGAAAGAAAGTACTGATTTTTCTTCTTCTTATTCAGAAAGATCTGATTTCTTTTTCCTTCTATTGATTTTTTCAGTTCACTTCGATCATCTTTCAATTCAATCGGAGAGAATTCAAACAAGTCGAAAATGGGCTGGGCCTTTTTCAACAAATGGTTTGGCCTTTCCCCTTTTTTTCTTTCTATCACTAAAAAGGTTGATATATAATTTATCCTGAATTTGTCCGAAAGCACTTAGTTAATACTCAAATCTCGTTACTCACTTTCGCACTATCAAAATTAATTTGTATTGATGTGATATCGATAGTTAATTCAATAATGACTCATAATAACCTCTTAATATGGCATATAACGAATATAAATTTAAAAAATTAAATATATATAAATTAATAAAATAATATTTTTGTTACTTAAAAAATAAATCTAAACAAATGTTTATTCAAATACATTCGAATCTTGATACTTCTTTATCTAAATTCATTCTAAAATATCAAGTTATTATTATTTAAAAATTAAAAATATATAATAAAAAAAAGTATAAAAGTATAAAAAATTATATGAAAAATAACTGGATTATCCAAATTCAATGTATTTTTAAGGTTTAGAACCCACCATCCCATCAGACGGGTCTTCCTCCTTAAACTGAACTTTCTTCGTAGCCCGTCCAACATCCCGCAGCCCCACGCCGTGTCTGCCGCCACCATCACTCACTCCCATCGACACATCCATTATATATAATATATTTTCAAGGTGCTCGTTAACAAAATTTAAATTTATCAGTCCATCACCAATGTATTAGTCCCTCCTTTTTTAACTCTATTGCCTTTGTTTAATGATTCATTTTCTCAACTATTAATTTTATATTAAATAAATTAATATTTTTTATCCATATAATTATAAATTCAATGATTCAATTCATTAAAATATTATAAAATTATGTAAAATTAATTGTGATTGGGTTATCACAGTTTTTTTTTTTTGGTATATTTCATATTTATTTTACGTTTATGTTTGAAGTTCGTGACTGCTCATTCCCATTATGTCATCTCTAAGGTTTGAATCTAAGTCTTACCCTTGAGAGTGTAATGTGCCTTACTATTAGAACCAAGAAGCAAACAAGCAACAAATCATGTAAATTTAAGGATAATGTAAATCCTGACATTGGTAACCTCCATACTCTGCTTTCACTTCATCAAAACAGATTTGGCAATCTCCAAGTTTTCCTTGTTTTAAGAGTGGAGAAGAAGATGATGATGTCGCGAGACTTTTGATTTTGAGCGGCAATGAAGTGCAATTTGTCTGGACTTGGAGGTGGCATGGAAGACATATATAAGAAATAAACTTGCCAATGGTGCCACATGCATTACAATTGAAGGAATCATTTCTGAAAAGCAAGCTGGATGGATGCTCATGATACCTATTATCTTCAGTGACAGGTCTTGGCCAGATGCATTATCATCGTCTTCCTTTTGACATTCATCGCAAAAGAATTTGGTTTTATCAAACTGAAGATGAAGGGATTATCATCCCTATGATTTTCGAGGAAGATGAAGGGATGTTGGTGGCCATCATCCTTGAACACGTCTTTCTTTATCAAACATAAAGCACATTTGATGTTAAGACAAAAGGAGCACTCGCCGCACGTATAAAACAACATTTTACATTGTTCCTTGCAGAATGCACAAGCAGCCTTTGAATTCCACTCTTTGGAGTATAAGCCAGTGATTGGAAAGGGTGCCACTTTATGTAAGAGGGAGCATGGGCACATTCCCTATGAAGGTGATTGTTGCAGTGTACACAACTGAAGCGTGAAGCCGATGCCACTTCCCCACATCCCGAGCAGCAAGCTTTTTCCCAACACCAGTAGATGCTCATGAAATTCATGTAAACTATATATGCATAATCTTGTATTCATATAAAAATTCTTAATTTTATTCAACAAAACTATAACGTATAATAATGTGTTGAGTTGGATGTGTATCTATAAAGTTGCTTCCTTTTGGGTTTTTTCTTGAAAGAGTAAGAACATTGTCGGATGACGAGGTTAACCAAGATTTTCTTTTTCCTTTTTTGGAATAATTCTTAATGTTTTTGCAATTAATTTTCTATTTAATCAAGTTTGTTGGATTCACATATAATATATATTGGTAAAACTACCTTATTTTAGGAGTCAGATTAATTTTGCTCTTATTACTTAAAAAATAAATAAATTAATCCTTGTACTAAGAGTTAGCAAATTAATCCTTATTACTTCAAAAAAATTTTATGTGAGTGACATGGAATTAAAAGATGAGTAGGATTAAGCAAAAGTGTTATGGAGGTCCTTGTACTAAGAGTCAGCAAATTAGTCGTTATACGTTAGATCATAGAGCAAACCGGTCCTTCTATTAAAAAATTCATCAATTTCAATTGTTGGGTGATGACGTGGCTGATGAAGCAACTAGATAGTGACACTTAGTGTGTTGTGTGTACCTCATATTAATGTGACCTTTTTCCATGTAAGCAACTATTTTAAAAAAATTGAAAGTCCCAAAAATAAATAATTTTTAATAATTGTTTAAAAACTATGTCCAAAATGAACAAGGATAACCATGTCCATTAATCTTGTTAAGGCAATTCAAGCCAAGAACAAAGTCTTAATTCAAGTGAATTACCTCAAAGTTTTCTTTACCTTTCCATTGACCAATCTGTAGCTCAACTCATTGTGTAACCCCTACAGTTGGGATCTCTTTGGAATTTACTGTTTTGTTCTTCTTAGTCGATTTGCTAATTGAGAGACCAAATTTACCCACAACTTTTTCAGATATGAACAAGTTTGATGCCCCTGTATCAATAAAAGCACCCCTTCTTTGACTTGCAATGTTGATGTCCACAAACATCAACCCTTTCTGCTTACAATCCCTCTTCGTTTTTGTAAAATTGAGTATCATTGATCCAAGCTTTAAAGTCTTACTTTTTGGCTTCGCTTTCTCTTCTTTATTGATCACTAAATATCTTGAATTGCTTTGGATAGTCCCATATCTTATGCAGACCACAACATAAGAATCAATTCATTGACTTCTTTTCATTCTCTCTGACCCTCTTGGCTTCGATGGAACTCAAGATCGAACCAAGCTTCAATGGTACTTTTTCTGGCTCATCATCCCCTTCGATGGTAGAAAAGATATATCATTTCGAACAATCCCTTACAATATGTTGACTTTCACAAAGGAAGCATCTCACTGACCCCTTTGGTTTGTTGTTGGACTTCCACTTCCTATTATATGGTTCCCCGTTACCACTATTGTCGCTGTTATTCTCAACCTCCCTTTTTTCATCTCCCCCACCATTTCCCTTCTCTTTGGGCTTGGAAGGCTCAAACTTGTCTTTCCTTAAAATAAGCTCAATTAAGGACTTGCTACAATCATGGCTTTGGAAAGATTTTTGACCATTGATATTGCAATTCTTACATTGCCCAAGGCTTTAACCCATCCATAAAGGAGAAAAACATCTCATTCTCACCCAATTTGGAAATTAGGAGCATGAGCTCATTGAACTCCCGCACATACTCCCTAATTGTGCATTGTTGTGTAAGCCAATGCAACTTAGCTCTAGCCTCATCCTTGACATACTCTAGGTAAATTGCCCCTTGAATTCACTTTGTAACTTCTCTCAAGTCCCAATGGTAACTCCACCTTATTTTCCATCTGTGGACCTACGATGCCACTATAACAAAGCGATACTAGTAAAATATATAAAAGTAATATTTACCTTAGTAGCATTATTCTTGATGTCTTTGGCACAGAAGTATTACTTCATTCCCACAATAAGTTGTCCACATCCTTTGCAAACCTCGGCTCATTGAACTCTTTTAACTTCGAGACATCTACTTTAGGCTCAGGTGCCCTAACCAACACCTCATTACCCAAAGTTGCTTTGCCGATAACGTTATTATTACTCTTCAATTTGTTCCTTCAAGGCTAACATCAAGGTCTTGAGAGCATCATTCTTCTCAATCAACTCACCCAAAGCAGTATTGAGGACCCATTGCATCGCATCCACATTAGTATTGAGGGACTTTGCCACTTGTTCCTTAAGTTGATCTTTCCTCGATTTCAGCTCTGTGGTATGCCCATCAACTTCCTTAAGGGTCTCCCTCACATCACCTATAGAGTCCTCAAGTTTCGCAACTCTACCTTCCAAAACTGACGACATATCCCTCGAGCAGCTAGCTTTCTTGCCCCCACCACGAGTCTTTATAGGTTCAACATACTCGTCTACTTCTTTTGTCATCTTAATTGGTGCCTTCAAACCTTAGCTCGGATACCAACTATCACAAGGCTAAAACTTTAGTTTATCAAATCGTGTGGCCTTAAACGATTTCTTTGTTTCAAATTCGCTCAAATTAGCTTAATTCTCGAAAATGAAAATTCACAAAAGAATTTCACTAAGCCACCGAAATAAAGCAAAAGCAACCTGAAAAGATAAAGAGACTTGAATTGAATAGAAAAGCCACAAGAGAATAATGACACGCCAAGTGTTTGACTAAATGCTTTAAAAAATATTCTTTTAACTCAAGAATGAAGTGATTACAAATGAATGGGAGGACTCTATTTATAGTTGAGATCTCCCAGATCCAACAGTATACATCGAATTACATCAATGACTGAGATTAGTTTCCATCTACAATTAGAGGATCGTAAGGGTTTAACCTTTATACAATCTTATCCTTTAAGATTTACATTAACCATGGTAGCTCCAGTTTTACTGGAGTGTTTCACTAGGCCATCAAGGCTTCAAGTAGAAGAATTTCTCCATGGTTTCAACGAATCGAGACAATTCAAGTAAATCAAATGAACACCATTTAATCAGTTGACCTCTATGAAACAGTCTGTGTACATTTGTCACGGGTTTCGATCCGCAGCTTGTGACATTCTAAAAACGGTCTATTAATCACATTAGATAATAAATATTAAATATATTTAGAAAATTTACAAGTAAATAATCTTAAATATATGATAGTAAATTGTTTGATTTTTTGCCATCCATAATATTTTTTTTTCTCTTTGAAACGATTCCAAATTCATCAATTCTCTTATAAAAAGCACATAGATAAAGTAATCTAGTTTAAAATAGTTTCAACTTAACTGGATTCCAAATTTATTGGGATTCAATATAAAACAAACGTAAGCACTAGAAAAACATGTGGTTGGACATAGATTCAACTTCTGAAATGGCTTTATGTGCATTCATTCATGTCAATATTCTGCAACTTTACACTGCTTGACATGGATCTCTTGATCTGTTCCTTTCAAACATCTGTTTTCAAAGTATTCTTATGCCTGGATGGAATTAAATCAATTCCTACAACTGTTTGTCATTTGTCCAAATTTGCTCAAATCATGATACTTCACGAAAACTCCAGAAATGGTTGCTATGATGCAATAATTTAGCAAAGCAATGACGTCAAAAGTTTGTATTTTTGTTTATTTGGTGGTAGATACCTTAAATTGTAATTTTCTCACTTAAACAATAACAAAAAATATTACATCTAGCTTATTGATGATAATTCGATTAACATATGTATTGTTGTCAATATAAGAAAACGTAAATTCAAGTACGCTAAAACGCATTATTCTTCTAAGATTAGGGATAGACTATAAATAGTTAATTTTATCAAAAAGAACACACTAATTTAGTTATTTAAATTCTGAATTAAATTAATATCACAAGTTAACCAAACACTAACTTAATTATGTAAATTATAAAAATATTTATCTGTAATTAAAATAAGCTATATATAATAGAATTTGAACTCACACCTATTAGATAGTAAATTTTATTTATTTATCATCCAATCAAAATTTAATTTTTAATATATTTTATACATTTTTTTAACTGCACAATTTATCATTTTTATAAATTATTACTTAAGCTATTGATTAATGATACTAACTCAAGATTAATTATAATATTATGATGAACAATTATACTTCATTCAATATTCTTAATATAATGTATTTACATGTTTAAATTTCATATTACATAATATCGTATATATTTAACGTTTTTATAAAGATTTTTGTAAATAAATGTATAAAAAAGAATGTTTGACACAAGTCAACCAAGAAGCTCATCTATACTAAAACACTCATCCTCGTTAAAAAGCCATCCACCATCCCACACACTAATGTTGTTATTCCCTCCACAATTCAATGCAATGTCATCCTTAAACTCCAATCCATTAAGCCAACTATAATCCATCTCGTTCATGCTCTCATCTTCTTCAGCTGCTACTTTCGCCTCCTCCCTCACCTCAGCGTTTACATCACTTGCCGTAGCCGTAGTAGACTCCGAACAAGCTGATGTGGTAGTAGTAGGATCGGAACTGTGTGGCATGTTTAAGATAGCTTTTTCACCATACATGGTCTTAGCAGCTTCATCATAAGCTAAAGCAGCTTGGAAAGCAGTGGGAAAAGTACCGAGCCAGAGTCGTTTTCCTTTATTAGGAACTCGAATTTCAGCTACCCATTTACCCCAAGTCCTTTGTCGAACACCTCTGTAAATACAATTTTGATTTTGAGGACCTCCTTTGCCTTTCATACAACCCTTTTTTGAACCCTTTGCAGGGGGTTTAAGGGCTTTTTTGGTATCGGAATTTTCACTCCATTGTTTCAATGTGTCAGCTACTGATAAACCATTTCGCCTCTTCCTTTTTCTAGAAGAATCCGAGAACAGAGGAATACCCACATTCGGATTTTGATTCTCGGAAAAACCCATGGTTTATTTCTCAAAATCTATGAAAATCTGCAGGTATTTTGAAGTTAGAAGAGGACCCCAAATAACCCAGAATAGGGAGACAAAAAAAAAGAAGAAAAGGAAAACGAACCTGTGTAAAGAACAGAAGCAGAAGTAAGAAGAAGACCAACAACCTTATTTATTGGGTCTGTGTTTTTTCTTTTTCTTTTTTGTCTAGTGATCTTCGAAACTGTGTTTTGTCGAAAAAACTGTGAATTATTGTGAAGAACTCTGGTTACTTGGAGAAAATCCGCAGAGAGGGAAATACTGCGAGCCGAAAGAGTCTAGAATCGACTCTCAGATATTTAAATATTTCCGTTGTGAGATATTTTCACTTTTTTTAAATATTTTATAGTGTTTGTAAATGACGTGCAGATTTTCAATCGCTCTTGCACGTGTTACTCGAATCTTCCGAATTTATCTAGGATTTTCTCGTTTCCTTCTCTTTTGACTCCAAGTTTTTCATTAATTTCAGATTTGCCACTGGACTGTCCAATTAAAGGCCCAAACTGAAATTATGTACCGTAAACTTTAATTTGAAGCCCCAAGCACCCAATTTTAGTGACGAGGGTTGAGACTGAATATTGCTAAATTTAATATTACCTTCTATTTCATTATCACCTCTGTAAATGTTATATGTATTCATTATCATTCTGTTTTAATTTAATTTTTACTACTTATCTTTAATTTTTTTAAATATTTTTAAAGTAAAGTAAATATTTAAATATAATTTTTTTTAATATTTAAATAAAATATTTTTTTCTATATACGTTATTATATTTTTCCTTTTTTAATAGTTTATTTATACAAGAATAAAATAATAATTTTATACAGTAAAGCAGGTTGGGGCAGGACAAGTGATTATCGTTATGTTCCATACTTATTATCCAAAAGAATAAATTAACCCTGCCCCATCCGCATCCACTTTTGAAACAAAAAATTTATGGTTTGGAATTTATTTATTCCGCATCTGTATCCAACAAGATTGGCTCGGAATTCATTGGGTGATTCGAATTTTACCATCCTTATCCAAATTTAATCTGGGTGGGACAAGATTGGTTCGGTCCTATCAATTTTTTTATTTTTTTGGATTTTTGGGACCATCAATTATAATTTGATTTTGTTTGATTTCCTTTTTTATATAAATTTTTAGATTTATTTTGACAAAATAAATTTTGTTTTGTGGCTTTTAGATATTATTTTGTATAGTTTCAAAGAGTTTTTTTTTATATTTCTAAAATTTTAATAAAAAATAATCAATAACTTTTATATGATATTTTTAAAAAAAAATATTTTCTATAAAACTTTTTATAAATTAGATGAAAAATAACATACGGTTTAATTGGGGTAACTGTAATTTTTTAACTTGTATTCAATAAACCGTTCAAATACTTCAACTCAAATCATATTTATCAATTTTTTTCTTAGTCCACCTTAATTATGAGTTTCATTAAATATGATAGATATCATAAATTTGTATTTATTTTGATAAATAAATTATCTTTTTATAATTTAAAAAAGGCATAATGATTTATTTGGCCCTCCGACATTATAAAAAAATCATTTAAACATTTCATTTTTCACTTTTTTTTAACCTTTAAACTTGTGTTTTTTTGTCAAATTACCCCAAAATGGATGAAAAGGTTAACGTTTTTTAAACTTCGCTGATGTGACAAACACATGGATTGCCACATGGATGCCACATCAAAATTTATTATTTTTTTAAAATTTTAAAAAATTAATTAAATGTTGACATGTCATCGAACATGGTAGCAAAGTTAACAATTCCATCTATTTTTGGGTGATTTAAAAAAATGTAATTTTAAGTGCTAAAAGAGGCAAAAAAAAAATAAATGGATGCTAAAATGACATCTTCTCTTCTTCTTCTTCTTCCTTTTTTTATAAAATTGGAGGGTCAAAAAAGTTATTATACCTTTTAAAAAATAGTAATGAGAAAGTATTTGTAACACATTTTACCATTTATATATCATTAAACAATTTTCCTAGACACTCCTTATTAGGGATGGCAAAACCTGAACCGTCCGATGGATTTCGAATTGGTTCACTCCTTATTAGAGATGATTAAAATTCGATTGAATTCGAAATATTCGATAAAAAAATTAATTTTTTAATTAAATAGTTCTAGTTAATCGAGTTATTTGGATCAACTTGAATAAAAAAATCAAAATTTTCGGTTTAACTCGAATATGAATCACACAATTCAAGTTATCTGACAATCCAAATAAGAAAAGACAAAACTATGACATTTTGATAAATGATTACTTTTTCTAAAGTTAAAAGTCAAAATCATTAAATTAAAAGAAAAAATTACATCATTTTGATTAATGTTTACCTATTAAGTTAAAAATAAAATATTATATTATTTATATAGTTAAAAAATATTGTACTTCGTCTACTAGTTAAATAATCGATCTATTTAAACGCAATATTGAATATAAATAATATGATTTGTTTACTCGACTCGACTCAAAATTTTTTAACTTGATTCGAAAAAATTTCAAATTGAATTTGATTCCTAAAATAAGATTTGTCAACGCGACTAACTCAAAATTTTTTTATTCAATTCGACTCGATTGCACACTAACCCCTAACTTGTAGTAAAATTACGAGAGGACACGAGAATAAAGCAAAGTGACAAACTCTAGTAAAATAATAATAGGAAGATATAAAAGGAACCTTGAGTTTTTGTTTCTATTTTTAAAAAAATTTATATATTTTTTCTTTGAATTTTATGTATTTTTTAAAAATTCTGAAGAAAAATTTAAAAAAATTTATTTTTTAAAAATTGATATATATATATATTTTTACTTTTTCTTTATTTTATTTCATATAGTAAACATTTGGTGTGATTTGGCATTTTCCAACCCATCATATAAATCTTTTCAAGGGACAAAAAAAAAATTGGACTAATGGATATAGCGATTTGCAATTCAAGAAATAAATTAAATAATTTTTTTTTTCAAATATCAAAATGATGATATAGAGGTGTTATTGGATCGGGTTAGGTCATGTAAATCGTAATGGGCTAAACTTGTTCAGCCCATGACCCACAAATAAATAAACAGAAATAAAAGTATATATTTTTTTAACAACCCAAGATTCAAAAAATAGATGCCCAAACACAACTAAACCCAAACCCTAAATAACCCAAATGAAACCTAGGCCAAAAGGGCCCAAAACCTTAACACTTTCAGCCAACCTAGGAAACCCTAGCCCCTAATACTTGCAACAGCCGCTGCTCCAAAAGCCTCCGTGTCCCACGCCACTCGGACCTCTAACGCCGCACCACTCACACCTCCACGTTAGAGCTCACGTCCACCACGCCACCTGCAATGAAAAAACAGTTGTAAAAAGGCTATAAAAGCCTCCAAAAATCATTGTAAAGGGACGGTTTTTTTAATACACGAAATAAAGAGCAATCAAAGCAGAGAAACTTTTTTAAAGGTGTTCTTTTATTTTTTTTACTCTTTTGAGTTTTTTTTCGTTTTATTTTATTATTATTATCATTATTTTTCTTCTTATCATTTTTTTCTAAAAAATGGAAAGAAAATAGAAAAAGGAAATTTTACCTTTGGCGACTGCACGTGTGGTGGCGCGTGCGGCGCAGTCTTACCGGTCCCCTGGCCGGATTCTGGAACCCTTCAGAGAAAATAGGGTGTTTTTTTCCTTTTATTTTTTTGAAACTGAGGAGAAGAATGAAATTTAAAAAAAAAATCAGCTTTTATAGTAGGCCAAAACGGCATCGTTTTGTGCCACAAGCCCAGGCGCCAAAACGGCACCATTTAGGCACACGACCCGCTCACGTTACCCGACCCGGGGAGGATCCTCGTGTTTTCATTAATGGACTATTTTCCACTTTAGCCCTTCCATTTTTTAGAGTTTTGCAATTTAAATTTTCTTTATTTTTAATTTGGCCCTAAAAATTTTGTTTCTGTTTTAATTTGATCCTTGGGCCTTTTAAATGTGAGTATTGAGACGACGCCGTTTGGGAATAGGGTATATTTTCCCTGTGAGTCCCTCCTCTATGACGCGCGTTCCAATTCGATCCATAGATTGGTCCTATCCTTTCATTATTTTAAAATTGGCCACCAGAATCTCATCTAAACTCCATTTTAATCCCTATGCGCATGTTTCTTTAAGGGTTTACCCCTACATTTCATTTTTGGTTCTGATTTAGTTTTTTTATTTGGTTATTTATTTATCTATTTCAACATTTTATATTTTTTTTTGAATTATTTTATTCGTTTTTTATTATTTACATTAAAATGGTTCATTACAAATCATTATATTGTTTTATTTTGTATATTTATTGGTTAATTTAAACTATTTTCATGTATTATTTATTTTATTTTTTTACGTATTATTTATTTTAAAAGTTGTTTTATGATTATTTATTTTAAGATATTGTATTTTATTGTTTCACGCTTTTTATATATTATTCATTTCAAATTTAATAAATTTGAATTTATATATATTAGATTAAGTTGTTTTTAAATTAATTTTCTTTTCCCTTTTTTAAAATCAGTATTTTGCATATCGATTATTTTAAATTATCTTATATTGTTGCTATTGATAGAAATTATTTTAAATTTGTTTTGTTATATATTACCTATTTTCATCCTGCTTACAATAGTTTTTTTTTTTTACTTTTATTTGCTTTTATTTCGTTGTTCAAAACCTTTATTTTTTTACTCTTTTCATTATTTATTCAAATCTTTTTCATATCCTCTTTTATCCTTTATTTTGTTAGATATACCATTTTGTGTCATCTCCACCAATTGAAAATGTTTAGATTATATAATATGTGTTTATTGTGATCACGGGTATTAGAATTCTTTATTAGTTGTTTGTGATTAAATGTTGTGGCATTTTGTTTATGGATTATCACTTTGCGTTGTACACTATTGTATTTTATTCACCTAAAAAGTCATGTTTTAATATCATTTAAGTTTAAAATCGTTTTACTTAAAAGTTTCCAAAATTAGGCAATACTATATATTTAGCATTGACAAGGTTGTGCGCTAACTTACTGGGTTCCAATTTTTCTCGTTGAGTTTGAGTAACCGAGTACCATTTTCAATCAAAACGTGCAAGTTTCAAATAAAAGCTTATTCTCAGGATTTCGAAGTGTTGTGTCTTAACTCACTGGATATGGCTCTTTGTATCTCGAGATAAGGATTTCTAAAAAATAAAGGCAATGTTCTATGTTTGGAATTTTGAGAAATTGTGCCCTAACTTACTGGGTTCCAATTTTTTCTCAGTTGACTCAAATAATTGAATATCTTTTTAAACTTCACTGCATGAGTTTTAAAAAGACAAGCTTGGTTTCGAAAATGTGAAATGTCGCATCCTAACTCATTGGGTATGATGTTTTATTTCTTCGAAATAAGAGGGTCTTAGTATCCAATTTAATTTGCTCAAGTGTTCTTTTTAAAATAAAAGGTCCATATTCTAAAATCTTTTCAAATTTTTGACATTAGAACATTAATTACCCAATTAGGTACCAATTTTGGGCGTTACGAGGGTGCTAACCCTTCCTCGTGCGTAACTGACTCCCGAACCCATTTCTCAAATTTCGTAGATCGAAGTCATTGTTTTAGTAAATTAAAATGTTTTATTAAAATGATCAATTTCAGGGTGATCCGATCACACCTCGGAAAAGATCGGTGGTGACTCTTTTTTTTTTGTTTTTAAGTCGACTCCCGTTTTTCAAAATTTAAAATGGTTTTGACATAAGTTACCTAAGCCAAAATTTTAAGTTTGGACTTAGTCCAACTCGAAAAACAAGCTTATTTTTTTTTATCATTCAACCCAATTTAAGAAATATAAAGTTGAGCCCGACTCGGTCTATCTATATTTGATTTTTTAGATTATTTTTATTTAAAAAAATCTTTTAAAAAATATTATACACTAAATGCACCAAAAAATACTAAAATAAAAGTTTTCTAACATATTAACAATACATTGAAAATATTTATATTAAAAAATACTACCATAAATATAATAAATATTTTATTATATTAAAAAGTAAATATAATAAATATTTTATTGTATTAAATATAATTTTTAAAATTTTATATTTTGGGTTGGGTTATTTAGTTGGGTAAGTTTTTATATTAGATTTTGAGTAATGAATTTAATTGTTATTGGGTTAATGATTTAATATAAATATATATAATTAATATTATTTTTTATAATATGATATATTCGGGTTGGGTCAAGCCAAAAAATATTGCCTAAGGCTCAACCCATATAGAAAGTAGGCCTTAAATTTTACCCAAGTCATTTTTCAGGCCTTGTATTTTATTCAAACTTTCTCATTTTTCGGACATACCTTAGAGCCTAGACGAGTGACCTAGCTCATGAGGAGGTGTAATACAATACAACTTTAAGGGATAAGTCAATTTTTAATCCTATAATTTATTTAAAAAAAACACCCTATCTGAGATAGGGGTATTCAAATGGTTAATCGAACCGAACTAATATTAATCAAAATAACTGAATTTTTTAATCCTTTAACAGTTAACCAAACTAAATTTTTTCAAGAATAATTAGTCGAACCGAATATTTCGGTTAATTTGGTCCGAAATTTATTTATTTTTTTGTTAAAACAAGTATAAAACATATAAAAAAAATTGATAATGTTCATTTGACCGATTTAATCAAATTAGCAATAGCCTAATACATATTATATATATAATATTATTATTAAGTTTGATTAATTATTCGATTTTGAATTGAATTAACTGTTAACCAAAATTTCAAAAAAAAATTAACCGACTTCTGACCGAACTATATCGATTAACCGATTTTCTTTTAAAGAAAGAAAATCTAATATTTGCTTATGTAATCATTCAAAAGCTTTTCAACTTTTACAGATGAATTGTAATTTTGCAAAATTAATTTCATTACTGAAAACCCTAATTGAAGGAGTTATTTGCGCTAACTTTCACATAATAATCTAGAGCTTCCTTTATGATGGGCTGTCATACATTAAAAAGTAAAAATAAATAACAATAATAATAAAAGATTAGACATTTGCATGCATTCACAACAAAGCATAAGCTGACAATGTAATGATAAAGCAGACATAGCAAATTTTGGAAGACATGATTTTGCATTTAAGAATTGGACCCCATTAAATGCATGGATTAGGTTTGACTTATTGATGATCAAATGCATGTGACATCATTATTCATGATTATGCAAACCCTCAAGCCAGTTGTTTGCTTTTCTTTTTTCTTAGTGTTTTTTTTATTTGTTTAAAAAATTAAAACCTTTAATCTTTTATTATAATAATGTTTAGGGCTTTTTAGTTATGTCTGACGAGGCTCAGTAAAAATATAGTATTCAGGATTGAAACAAAGGCGGTTCTTGAATGCCTGCATTTAATAAGGGGCAAGGGTTTCTAACAATTGAAGTTCGAATGTGATAATGCTCTATTGGTGAAAACGATTTTAATTGGTGGATCTGTCGATAGTAATTTGATGGAATTATGCGTAATACATTGTCTATTTAATCGGAGTTAGAGGGTACATATTCGTCATGTTTCAAGAACCCAGAACAAAGTTGCAGACTATTTGACCAAATATTATGCTACAGGGTTCACAGGATTATATTTATTTGCAAAGCCACCTCCTTCAATGTAGAGTCGATGTTTCAATTTAGTTGTCATTTTATAATCGCTTAATATTCTCTTTATCTAAAAAAAAAAAACCATCTTGATTGTGGTAACACAAGTCCCATAAATTTTTATAAAAAACAATTATCACTTCATCAATAATAATTTATTAAAATATTTTTATAAATATATTTTTAATGTAAAATAATTTCATTTTCTCAATTTGTTTATGATTATTGATTCTATTGAGAATATTAATAATAAATTAACTATAATTTAAAAAACCTAATCACACCAGCATAATGCATATCTTAATTAGAGTTTCTAGAACAATCGATGTTTATAAGAGAAGAGGGTCAAAACCCTTATATGTAGCTTGTATTGGTCTAAATTGAATTACGTTTAATTTATTATATCAAGAAAAGATGATGGATAATCGATGATCCTCATGGATTATATTGTTAATATAATCAAGAAAGATATGGTTAGTGTTAGTATCAATTTTTTTTTTATATGTGCAAGACAGTCCATATTCCATAGTTTTTTAATGACTATACCTTAGTGGGGGGCACCATGAGAGGGGGAAAAACCCTTTGTAATTAGGGTTTTTTTATTAAAAAAAAAAGGAATTTCAGCTTTCTAGTTGACTTGCCCTAGAAAGTCTAACAAATTTAGAGAATGGTAAAAAGGAAAGGGGAATCCTATCCCCTTCACAAAGGTGGATTCTTTTTATGAAGGATTTTTTAAATAAAGGAAGAGTTAATTTAAAAAAATTGAAAAAAAATTAAATTTAATTAAATTTTGTGTCAACAAAAATTACAAAAAAATAATTTTTAATTTATTTATAAAAATTTAAAAATATTTTAAACAATATATAAGGAAAGTTAAAAATTTAAAATAATTTTAAAATAATAAATTTTGGGACCTAAATAAATTAATTAATAATTTAAGTTTATCATACTATTTTTCTTTCTTTGAAAAATTTGAAAAAGTTTTCAAATATATACGGTTTCAAATTTGTTTACTCTAACCTAAAATTAGTTATATTGTAACAAGATTTTAATTTGACATGTTTAATTTAACTCGAACAATTTCACTCAACTCGAATTTCATTTCACTCAGCTCAATTCAAAAATATTTTAAATCGAGTTAGAATGATAAAATAAAACTCATTAACTCAACTCGATTTAGTCTAATGATTACCCTATTTTTGATAATGGATCTCCACTCATTGCAAGGAGCCTCTTAATTCATCAAAATTTATCTCATATTTTTTGGGTTTCTTTTTTGTTCATAAATTAGTAATAGGCATGGGTGGTCATAAAAAGAGGGCTAAAATTAAAAGAAGTCATTGTCTTGGTTTGCATGTTGATGTTCCTTTGTGGGGGAGAGGAATAACTTTTTTTTCCCATTTTAAAAAGAAAGGGCAATTTATTTTATTTATCCTTTTAAAAGGTTGTCTTTTGAAGGTTTAAAAGTAAGTGGGAATAGGAAACTCCACTCAAATTCCCTTATCATTTACAATCTTACTCTTTTATTTATGTATTTTCTTTTTACAGTCCATGTAAAGTATTCATTGAAAATGGTAGTAAAAATAATTATAAAGCAATAAGAAAGTAAATGAAATTTTATTTGACAAAAATAAAATCCAAGTCGAGTCGAATGGAGTAAAATTGTTTGAGTTAAAGTAAAAAATTAAACATGTTAAATTAAAATCTTATTACAATATAACTAATTTCATGTTAGAGTATGTGAATTTAAAACCATATATATTTGAAGAAAAAATTCAAAGAAAAATAGGAAAAAAAATTAAGATAATTTAGTATGATAAACTTGAATCATTAATTAACTTATTTAAGTCCCAAAATTATTATTTTAGACAATTTTTAAAATTTTAACTTCCTTTATATATATTCTTTATAATTTTTTAAAAATATAAAATATGAGATTTTTATAAATATTTTGAACTTTAAAAATTATATTGATTTTTTTTTGTAATTTTTGTTGAGAGAGTGAGATTAATTTGCTCATTTCCAAATTTGATAGGGAGCAAATTATTTGAGTTATTCAAATTGTAAAATTCAACTTGAACTCGAAACTCGAATTACTTATTCAAGTTGACTTGAAAATTTTGAATAACTCGAAATTCGATTTTTATTTTATTTTTTCGAATTGAATTGAATTTTGTTCACCCCTAATTAATACGTCAAAAGCATATTACATCCATTTATTTATTCATTCACCAAAAAGGTATTTAATATAGAATTTTAGGTATAAATTCCATACTTAAATTTAGGGATGGCAATTATTGAAAATTAGCTCAATTAGCATAGTTATTATTTTAACAATTTAATAGACGTGAGTTTAAGAGCGCTTAAGCACAATTATTTTTTAATTTAATAATTTAGAATGTTATGAATAATTTAGAAATTGTATAGAAAATATTAAGGAAGACAGGTTACCATACAAAATTTAATAATTTGAAAATTTCAATAATTATTTAAAAGTACATTTAATATTTTTCTCCAGTTTTGAATATCAAGGAGAGGAATGCTTAAAATTAAATGTTTAAATTGAGCACAAGATTTTGAACACTTCCTTATTTTTACACTTTCAACCAATCCAGATTAATGGATGAAGATTTTTGGGCATAGACTTCCACAAATATGAACACAATGATTTTATCAAACCTATATGAGAAGGGTAAATTTTAAAAATAGTCACTTTTATTTATCCCATATTACATTTTAGTCACTTATGTTTGAAATATTACGTTTTAGTTATTTATGTTATCGTTTTGTTACGAAGTGGTAACTTTGTCGTTAAGCTCCATTACCTCCCTAATGGTAGTCCTACATGGTAGTCCAAATGGATTTTAAATGCTAACTTGGATATCCAGTTGGGATGAAAATAAGTTTTTAATAATTGAAAATTTTCAATTAATTACGCTTTGAACTGAAAATAAAAAATTGTTCGTTTCCTTTTTCTTTTAGTTTTCTTTTCTATTTTATCTGAAAAAACTCATCCCAACTAGATATTCAAGTTGGCATTTAAAATGCATTTGAACTGCCACGTAGAACTACCGTTACGGAGGTAACGGAGCTTAATGGTAGAGTGACTACTTCATAACAAAATGATAACGTAAGTAATTGAAACGTAATATTTCAAACATAAGTGTTTAAAATATAATTTGAGACAAACAAAATTAATTATTTCTATAATTTACCATATGAATATTATTTTCGAAGAAAAATTCTAGATTTCCCGCCGGAATTAATGAATACGTCTTTTTCTTAATCCAGAATATTGAGAATTTACCAAAGCTAATGTTTTATTGTTTTTAATATAAGCTGCACAAATTTCAAATAAAAAAAATTAAGGCAATGTTGAAATTTTCGTGCCAAAAGTTTTGACCATTGAATACCAATTTTTGAGGAGATTAGGGTTCACAGACCAAGGTTTTTGTAAGGAACACTAACGACAGTGCTATTAACAACTTCAAATTATTTTTCAATACTTCTAAAATAACGAATAATATAATAATTTATTTGAGCTTCTAATTTTATAAAAAAATTATTTTCGTTTAATTTTTTATTTTTTTAGTCTTTAAACTTAAATTATTTATCAAATCACTTCAAAATGAACAAAAAAATTAACGTGTGTTGACGTGGCATCCATGTAGCAGTCCAGATGTAGCCACAACAACAATTAATTACTTTTTAAAATATTTAATAATATTAAGAAAATTTATATATTTTTAATATTTTTTAATAATTTTAAATAATAATTTACGTGTATATATCACGTCAATAAAGTTAACAAGTATTAATTTTTCATCTATTTTGAGAATGTTTTGACAAATAACGCACGTTTAAAGGTTAAAATAATATTATTTAATTATTTATTTAAAAATATTATTATTTAATTATTATCTTAAGAAGTTTTAGTTTTGGTGGGCATCGGACCTAGGAAAGTTCAACATCATTATTATTTATTACGATTTATTGGCCTTTGCTAGGTGTCTAACACAAATCAATGTGTATTTGTCTATTTGACAATTTATTTAAGGAACTTTGTGCCATAAGAATTTTAAAGAGAAAAAAATATCCTCTTTTACCTATAAAGATTAAAGCAAAAATTAATGCTGGCTAGTACACGTAGCTTTCATTATATTAGATTTCTTTTATATATAATAAAAGAAGGTAATTTAATGCCTTAAATCGATTTATTTATATAGAATTCTTTATAGGGTTTATCTAATTCCCTTAGGTATCTAGGAAATTAGTTTATAATTGTGAATAAAAATATCTTAAAGATAGAATAACTATAGGAAATAAAAAAATATATAAAAATTTCAAAAGAAATTAAAAGGAGGTCTTCAATCTTGATGTAAATTTACTTCAGAGTTGGCTCCAATAGTGTTTGTTTTCTTCAATATTCTCATGGCCTTCTCCTCTCTTCTTCTATTTATTATTTATAGATTTTAGAATGCTCAGAAAGTTTAAAAATTATGTTTTTTCGTGTGTTTGAGATGTGAATCTCGAAATCAACACATTTTTGACACATGGCTGTGTGTCCAGCACATGTAGCTCCTGAAATCCGCTCTATTTGTCTAATTTTTGCTCATTTTGCTCCCAAATGCTCTCTTAAGTATAGAAACATGAATTCAAATGATTAGGAGTATAAGATTTACCAATATGCATAAATAATCATCCCAAAAACGCATTAAGAACGAGATTAAAACATGTTACTTTTATCAATTATCAGTTAGTTGATAAGTTATAAAGGGCTAAAATTGAAAAATTTTTCATATAATTTTTAAAGTTAGACTAAATTGACAGGTTTTGTAAATGTTGAGGGCCAAATTAGTTGAATATTTTAGTATTAGAACTAAAATGAAATTTTTTATAAACATTGAGAGCTAAATTTGTTGATTTTTCTATATTTAGGATCAATTTGATAAAATGTATAAATATTAGAAGACTAATTTTATTACTGAACCAATAAAAAATTTATAAAATATTTAATTTCAAATAATTTAATGATTAGAAAACTATAACTCATTTCAACTCTTAAATAAAAAATTAAACGTGCTACAACATACTGAAACTCATATTCTCCTGAACTAATAACGATGCCAATACTAACTAAGTCAAGACTCAATCCACATCGAATAATACTTAAATATTAAGGAAAAAGAGCAAATAGGGTTGACATAGGATGAGGGAGATCAAAGAAGAAAAAAAGAAGAAAGCGGCTAAGTTTGGTCTGGTGTGATGATGTGCACGTGTGTGTGAACACACATGTAATCATGTCATGCGGAAAATGCTACGCCATTTACCATTATTACGTTGCCCACCTTACTGATTTTATTTCTGCTTTTGACTGTATGCCTCCTCCATTGCCCTCTTTCTCCAAAACAATCATTCCTCACATACTTCCATCATCTACCGCCACGTGGACCAATATCATAAAAATTTACTCAAATTAATCCGTTGAATTAACAACCCATAATTTATTTAATCAAATATATAATCTTCCCAACTAATTAAAAACTTAATAAAAAATATAAAATAATTTAAATTTATTTTTAATAAAATAATTATTATACATCCATTAAGTTTATATTAAAATTTGCACCATTCAATAAAAAATATATTTCTATTAAATATTTATTTATATTGAATAATTTACAAATATTTTATCATAATAGTTCATTTACTTTATTAATAAATATAATGTATTTAAAAGTTTATTGAAATATTATTAATAATATAAAAAAATAATATTTGATGCACTGTCAGTGCATAAATCTCATGTATCATCGTTAAATAATTACATGACACATCATTACATAAAACAAAAAATAGTGGAGGACTTAGAAATAAATATTAATATTTTTATTTAAATTTTATTAAATAATAATTAATTATGAATAAACATTAATAACTCATGGATTTAGGATCTGGGTTTAATACAAGGGTAAAATTATCATTTTCAATCTATTCCATTCCTATTCAGTAATATTATTTTATTAACCAAACAATGTAATACTATTATAAGTCTATTCTATTATAATTCTATTCCATTCCAATGAATCAAATGTGCCGTGAGTGATTACATATGAGGATGAAGACCTCTATTTATAGTTAAATTCCCCTAAATTTAACGGTATAGTTTAAATTATATCGACGGTTGAGATCAAAGACTATCTATAATATGAGAGTCTTAAGAGATTTAAACACTATACAATCTTATCTCTTAGACTTACAAAATATTCACCGTGATAATTTTAGTTTTACTGAAATGTTTCACTCGACTACTAAGGCTTCAAGTAGATTAAAAATTGACATGTATCTCTTTATTTAAAATATTTTTTCAATATTTTATTATATCCCTATAGGATACTTGTCAACCTTTTAACTCTGCTTATGGAGTCTAAGTGTACCAAATAATTTATCTTTCTTAAAACATTAGAAAATTGATATAATTTTTAAAATATTTTTATTATAGTATATGTACTATAACGTGAAGATATTATCTTTTTTGGACGCGGTTGAAAAATCACACACCCTCAAATTTTTCGATGGTTATTTTTACAAAGGTAAAAGAAATTCAAAATGTCTAAATAAGAATCAAATATTTTTAAATATCCTCAAATAAAGTCTTTTCGTGCACTTCGCCTAGTTTATAGTACAAAATTATGTATACATTGACTTATTTAAAACATAATATATGTCAACTGAGACGTGTACGACTTAAAAAGGAAAACAAAAAGAAAAACATAATCTAAATCTATACAATATTTGAAAAGCTCTTATTTGAGGGCACTGAAAAAGATTTAGTTATTATTTGATTTTTGTAAAAAATAAATACAATTTCATTTTCTCCGCTTCAATAAATAAATATTTTTTAATGCAAAACAAATAAATAATTTGAATGGAAAAAATCATTAAATATATAAAAATAAGTAACATAAATAAATAAATATTTTTGAAAAAAGACTAAAAATAAATATATATTAATAATCATACAAATAAATATTAAAATAAACTAAATGGGGTGTGAATAATATGATTTAAATAGTCAAAATAAGAGGCTGTAGTTGAAAGGATTACACAATTGGTCATTCACAGAAGAAGGGTTAATGTTATATTCCAAATTGGTTTATTAATTTTATGAACTTGAAATTTCACACACGATACTAATATAATATAATATAATTACCATTTAATAATTAATTATTAATATAATAAAATTAATTTGAAATTTTAATTTTAAAAATATATAAAATACGAGATGAATTGGTAAGGGACAGTATAATTTGGCAAAGAGACATTGATTACTAGAAAGTATGATGGAATGTTTCTCCCATTTGCTAAAGTTGAACAAAAAGTCTGATAGTTTGCCATTCGTAATAAGAATATCAATTTCCAACTTTGATAATAAATTATTAAATTTATTTTCAAAAATAAAAATAAAACAATAATATCAGATTTTGTAGCATCCAAAGATATATATATATTATATTTTCATCAGTTGAGTCTTAACTCGATTTGTATGTGTGTTTTTGTTAATATGAAAAGATGTGAGTTTGAATGCATTAAATGTATTATTTTCTTATTTATATTTCAATTTAATGGATAAATTATTTTATGGATCATTCTCGCTACATCATTTATGTTTCATTTCCAATTATTTAATGACATTCAATAAGAATTTTCATGTTATTGATACATAATTTTGATAATTCTTTTACTTGAACCTTAAATCTCGAACCCTAAACCCTGAAATCTTAAATCTTGCATTATAAATCCTAAACCTCGAATCTTAAATACTAGATCATAAATCCTAAACTTAAAATCTTAAAACCAAAAACATGAACCATAAAATAGGTTAAACATTGAACCTTAAGCTCGGAATCGTGACCCTAAATAGGGTTCAAGTTTCAGATTCGGATTTTAAGATTTTAGATTCTAAGGTTTAATTTGAAATTTAAGATTTAAAGTTTTGGATAAATTTTATTAAAATCATGTATCAATAATATAAAAAATTATTAAAATATCATTAAATAATTAAAAACAGACCTTAAATGATATAATAGGATAAGTTATAAAATAATTTCTTAATTTAATGATTTTTTATTTTTTAATTTATAAATCATTCCCACAACTTTGAAAATACGGACAACAGAAAAATATTACATTCTAAAGGAATAAACATTAAAAAAAGGTACAGCGATAATAGATATGGTAGTATTAATTAATTAATGGAGCATTATAAATTATATAAAAAAAAGAAAGAAAAAAGTAGAAAAAAAAAGAGGTTTGCTTTCTACTATTAAAGCAAAACGTGGTTTTGGACCTGTCCCAACATCATCAACAACAAAGGTCAAACATTTCCCAAATCTCAATAATAAAAAAAATCCCATACCTCTCAGCTCAACCCCTTTCTCCTTCCCTCTACAATGGCGGCCACTAACACCAACAAGAAACCGAGTATTGTATTTGTAATCCTTCTCTTCCGATAACCCTGACTTAGTCCCTAGCTTTGACATTTTACCCACTACCAAAACAAAACTACAGCTTTATCAATCATCTTTACGTTTAAAGTTTAAACCTCTATCTCTCTCTTCTCTTTATATATATTTGTTTTCTCTTGGTTTTTGTGTTCCATTTTCACTTTTTTTTAAAGACCCTCCCTTTTTTTTTTCTCTCTCTGTCTTTCCCATTCTGAAGAACAATTCTGTAAAAGATAGCAACTTGACATAAGAATCAACTTCAAGATCCAGTTTTTAACTTTGGGTTTTTGTTTTTAAGTTCTGAAGACTTTATTTTGAGTCAAAATGGGTAGTAAATGGAGAAAAGCAAAGTTGGCTTTGGGTTTGAATCTTTGTGCTTATTTGCCTAGAACTTTAGATGATGACGATGATGGTTATTCTTCACTTCCTTCTACTGAGAGGTTATCTGATGCTGCTTTGTTATCTCCTTTAAGCTCGGTAAACATGGCAGCTTCTGGGCCAATGACTCCTTTGCCTTCTGCAAATGGTTTAAGGTTGTCTAAAAGTTTGTCTAGAAGTGCAAGCAAATCATCCAAGGTTTGGTTCTCTCCTTTCTTATAATGTTTTTTGAGCTATGCTTTTGATAAATGAGATTTGTTGGAGGAGTTAAAACTTTAGTAATTTTTTTCCCCTTTGGATGGTTTCCAGTTTCTTGTTTTGGTTGGTGAGAATGGAGAAGAAAAACATATAGTTAAACGAATTTCTTTATACCAAATTACCAAGTTCTGTTTTGATTTTTTTTTTTGCAATTTTCCTTTTTCTGTGTGTGTTTGTTTGCTTGTTGTAAATTGTGGGGATAGAGGGATGAAGGAGATAAAAAATTATTGATCTTGGTTTTGTTAGTTTTGTGTTTGAGGTATTTTGGATATTTTAGGCTTGTCTTATTTATTGCTTGGAAAAAGGAGGAAAATGAAGTTTTGGGGGTATTAGGCTTTCTATTGTTTAGCTACTAAATTCTAATGATAAATAAGGTTGAGGGGTTACAGTTGTAGTATCTGTTTGGTTCCTCAGAAAAACAAAAAAGGGCTGGAAAGAAAAGGTTACGTAGTTTTGGTAATTGCTTTTGTATTTATTTGAAAAAATAGAAAGCTAAAGGCAGCTAGCTATGTTACCATGAATGGTATGCGTTTGTCATTGTTGTTAGTACCATTTGCTGAGCTTGTGGTTAACTTATTCAGGCTGATGATGCTGATATTTCCAGTTGAATAATAAAGATCTCTACTTGGTTTATGCTTTGCAACGTAAATGATTGCTGTATCGGTTTAAAATATTTCTCTTTATCAGTTGCCAGAAGAAAAATCTATCTGTTTCTCTTGCAGCTCCAATTATGTTTATAGTTCATGTATTTTCCCTTCGAAAGTGATAGGGTGAAAGCCTCTGAAATTTCTCAATGTTCCGATGATCATGACTGCGGCTTAGTTAAATCTTTTCTTGTTTGGTTGGCACAATTGAAAGCATATTTTCTTGTTTATCCAGCTAGTGCATCTTTTTCCATGTTTGTGTTAGGAAAATGTCTAACTGAATAAATTAAGGATAGTAGTGTGGTCTGATCATTCCGGTCTTATTTTAACATTTTTCTATGATTGAGTTGGTTTATTGATCTAACTAGTTGAGCTTTGGATTTTTGCTTGGTTAATGCACAAATCCCTTTCAGGACCACTTTTAATTGCATTACTAGTAAAAGATGGCCAAAAAGATCTACCTTTCCCTTGTGAGAAAGAAAAAAAAGTAGCTTTGCTTGATGGCCTCGTATTTCAACTGTTAAAATTGCTACCTTTCTACCATATTATTTCCATCAAATAATTGTAAAATAAAAACAAGGAAAAAGAAAAGAAATACCTAAAAGCATAACTTGATATCCTTTTTTTGTCGTTAATGCGCCTTTTGAATTTTAAAGCAGTTGTTGTAAAGATCTGGTTCATTTATAGTAGTGAATAGTTTCTTGATAATTTCTCAAAAGTTCTTTGATTCTTAGCTTTATTTCCTTAATATTCCCTTTATTTGTTGGATACCTAACATTGACTTCTTTTTTAACTTTGCTAGGCTGATTAGTTACAGCCTAATCTATTTTTGTCCCTTTTTGTTTTGTGCTACTTTTAGCTCTGGCCCAAAGTAAAATTCATTCACACCTAAACCAGATTATTCTCAGCAATTTTCACTGTTTCCTTTTATCCTATGTTGCTCCAAGTCTTCATTTTTCTTGAAGTGCTTGTGTCTAAACACTTGCATCCAACACATATCCAGATACGGGAAATGGGTTAATCACCCTCTAAGGACTCTTCAAATACATGAAAATCTTGGAAAAGGAATTGAACATAGTTGTGCCTTGGCACCTACTCATGTTCAAAACTAACAACCGAGTCCAAGTGATGTATTTTTTAGGCTTGAGAATTTTTTTTTGATGATTTATCTTTCTTACAGAAAATGAAAAAAAAAGGTGCAGCATAAAACAATAAAAACTGCTACTCTTTGGATCATACCTAATTCCTAGTGTTTGTATAGTGGCAGTGGCACAGCCATAGATGTTGCTATCCTAGTGTTTGTATCCTTCGTTAATTTTGTTATGGAAAATTGGATTTAAATTTGAACAACTGTCTTTGATCATTAGCGCTTATGCTTCTCCTGGATGGTTAAGAATATAATACATAGCAACAGAAGAAACCGGTTATGTTTGATATTATATGTGCCTTGCTTCTTTTTCTTTGGCTGAATGTTCTCCAAAGATTTCCTTTTTTTAACGAAAATGAAATCTATTGCAGTTGATGCTAATTTTGTTTGTTATATGTGTTTCAGCAAACATGTTCAATATGTTTGATGAAGATGAAACAAGGAGGTGGCCATGCAATTTTCACAGCCGAGTGCTCTCATTCTTTCCACTTCCATTGCATTGCTTCAAATGTGAAGCATGGTAATCAAATTTGTCCGGTTTGTAGAGCAAAATGGAAAGAAATCCCCATGCAGAGTCCTAGTTTGGATCCTCCCCTTGGCAGGGCAGCCGTCAATCCCGTTGGTTGGCCACAAAATGATGCTTTGATGACCGTAGTCCGTCGATTACCTCCACCTCGTAGAGATTTAAGTCGGCGACATGTTGTACCGTTATTTCAGGCTCCTGAACCTGGTGTTTTCAATGATGATGAATCATTGGATCACCTACCAGTGGTTGCTGAGAGTACGAATGCCTCAGATAACTCATCCCTTAGAACAATAGAGATCAAAACATACCCAGAAGTTTTGGAGGCACCAAGGTCCAGTTCATATGATAATTTCACGATTCTTGTTCATCTTAAAGCTGCTGCCACAGTTGCAAATCAAAGTTCCAGCCGAAATCATGCTAGCTTGCCACAACTGTATCAAAACCCTCGTGCTCCTGTTGACCTAGTCACTGTGCTTGATATCAGTGGTAGCATGGCTGGCACCAAGCTTGCATTGTTAAAGCGGGCAATGGGGTTTGTAATACAAAACCTTGGCTCCAATGACAGACTTTCAGTCATTGCCTTCTCTTCAACAGCTCGTCGCCTCTTCCCCCTTCGTCGAATGTCTGACGTGGGGCGGCAGCAGGCACTCCATGCTGTTAACTCTCTGGTTGCAAATGGTGGTACCAACATAGCTGAAGGCCTGAAGAAAGGTGCCAAGGTAATGGAAGACAGGAGGGAAAATAATCCAGTTGCCAGCATAATACTTTTATCGGATGGGCAAGATACTTATACTGTCACTGGTGCCGGTGCAAACAAGTCTCAACCAAATTACCAGTTGCTTGTCCCTCTGTCTATGCATGGGAGTGATAACACAGGATTCCAGATTCCAGTACATGCTTTTGGTTTTGGTGCAGATCATGATGCTTCATCAATGCATTCAATTTCAGAGATCTCAGGAGGGACATTTTCTTTTATTGAAACTGAAGCTGTACTCCAGGATGCATTTGCGCAATGCATTGGTGGTCTTTTAAGTGTTGTAGTTCAAGAGCTGCAAGTGGGTGTGGAGTGCATGAATCCAAGTCTTTGCCTTGGCCCGCTTAAAGCAGGCAGTTATCCAAGCCGAGTAGCAGCTGATGGAAAAACTGGAGTTATTGAGGTTGGAGATCTCTATGCTGATGAAGAGAGGGATTTTTTGGTGTCGGTTAAAGTACCAGCTGAGTCTTCTGAATGTGAAACCTCGTTGCTAAAGGTGAAATGTGTTTATAGGGATCCCTTAACTAAAGAAATGACCAATTTGGAGAGTGATGATGTTAGGATTCAAAGGCCTGAAGTAGCTGGGCAGGAAGTAGTGTCAATTGAAGTAGACAGGCAACGCAACAGGTTCCAAGCAGCTGAGGCAATGGCAGAGGCGAGAACGACAGCTGAACTAGGAGATCTACCAGGTGCTGTTTCAATCCTTGAAAATTGTAGAAGGGTGCTCTCCGAGACTGTTTCAGCCAAATCTCATGACCGACTTTGTATTGTGTTGGATGCTGAACTCAAGGAGATGCAAGAGAGGATGGCAAGCAGACATGTGTACGAGGCATCTGGGAGAGCATATATCCTCTCAGGACTGAGCTCACACTCATGGCAAAGAGCAACTGCAAGAGGTGACTCCACTGATGGTTCAAGTCTGGTTCAAGCTTATCAAACTCCATCAATGGTTGAGATGCTTACTCGATCTCAAGCAATGTTACTAGGTAGTCCATCAACTCAAAGGCTTGTCCAACCAGTGTGGTCACTTGGATCACAACCAAAGCCAAGGTAATAGTTTCCCGTAGCTGTTTTCCCTGTATTTTGCGAAATTTTGTTTGGGGAGGTGATTTTGTGGAAGGATTAAGAGTATTACATGTGTAAATGAATAAAAAATATATGGGAAGAAGGCAAAAGAACATATTTTGGGAGTAAAAAAGGAGAATAGGTAGGGTTTACACCATTTTGTATTTTTCTGTGTTGTTGGGGGGGTGTATATAAAGAGAAATTGCTTTTTCTCTCTGGGAAAATCTGGGGTTATGTGTTTGTTTTTTGTTGAAACGATTGTGGTGAGCTTTAACCTAATATATAATTACCTGCATCATTTTGTTTTAGCAAAACTCTATTGCCATCTCTCTTGCTAATATCGACTAGATGAGCTCTTCCGCTGACTTGGACACTTCTTTTGTACGTATATTTATGACTTAGTGCAAGTATCAGCCTATGGAACTGCAGTTTAATGCATATGATTTGTACCGTTGATGTAATCACCGGCTACTCATTGGTTGCTTGGTAGACGAACACCTCATATTTTCTTTGTTAAATGAAGACCACAGCAGTATAATCTGTGTCTCATGTTTGTGGTTGAAATTTAGAAAGTCACGGAAAGAAAGTTACGCGCAGAAATAATTGAGTTGAAATCAACCTATACTGCTAAATCCATTCTATAAGCATCTGTGATATGGAAAACGACAGTTTCAAGAGGAATATAAAGAGGGTTCAATGGCAATGGCAAAATTAATGTTATTTTTATTTTTGAAACATAGCATAAATTCATGGTTCTGTAACATCTTTGGGTACACAAATGGAATTACATGCAGCAGACCTTGATTATTATATAAATTCTCAAATGGAATGCATACGTCAATCTAAAAAGTTCAACATGAGTGACAGATTCTCAGCAAACTAGATTGCACCAAGAATCTTTCAGGATGTAGCAAAAAAAAAAAAAAACTGAGATTTTTCCACCAAAATATTGATGTTTTCAGTAGCTATTCAACATGATTAAGTACTTTGATGCACAATAACCTAAAGCGTTTTGAAGCAGTAAGCGATTAAGCCTGTAAATAGAGTATGGTTTAGTTTTGCTTATAGATACCGAATCATAGGTCCTGCCAGAGTAAAACATCCGCAAGTCATGTAAAAGTGAGTGGATGATTATTTTAGACTTTAAATAAGATACCTTTTTACTTAAAAACTGATTTAACTCAAATTAAGTGATGAATATATTATTATTTAAATTTGATTATATAAATTAGATTATGATATATTTACTTGCTAAATGATTAAAGTTTATATAATATAAAAATAAATAAGATTTTGTTTGAAATGATAAAATTGAGATATTAAAAATTATAGTATTTTAGGTTCAAAACTTATCAAGTGAATATATTTTTCTAAATTTTATATAAAAATTTAAATAGACTAATAAAAAAAATTTATACTTTTAGTAATTTCACAACTGAATTGAAATTTGGTTGATGAGTGGCACTAACTCAAACACTTAATTGTATTGATATGGAAATATTAAGATAACAATATAAAAAGAGATCCACTTTCACTGATATAAAACTAATACAATTTCACACACTTCCATTGTTTTTTCCTACCATTGAAATTTTAACAATACAATTATTATATTTCATACTTTATTTATGTAAACCATGCATGATATATGTAGAGTTCAAATTTTGCCCGAGCCCAACAAGCAGAGCCCAAAACACTAAATAAATTAACAGTCCAATTAACACTCCACTAAATCAACCACTGAACCACTCCACTAACTCTATCACCCCACTTGCCTGCAAAAAGAAAGACGCAATCAGTTGTAAAATTTAGCTATAAAAGCCATTCAAAATTATTATAAAGGGGTTTCCTTTTTTTTAGAGGAAAAAAAGAGAGATTTGAATAGAGACTTTTAATATAAGAAATACACGAGATTAATCAAAAATCAAAGCAAAAGCGGTATTTTTTTCCATCTATTCTCGTTTTAAGTTTTTTGTTTATTTTATTTTATCTTTCAAGTTTATTTTATTTTTTTACATACGAAAGTAAAAATAAAGGGGAATAAGCTTACCCATTTTAAAATTGCCGAAAAAAAGGTTTTTTTAAGGTCCGGCCGCCGTGTACAGTGGCGCCAACAGCAGCTCGTGGGGGGTTCGGTGGCCGAAGCAAGGCCGGACCGATGGCCGAATTTAGAAAGGAGGGAAGAGTATTATTTTTAATATTTTATTATTATTATATATTATTACTTATTATTATTATTATATTTATTATATTATATTTATTTTATTACTGTTACTGTTATTTTATATATATTTATTACCATTATATATTTATTATTATTATTAGTAACATATTTTTATTTTTATTATTTTATTATTATTATTCTTATTATTATCATGGTACTATATTAACTAGTTTTGTACTGTTATTATGACTATTATTATATTTTCATTCTATTTATTTATTTACCTAAAAATAGTATATACCTTTATTTTATTTTATTTTATCATTTATTTATATCTTCTTATATAATATTATTTTTCCCCTTTTATATTATTATTAATATTGTCATTATTTTTAATATTATTGTTTTTAAGTTTTTTTTATCATGTTTATTTATTTCTTTGTTTAATATTAGTCCTTTTCCGTTTAAAGTTTTAGTTTTTTCTGCTTATTATTATTATTATTATTTCTATTTTTGGCTGATTTATTTTATTTTATATTATTTTTCTTTTTTGTATTGTTATTTACATTAACGCATTTATTATTCTATTATGCATGTAAATACCTTAATTTAATTTTCATTCTACCACGAAAATCATGTTACATTTTACCCGATACATTTAAAATTATGTTTTTTTAAAATAAGCATTATTTCGTATTTCGGGATTCGGAAAATTGTGCCCTAACTTACTGGGTTCTAATTTTCCTCGTTGAATCTAGGTAACCGAGTTCCATTTTTCAATCAAAACATAAGTTTCAAATAAAAGCTTATTCTCAATAATTTGAGGTGTTGTGTCCTAACTCACTGGATATGACATTTAGTATCTCGAGATAAGAATTTCTAAAAAATAAAGGTAATATTCTATGTTTGGAATTTTGAGAAATCGTGCCCTAACTTACTGGGTTCCGATTTTTCATTTGACCCAAGTAATTGAATATCCTTTTTAAACTTCACTGCATGAGTTTTAAAAATCAAAAGATAAGCTCAATTTCGAAAATGTGAAATATCGTATCCTAACTCATTGGGTATGATATTTTATTTTTTCGAAATAAGAGGGTCTTAGCATCCAATTTAATTTATTCAAGTGTTCTTTTTAAATAAAAAGGATCATATTCTAAAATCTTTTCAAATTTTCGACATTAGACATTAATTAACCAATTAAGTATCAATTTTGGGTGTTACGAGGGTGCTAACCCTTCTCCGTGCGTAACCTACTCCCGAACTCTTTTTCTCGAATTTCATAGACCTAAAATCATTGTTTTAATAAATCAAAATATTTTATTAAAATGATCAATCTCAATGTGATCTGATCACACCTCAAAAAAAGATTGGTGGCGACTCTATTTTTTTTTAAGTCGACTCTCGTTTTTCAAATTAAAAATGGTTTCGACAATATGTTTGAAGTAAAAGAAAATTTTTATTTTGACTTTTTGTTTTATGTAAAAAAAGTTAAAATTATTATGTATATTAAGAGAAATATTTGATACAAAGAGTTTTTATAAGATTATTTAAAAAAAAATTATACTTTGACAATTTGTAAGGCTTCGAATGGAATAAAAAAAAGCACACTTCCTATATACCAAATAGTCATCCACATATTAATATATAGTTTTTTAGATAGATATATGAGAGTATCATATCGGTTCAAAATTTTATACACATAACAAGTATAATTACATATATATTGATAAATTTAATAGATAGATTATTAAAATATCAAACATAAAAAAAAGTTACGAAAGTGTGTAAAACTATTATAAACATTATAAAAAATTTTAGATAAAATTTTAAAATTTTGTTACACCCTAAATTTTTCTTTAAAATGTTTTATAACATCATAAACATTAAAAATGAGGTATCAGATCGAGCAAGAGCACATTCAAACTAGGGTATAAAAATTCTTTGAAACCAAACTGCAATCCAATATGAGCAGACCCGTGGAGAAGTTTTAGCATATTTGATATCATCTATGTTTCTTCTCTTCAAATAGAAGATTTAACTTGTATTACAAGTATACAATAGAATATAGAAAATAAATGTTAGGGTGTTTTGTTTGTGTAGATCGGTGGTAGTGGGACTAATGTACAACTTTTTTCCAGTACCAAAAATGCTAACAAAGAGTTCGAAATCTTATCTAGAAATCAATAGGAAGACTACTCAAAAATGATAAAGTGTGAGGAGATGTGGACTTCCCAAATAATGAATACCATGGGGGAAGCTTCTCAAGGACTGTTTCAACCTTCGGTGTCACCACTCCGGGAAGATCAGTTCTGATCCTCAAGAGTGGTCGCTGCTCCGACTGCACCATCTTGTCTGAACGGCGTGTTGAATTTTGCAGCCAGAAGAGTGTGAGTTCAAACTTTGTTGGTGCATTCTTCCCTCCTGAAGCTTGAATAGTATGCCATCCGTCTATGCTACGCTTACCATCTGCTGCGACTAACTCTTCCAAACCCACTGCATGTGAGGTTGAAACTAAGATTATTAGACTGACGAACAAAAGACCAAGTATCGCAACCAATAATATCAACGTAATAGTGTAATTCTAAGTTACCTAAAATATTTCTGTTAAACACGTGTTCAAAATATATTTGAACATAGATATGAGGGTAATATCATCTAAATATAGAAAAATCTTTCTATTGTTAGATAATCCAATCAGTTCTAGAGTCATTCCATTAACAAATACTTCACCAAACACTTGCCTCAACTATCACCATTTCAAAAACTGAAATTTCTTATATTCATTCATTTGCTTCCACAAATGCCAAAAAAGATTGAATATCTTTTTGGTACAACATTGAAAATGGAGAATTGGGATTCGAATCCCAAACTTGCAGCACGCTAACTCTTAAAATGACTACATGAACCGAGTCAAACTTCAGGCTAAAAAATAAAGAATACATCCACTGAATCAACCTTACAAGTTGATCCTCCACTGCCCCACTATGGTCCACTATAACATGGAAAAGTCCGTTCAGATATACCTACATGTAAGAACAGCATTCCCAGAAAACACACTACTCAAGACAAGCCAATAAAAAGCATGTTTCAAATTTGAATGCAAGCAACAATATTAAGAATGATTCAAATGGGCCAATACTTCGCATCTGGCACCTTAATGACATGAGTTAGACATGACTTCAAACCCTGTCATCCTCCACCCTGATATTGTATTTATAATGAAAGAAAGAATGAATGAATAATTCAAATGGATTCTTGGACAAAAACTACCAACATGAAACCATAATCAATGCCATCATTACTTCATAGCAAGGGAAACCAGAGGAGAAAACTGGTGTTTTAGCTTATTAGTGCAATAGGAATCAAAAAAAGAGAATCCAAAACCAAAGGGTAAAACATTCTAAATGTTGTGGCATATAAAGTTTTGGATATTTCCTAATTTTCCACGATGAGACAGTCCATGTGGGACATTAATCCCATATACTAACCTGTTCTCACACAATTTTCTCAGTCTATAAAAGTAGAATTTCTGAAACTTTACAGTTAGAAATTGCATATCCGTCCTATCCTTCATAGCATGGCAATTGTTGTAATTTACCCTCTTGTAGACTTGCCAAAACTAGCTCGAACCCGAAAACTCAACTGACAATACACGAACCAACTTGATTTGAACAAGAAAAGTAAACAAACAAAACCCATCCAACTCAAACCTTTAACAACCCGAATCCAAATTAACCCAAATCCAAAATGAGCCAAATCAGAATAAGATGACATGATCTGAAATTAAATTAATTTGACATTAAAACTCAATAATTTGACTTAGATGATCTCAACACCAACAATCCAAATGTGAAACCCAAAATGAACAAATGCAAGTATGCCAATGGGAATATAAGATGAATGACAGACATAAACAATCTTCATCATACCATTAAACGTGAAATCTTCTATTTCCTCAGTATTGATTGCAAGAAACCAGCGTATGGACCTCTTTGTATCGATTTTTACTTGTGTGATTCTCTTATCTCCATTTATATCTTTAACAACATCTAGTGTGGGAATATTGGACTCATCCCATCCCTCTTCGGTTCCATCATAGGTCAAACAGCCATATTTGACTGAAAAAGTAACATAATCAATAGCGTTGTGTCTGCCACATGCAAACCCCTCTTTGATTTCCTCAACTTCCTTGGTGAACTTTCCCGGAGTGAAGGAAAATAGAGATATGTATGAGTTGGGCTTTTCACCAAATCCTCCTGTTGTATCCACAACATGCACCAACTGGAACCAAAAAAAACTTTTGTTACCTCAAGATAATATAAAAACATATTTAATCACATGCTAGAACTATGCTAACACTATTCAACAATCCCATTAATATTCAACATATTCAATAACTGACAACTAAATCTATTAATAAAAAACAAAGACAGTTCAATCTAACATAAGTGTAAAAATAAGTTGGAGCATCCCCAATCTGTTAATGCAACCTGAAATTTACCAATAAAAGAAGAAATGGAACTTGTTAATATCAAGTACTAAAGCACAGTATTCCGCAAGTGGTTCTTTAAATGGTAGCAGAATATCAGGATGAAACCATATTAATTAAAAAATAAATAAATTACAGAGAAAAATATCTCAACTTTTCGACTTTTTTTTTGAGTGTGGGGGTGAGGTTGCTAAGGGTTGAACCTAATCTTTCATGCCTCACAAGCCTCTTTCCACCTTTTTCTTAGCTTATTTGAAAATGATACAGGAATACATGTTCCCTCCTAATTAAAAAGCAAGGATACTACTTCAAGCTCTGCTGGAAGTGATTTCAGAGTTCATGTAATCGTTGTAAATCATCGCAAGTATAAATATCAAAAGGAAAAAACCTCATATAAATCTTGTTAATTTAGTTCCATTCCTGACCCTTTTCTTTATGGAAAATAAAGTACAAGATAAACATAGCTGTTAGAATTAAAAACTGTCTTTTAGACTTTCTTATTAGCTTAAACTTAGAGGATTGGTGCTTCTCTATTAAATTAAAATTCCCACTCTAGCTCTTTGAAGCTAAGCAAGCAAGCAGCTACAAGAATCTAGAACAAATCAAATACGTTAAACATTTCACTCATTGTAATTCTTGAATTCAAGAATCAAGACACTGAAGCACAAACAGGACATTTTCTCAAGTTATAATGTCAAGGGATGTCAACTATCAGTAATATACCGTAAGGTAATACCTTGATATGGTAGTTCAAGAATGCAATAGTTATACTATAGGTATGAAACTTACATTCACAGCTCTGGCAGTTTCCTCAGTGAATGGCGGAATTATACCAGAAAAGACCACAGCAAGTGACAGAGCAAACAGAATACAAGTTGAAAGGACAATCGATGTTTTTGCACCTAGCAAAGCAGTCAGACAACATGAAGAGAATAAACAAGCATTTCAAATACGTAATGGAGTGACAATATAGGAGAATAATTTCAAAGAGATGGTTAATAAGCAATATGACAATAAGGAGGAAAAGTAATTGACTGTGGAAGTAAAAGTGACTGTCAATCTCACAAAATATTTCCAAGGACATAAATGAATACTCGAGAAGCCCTTAAAATCATTACTACACTGGTGATGGCATGTTAATAGCTCACTTAAAAAATTCATTAACTTTGGAAGCAAAACTCACTACTCGTTATTGCATTCATAATAACACCCGCATTTAATCTAGGAACCTAATAATAATAATAATAATAATAATCAGCAGTAGCATGATTAGATTATCTTGCTCAGCCATAAGTTCTTTGCTCTTCAAGATCATCATGCCATCAGCTGATGGTCAAAAAACTTAATTATGTATCAATCATCTATACGTGAAGGGATCTGACCGTAAGGGCAGTTTAAACAAACGATTTATTATCATCTTATTACTCAACAGCCACTGAAATTGGAAATTTTCAGCATGTTCCAGAAGTGGAAAGGTAATGAAGTCTTGCTCATGCTATTTCATACAACACTTTAAATAACATGTCATGGATTAAATTCACATTGGTTCAAACTTGAAAGTCATCCTCTTTCTGCCTGGAATAAAAATACTTTGACCTTTAAATTTGGGTAATGACTATTCTTAATGGAAAATGTATTTGCAAATTTACAGTTTCAATATTCATTGAACAATAAAAACCTAAGATTGATACCCTCATTGTTACTAACAAAAATGTCAATGCCAGGGGAAACCGTAGAAAGCATTTTGTAATAATTAAACACCTGCATTTATTATAAACATATACCTGAAAGATGAATATATGAAAGGAGATACACCAGAGTTAGGCATATAACAACTGCAATAAAAAGGGAAAGTCCCAGACTTGGCAACCACTCAGGAGTACCACCTGGATGTCTAAATAAGCATATAAAGCAAGCAAGGTCAGTAGTGTTATAAAATGTCTAAAGCAAGTATACATTCCAAAACTAAATTAAGAAGCTTTGTTGAGGGCAGAAACATCAGAAGTTTTTATGCTTAAACAGACCATGCTAAGCCAATCCAGCATATACCACAAAGGATGTCAACTGGCGTACTGTCTAAGCACAAGAAAGATAGCCAAAACCTAGAAATCAGAATATCAGAACATGATCACTATACAACTCTAAATATCAGGTATTCCGGATTCTGGATCTTTCTGAATTCTGATCATAAGGCCACATAACAATAAGGTAAATTATTACAAACCACAAATCCCCAAAAATTTTCATAACTATGAAAAACTTGGATAAAATCAAAGAGTGCATCCAGAATCTTGCGTGACCAAAAAATACCAGTTAGGCTAAGGGAATTTTATAGTTCTACTGCAAAAACTTCGCAAACATGATCGAGTAGCCAAGCATAATTATGTATAGAGAAATTGTAGCCAAATGATGATGTTAAAACAGATGACCCCTCCCTCAACTTTAGCAAAATCCTCATAAAGCTCAATTCAAATATGATAATCACTATAATGAAACAAAATGGCAAACTGATTATTTGATACATTCATGCCCTCCAACTAATATCACATTATCTATATGGAACTTGGGTTAGGATGATTTGTAAAACAGAATATCACTTGAGATCGGATGCATATATTCTGAATACAAACACAGCAACCCCAAAGTTTAAGATGATTTGTTTGATTCTGATAAGCAAAAAAGCATATAACTACTCTCATCATCTACAGAAACTTACTCAAGCAGACAATTAATGACATGAGGAAGGGTTAGGATAGTATCTCAACCAAGGAGCAAACATTCAAACTAAGATGATCTCATAAATTTTACCTGATAAATCGCACACTAAGTCCAATGATTACAGTAGTTAATTTAATAACTTGGCCAGCTGAAACTAAAATCGGAATGGCCAAGCCCATCCACAGGGTTGCAAGTTTGAGAGGCTTCGGTAACCGACCCGGGGTTAAAGTTGCTTCCAACAAACCATCTGAGGAATACGGTAAAGAAAATTAGTCTAAAGCAAATACCATCAGGATACGAATTCCAATTATTGGCCAGGAATAAGAAAAGAAGAAGATAAAAGTAATTTCACATG
Source organism: Gossypium hirsutum (assembly GCF_007990345.1). NCBI lineage: Eukaryota > Viridiplantae > Streptophyta > Magnoliopsida > Malvales > Malvaceae > Gossypium > Gossypium hirsutum. The sequence continues at coordinate 2,665,572 of NC_053436.1, forward strand.
TGTTATCAATATTAAGTATGCCAGGCATGCATCCAATCCACCGGGGCACAACTCAGCAATCAGAACAATGTACATTTTTCTTCTTAATATAAACAGACATCCTATTCATCCAAGTCATGAAAAGTGATGTACAGAAGGCAAACTAGTAAATGTTAGCTTACATGCAAATGCTGGTGGAACAAGCCAAACAAGAGCAAGGTAAGATGATCCAATTTTATAGTAAGTTCCTATAACCAAAAGAACAAGCCACTGCAGGGAACCAGCTTTAAAGAGCCATCTTTCAGTCTCTAATTTGATCAGATCAGCTTGGATAGCAGGCGACAGCTGTTTTCTCTTGGCATAAACATTTGATAAATATCTTTTCAAAACAAGATAGCCCAAATGCTGACCAGTTAAAGCACCAAGAAAAGCAGGGGCAGCAAATAACCCCAAGACCAACGACGGGATCGAAATATATGGCAAAGGTGATGAAGATATCAGGGGTAGAATGAATGCAGCGAGAACAGAAAAACTTATTGAAAATATCCACATGAGGATATTGCTCAAACATGAAAAGGCCAATGAAACTGCAGCTGTAGAACCACCCATAAGCAAAGATGTAGTCCATATAAGAAGCGACTGAAGTATCACTGAACTATGTAGCATGTTTGCAAAACGTTGCCGGTATATAACCATATATTGCCCCTGAAATCAACAAAGATTTAGCAATAGCATCCTGCAAATTTTTCATGGTAGCAGAAAGCCCTATGAATTTAACATGGCTAAAGAGGAAATAAAAATGTAAAAAGAAAGAAAGCAGGTTTCAAAATAGAAAACCATGTGCAAGAGATTATGAAGGTACCAAAATGTCATAATATACAGCAGAATCATGGCTAGATTGTATGTCATCAACCGTAGCATTGGCTTTTGAAAGATGAGAGGATGTTGAAATCTGAAGCAGGAAAGCAAGCATGTTTTCTCCAAGATGTTGGAGAGATCCTGACTTTAATAGCTTCAATTTGTCATTCTGCAGAAAATATTCAAATTTAACTATTGTGAAATAAGAAAGAATTAGAGTTGTCAATGTTCTCTCCATTTCTTTTTTTGTTGTTTCTTAATTAGCATGGAAAATGATTCAATTTCCTTCTTTTTAATTAATTATTTAGTTATACTAGGATTTCATTTACCGTCTCATAGACTATGAATAGCTTCCAAGACCAAGAATGCACAGAGGTAATATCAAGATTCAAAGGGAGCATTAAAAGCGAAAAATAATAATAACATGCACTCAGCTAACTGATAAATATAAGGATGTTAATTAGATTTCCTAATGAAAGTGCAGTTTGTAATACTAAATATCAAACAACTTATTCTAGTTAGAGGGTTACTAAGCAATGTTATGTGCATTGCATCATGTCAACTATTAGACCTAAAAAGAAAATCAGTTTCCAATCTTCGTAAATTACTAAAAGGGATAAATATCAAAACTATACATGAACTTTGATCCAATATGTAATCTCGTACTTGAACTTTGATTTTGTGTGATTTTATACATGAAATTTTGATTTAATTCAAATTTCACAAATCACTAACATTATCGAATTAGCACCACTTTATGTTTTCAAATCTCACGTCTTAAATAAAATGAATGGACTAGAATCAGCAGTATCCTATAAAACTCGATAGTATGGTAGAAAAAAAATATGAATCTTTCTACCATCCTATAAAACTCGATAGTATGTGTAGGAATATTCTGTAAATATTTTAGGAATATTTTGTAGATATTCTTTTTATTAAAATCCCTTATTTTAAGGGATCATATCTCCTATTTAGTATCTTTCCTAACTTAGAGTTTCCTAAAGTAGTGTCATAGGTTGTATATAAAAACTCTGATTTATGTTCTATTTAATAATAATACTCTGATTTCTACATGGTATCAGCTTAGGTTACGATTTCTTTTTCAACCTAGACCATGTCCGAAACTCCTTCTCCTACTTCGGAGATTACTTCAAATCCAGAAAATTTTTCTGGTTCCGATGCTCCATCAGATTCGTCTAGTCAAGGGTCTTGTGAAGGTAATCTGGTCATAAAAGATCCAGAAGGTAACCTTTCTTCTACTGCATTTTTCTCCTCCCAGTTGAATCCTAATTGGATCCTCGATTCTGGTGCTACGGATCATATGACTGGTAACAAGGCATTGTTTCACAATTTTTTCCATACCTTTGGTAAAGCTGTCAAAACGGCTGATGGTACCTTGTGCAAAATAGAGGGACATGGCACTGTTATTCTCAATGAACAGATTGCACTTAAAAATGTTCTCTTTGTACCAAATCTGGCGTGCAATCTCATCTCTGTTAGTAAATTGTCCACAGACTTGCACTGCTCTGTAATTTTTAATGATCGTGATTGTACTTTGCAGGCACTGAACTCGAAGAAGATGATTGGTAAGGCCAGCTTGCATAATGGTCTCTACATCCTCCCTACCTCTCCTAAAATCGAGATCTCCAAGTCATTTACCGCTTTAGGAAAAGTTGATACTGTTATGTTATGGCACTTTCGTTTAGGCCATCCTAGTTTTCAATACCTTGCAAAATTGTTTCCTGCTCTATTCATTAATAAAAGGCCTAATTCTTTTTCTTGCAAAGTTTGCTCTCTTGCCAAACATACTAAATCATCTTATTTTCCTTCTACATACAAGCCTTCTTACCCTTTTGCTTTGATCCATAGTGATATTTGGGGCCCTTCTCGGGTGAAGAATGCTGATAATTGTAAGTGGTTTATCACTTTTATTGATGATCACAGTAGGATAACTTGGACTTATTTGCTGAAAGATAAATCTGAAACTGCTAGTGTTTTTGTGCAATTTTATAACATGGTTCTCACTCAATTTGGGTCTAAAATCCAGCTCTTTAAATCTGATAATGGCAGTGAATTTTTTGCTAGGTCTTTAGGTGATTTTTTTAAGGAAAAGGGCATAGTTCAGATTAGTTCTTGTGTTGGAACCCCACAGCAAAACGGCGTTGCCGAAAGAAAAAATAGGCACCTTCTTGAAGTTACTCGTTCTCTTCTATTTACCACTAATGTTCCTAAATATTTGTGGGGGGAAGCCTTATTAACTGCCACATATTTAATCAACCGGATGCCTAGTAAGGTTTTAAAATTTCAAACGCCTCAATCTATATTTTTGCAGCACTTTCCTCATTTTAAGCCTATCTCCTCCATTCTGCCACTTAAAATTTTTGGCTGCACTGTTTTTATCCAAAATATTGCTCCTAATAAGTCCAAGTTAGATCCTAAGTCTTTAAAATATGTATTGGTTGGGTATTCTTCACTTAAGAAGGGTTATAAATGCTATCATCCTCCTTCTAAACGATTTTTCACCACTATGGATATAACATTTTATGAGCAGGATTCCTATTTCACTCAGGCTGAAATTCAGGGGGAAACATGGAGTGATTTTCAGCCACAACAGGTATCTCCTTCTAATCTTCATTCTCAACCTTCAGAATTGCCATCTTGTTCGCCATTACCTGCAGATCTGTCACCTGTGAATGCTCCCATTAATTCTCCTGTAGTACCTATGACTAATTCACCTACACCCACTTTAAACACTCTTCCTGAAAATACACCTACTCCAATTGACAGTCTTCAAAAAACACCATCACCCAAACAGCTTCGTGTCTACACAAGAAAAAGAAGACATATCCCTGAGACTGTTTTGCAATCTGATTCTTGCCGAGAATTGGATTTGGGTCCAGCTGCCGAAATGGAAGAAGAAATCAGTAAGTCCACTACTCTAGATGACTTTCCTATTGCTATTAGAAAAGGGGTTAGACAGTGCACCAAGCATCCTATTGAAAAATTTACTGGTTATAATTCATTGATGCCGTCTTTTCAAGCATTTACAGCAACTTTGGATAAAGAACAGGTTCCCACAAGCATAGCTGAAGCTCTAAAGGATCCAAAATGGAGAAGGGCTGTTGAAGAGGAAATTTGTGCACTAGAGAAAAATGCTACTTGGACCATTACAGACCTTCCTCAAGGAAAAAAGGCTGTCGGCTGTAAATGGATCTTTGCTGTAAAGTATAACTCCAATGGCAGTATCCAACGATACAAAGCTAGACTAGTGGCCAGAGGTTTCACGCAAACATATGGGATAGACTTCACAGAAACTTTTGCACCTGTGGCAAAGCTTAACACTATTCGAGTACTCCTAAGTTTGGCTGTAAATTGCGATTGGAAATTACACCAACTTGATGTAAAAAACGCATTTCTTAATGGCAAGCTTGAGGAAGAAGTCTATATGCAATTGCCACCTGGCTTAAAGTCTATTGAAGGTAGCAACAAGGTTTGCAAGCTCAACAAGTCTCTATACGGGTTAAAACAATCACCCAGAGCTTGGTTCGAGAGGTTCACTAAAGTCATTCTTCAAAATGGCTACAAGCAGTCCCTTGCCGATCATACGCTTTTCATCAAGGTAACTTCTACAAATAAGAAAGCTATCCTAATTGTGTATGTGGATGACATCATTCTTACTGGAGATGATGAGGAAGAGATTAGCAATTTGAAGAAGTTGTTAAACAGGGAATTCGAAACCAAGGACTTGGGAAAGCTAAGGTATTTCCTAGGAATGGAGGTGGCAAGATCAAAAGAAGGACTTGTGATCAACCAGAGAAAGTATGTACTTGATTTACTCAAAGAAACTGGTTTTCTTGGCTGTAAGCCGGCTGATACACCAATGGAGGCAAACTTGAGATTCAATAAAGAAGATGAGTCCTTAGTAGACAGAGAGAAATTTCAAAGGTTAGTTGGGAAACTAATCTACTTATCCTTGACAAGGCCAGATATAGCTTTTCCCGTAAATGTGATAAGTCAACACATGACTAATCCTACTGAAGAGCATATGGCAGCAGCAAATAGAATTCTCAAGTACTTGAAGAAAACTCCAGGACACGGCTTAATGTTTAAGAAGACACAAGACAGAACTGTTAAGATTTTTACAGACTCTAGTTGGGCTGGAGATCTCACTGAAAGAAGATCCACTAGTGGGTACTGCACTTTTTGTTTGGGGTAACCTTACAACTTGGAGAAGTAAGAAACAATCTGTTGTTTCAAGAAGTAGTGCTGAAGCTGAATTTAGAGCACTAGCTTTGGGGATATGCGAAGGAATTTGGCTACTTAAATTACTAAAAGAACTTGGCACAAATCAGGAGGATCACTTTGAAGTTTTGTGTGATAATCAATCTGCCATTCAGATTGCCAAGAACCCAGTTCAACATGACCGAACAAAGCATGTTGAAATTGATAGGCATTTTATTGCTGATCAAGTCAACAAAAAGACAGCCACTCTTTCTTACATTCCTTCAGAAGGACAGATTGCAGACATTCTTACCAAGGCTTTGCCAAAACCTGTGTTCAATAAATTCCTATTCAAGCTGGGATTATACAATGTATATTCTCCAGCTTGAGGGGGAGTGTAGGAATATTCTGTAAATATTTTAGGAATATTTTGTAGATATTCTTTTTATTAAAATCCCTTATTTTAAGGGATCATATCTCCTATTTAGTATCTTTCCTAACTTAGAGTTTTCTAAAGTAGTGTCATAGGTTGTATATAAAAACTCTGATTTATGTTCTATTTAATAATAATACTCTGATTTCTACAGTATGGTAGAAAAAAAATATGAATCTTTCTACCATACTATCTATATCTATTATTGTAATGTAGAAAGATACAAGCTTAATATAGATGAATCCACAATATGTATCTTCATACATGTCGATATCAATTAAATATATGTACTGTACATAGTATCTCAATTTTATTTCGATATATTACTTACACAAAAAATTATAGTAATTTAATATGAAAATAAATGTATGTATTCATTTCTTTAAATGTGTACAATTGAATCAAAATCAAAGTTTCATGAATACATATGAACCACAATTCAAATTTCATGTGTATGATTGCACCAAATCAAAGTTTATGTATCAAATTGCACATTAGATGAAAGTTCATGTATAAATTTGATATTTATCCCTTACTAAAACTATGAATCTTATAGAGTACAATAAATTGTTTCTTTTTTTTTATATTCCAGAAATATTTTTTTAAACAATTAGCTAGGCGTATGATTAATATAGGCTCTATTTCTCTTGATTAATTTTCAAGCTTGTTTATATATCTGTAATCACAAAAATCATCTAAAAAGGTGCCATATCCAATGAAAATGACAATAATTCTTAGAATTAGCAAGACAAAATATTTAAAGGATGATAAGTTAGTGAATTTAGTTAGAGAGGGATACATTAAGGAGAGCCTTGATCTTCGAAGATGCCAGTTTTTCCATATGGCACCTCTCACTTCCATTGGTTATTCCTTTGTCTTGTGAGAACCACAAGGATACCTTCTTTTTATTAGTTCAACCAAGCATAATGCTTCTTCCGACTGGCTGATCATAATGGCTTTCGATTGATATCAGCCCATCTAAATGTTTTAAATCTCCCTTATACAACAGGTGCTTCCAATAGATGACAGATTTCGTCCTCCACAAATTAATAACTCTCTCGTTTATCCTTAGAGCTTTAATCCAAAGAAGGGAATAAAGTGCTATTTGTAACCTTAGCATTAATAAGCACTAAAATAGATTTACATTATTATTATGCATAGATTTCATAATAAACTTGAGGGTTATCTAACCTATAGTCTCCAAGAGTTGCAACTTCTATCTTACTCGTTTTTCAGCCTTATTCTATCAATTTGTTGTTGCTTTTCTCCCTAAACCACACCATTCATTGTCCATTATTTGATAGTCTGAACCACCATAATGTACTCTACATATTTCAAAACTACGTATTCAGAGAATATTATATTTACTAACTCTTATGCATTAGAAATGTATTCAATCCATCCTGCGGTTACATCAATTTACATCCTGCTCCCCAAAGTTTACAGCGACTCAATGCTTCTCTTGCAAGCATCCCACTTGTCTGTGACAAGAACAGTTAATATTGGGATTCTATCCTTGCCTATCAGCAAGGCTATCAAATTTTGGACATACGGCTCAAGATTAGCATCTAAATTAAGGAGATTATCTTATCTAGGGAAAAGAAGACCTAGTAACTCCACTCCTTTCATCAGAGTAATAAAAGATTGCAGATCATCAATAATTTAATACCAAAATGTAAGTTCCCAATTAAATAGTGAAAAGAGGAAAAGAAAGAGAAGAAACCTTGGTGTGATATACTGCACCATGGTCTGCGTACACAAAGTCAAGCCCTGAAAGACCAGCAACCTCTCTGTACACTTGGAAATCTGTTGCAGATTTTATAACTCCAGAAGAAAAAATGTCCTACAGCATTGTATCATTTAGATTTTAAGGTTTCCTTCTGACTTTAGCAAATTTAACTACTAAAGCATGGCATGAAATAAAAAAGCATATAAAAACATGCACGTGCATTTGAATATGTGTGTACACACACCCAAAAGGAGAAGCAGGAAAAAACACACCTGAAATATGATATTACCAGATGGGTACTTTGCAACTGAAGCAAAAGTCTCAACAGCCAATGGATGAGGACCAGCCTATCAAGTAAAGAACAGGACATAAGATGACAGGAAATATGGTTAAATGTAAGCAAACTAGGTAAGCTAAGGAAATAACAAGTAATCTTGATTTTGATTATTTCGAGGTTCAAAACATATATGAAGAAGTACTGAAATTTTGACATGGTAAATCACAAGAACATCATTATTAACATCAAATCAATACACAACAATGATCTTACAACATCTCATACAAGCCGATGATAGATTCAATCATATGCTTGATGTCACAACGGCAAAAGCACTTCAAACAATACAAAGCATCAACTTTAAAGAAGGGAAAATGAGCATTTTGGTATGGTTGTCCAACAATCAATGTTGGCGACTATGTGTGAGAGGAAGAAGTTCCTGGTTAGTTCCTTCCAGTATTATCACAGTTGTCCAAAGTTAGATTGGAAAAAACTATTTGCCTTATCCACCAAGGCTACAAATCTTTGTTAAAACTAACACATATACAATATTTGACAACATAACTGAAAAAGATGCAATAAAATTGAAGATTGGGTAAATCAGACAAGCAGGTATACACCCAAAATACTATTCGGTAAATCTGCTTAAATCTGTTTTTAAGAAATTACCCTAATCTGATTAAGTGGATTTACCAGTCTCTTCCAACAAGTCAATTGGGGGACCAAAACTTCTCCCAGAGATATACCTGAAAAATGGCGGACTTTCCTCCAATACCCATGGCCTCCAAATCAATAGCCATACGAATAGTTGTACTCCAAGGGTGCTGCAATGGCAAACTTAAACGTTAATCCTTTAACTCAAAAGATTTTGCTATTTGTTGCTTTCTGTACTTGATCTGATAGTAACCCTACACATTCAATATTGGAGTAATACTGCAGAAGAATAATCACTCATTCATGTGTCTAATACTGACAGAACTGCAATTTAGAAGAATACAGAGATGGAAAGTATTCAAGATTGAATGTTCCAGTGTAAATTACCCACTAAAGTTTCATCATCTAACCGATTGTAAAAATCTACCAATAGATACTAATATTTCACTGAACTTGAGCTATGCTAGTTGTCTACTAAAACAATTTAGCAGTTTATCTGCTATGCTCCTTATCAAATACAAAAATAGTAAATAACAGAACTTGCAGCATTCTAAATGAATGCCTCCACATTCCCTTTTTAAGATTTTCAGATCTATGTATGCCTCCACCAATCTTGTTCCTCACCAAACTTCCTTCTCTAGTTTAGCTGTTTTTATTCTCTCTCTGTGGCACTACTAGATCTCGACCCCATGAAGAAAATATATATCTTTCACTTACATGCTTAACTAGAAACCATGCAACTATCCAACTTCACTATTGGAAATTTGTTTCATCAACCATTAAACTAAAGTAAGAAACCAACCATATGTTTCATACAAGTCAATCCAAGCACTATACATGTTGGACACATTCCTACATTCCTGTGCCTATGATATGTGCAAAATAGAAAATGGATAAGACTCTTCTATCTTTGATTAAATCATACTTTTTTTCTTATAAATCTTCCAGTCATTACCTAGTAGAAAACACATAAATGTATCATCATCAAGGAAAATGGAAAACATAAACAAATAAAACCATCAAAACAAAACCATTCACCTTTAAGAGGCTAATCTTCATGAAAATCATAGATAATACAGTTCAAGTTTCAAGTGAAGGCCTTGAAAACACTTCTAACCTGTGTTATAAAGCTATGAGCACCACTTAGACCCTCCTCCTCTCCAGTGTTAAACAAAAATATCACAGCATTCTTAAATCCATGAGCCCACTGAGAAATCCCCCGAGCAAGTTCCAACATAACAGAAACACATGAGCTACAATCACCAGCTCCTTCCCTGAAGCAGCACAGAGATGTTTTCCGAAGGGAAAAATCATCAGAATAACCAGAGCTGATGAAATATAGACAACGATGTCACACAAAAATAGGCAGTGTTGTAAATATCTGGTGTTCCCATATGAAAAGATTGCAACCACACCTTTTTGAAATTTTCAGGAAATGAGCTGAAAACTGTTGCAGCACATTTTTCCCAACCACAATCTTTTGAAACCGGATCTCAAAACTTTTTGTTTTGAATTTTGAACCAATAAAAAGAAGTTTGTATTTTTTCAGGAAACTAATTAATTTGAAGTCTTTCTATTTCTTGCCTTATTTGAAATGCAAATGATATCATTCACTGCGTATTACCATGTATCTAACCTATAATTTTTTTTAACAATTGAACATTATACTGGTTCATTATCAGCATACATATCACAATACAGGCTGTCAGAAGAAATTATAATTAAGAGCACTAGCTGAATTCAAATGGAAGCAACATAAAGGACACATACACTAAATATTGCACATTTTGGTCAAAAACAAAACTTATTTGAACCAACATGAAGTAGAAAAACGGAGAAGGAAGAAACATACGTTGAGAACACAGTATCAATATGGGAAGAAACCAAAATAGCATTTTCTCTTGCTTCAGGTGCATATTTTGGCAGCATTCTTAATACGATGTGATCCAGATCAGAATAAATAATTGTTCTGTCCACAAACATGCCACTGTCCAGGCGAGTTGCACCAACATTAACATGGAAAAGGTCCACTTCAACATCAACCTCCCAGTGAGCTGTTTTTTTAATATTTTCTAATTCTGCCAAAACATACTGTCGTTGAAGGCAGATTAAGTTAAATCTACAACATGATTGCACAAGAAATGGATCGCAAGAACAGCCACTGTAATTTAATATATATATCAATTAAGATGCTTGACCGATGCAAGAACAGCCCTTATAAAATAAGGGATAAATCAAATCATAAAAATGCAAAGTAATCCCTGTAAAACAGCAAAATAAGAACATTTTTAAGGCACAACACAATATACCAACAACAACATAATGTCATCCAGTTGTTAAATTTTTCTCAAAATGAAAATAAAGAAAAGGAGCTATATTAAGATCCTTTCCTATTTTTGTAGCCATAGCAAAGAATCCAATAACAATGCAAAGCGAATAGAATGTAATCAAGATTTGGGACAATAATCCTATTATCATTAGGAAAAAAACTAATGGTTAATTGACCCAACCTGCAGAGCAAGTTCAATAGCATCAGAACCAATGGTATGCGGACCCAATTCAGTCAGTGCCTTAACATGCTTCATTGCAGCCACCTCTGAGAAACCCCTTTTGCCTGCTTGCTCAGCAGTAAGTGGCACAGGCAAATTCTCATACTGGTATTGGTAAACAGCCCAAGAAGAGTATACAATCACTGCAAACAATGTCAGCCATGTGAAGCCTGACCTCCGTGCAGTTCTTATCTGAATACCGTGATTCAGTTTGGCTTCCTCATCAGTTTTAGAGGTACCACTTGATTTCTTGGCTGATGTATCAGGTGCAGTTGATGAACTTTCAGGTCGCCTTCGCATTTTCTTAACCAAAAAATCTGCTCAAAATATGATCGAAAGGTTAGTTTAAAGAGATTCTCCTTGGATGAGTCAAGGTAATATCATTTAGCATTCACCCTTACTTCCAAAGGCCACTAACTAATTCATGAGGGTAATATCTTTTAGCATTCAACCTTACTTCCTACCTTATTCTTGTCTACAATTATTATTATTTGATGAGGGGATAGTTAAGGGTGTCTACAGATCGAACCCAAAACCTGATATCAACTTGGAGTTTATTTCAACATTAGTCCTTTGCCATTACACCATGGACTTGGTTGACTATAATTTTTATTACTAAGAGGACTAATTTGCTACTAAACTTAGAGTAAAAGAATCTAAGCTGAACCAGAGGTGGTTGGCAAAGAACTTGTATTCAAATTCAATTGACACTAGTCCTGAGTTCAATCTTTGGACTACCCTACCCCTTATAAAAAAAAAAACTCCAAGTAATTTAACCTCATAATATATATTCTTATTCATCCAACGCAAAATTTGAAATTCTCCATCAATTCAAATCCATGGGATCATTGCTCTCAATCCAAAAACCATAAACAAAGAGAAACACAACATAAAACAGAAACGGGTATTTACAGAAAACTAAACCTATTCTCTTTTTCAAACTACATATCAATCAAAGTCAATGAAACTACAAGATTACATGAATAAATGGCCAATTCGAAAGCTAAAGAACAGGAACATTATTTAAAAAGAAAAAAAAGTAAATTGAAGAGGGATACGATAAACAAAAACTAACAAAGAAATTTTATTCAGAGAAGAAGGATAGACTTACGATGGAAATTTGATGCAAAAAGACAAAAGCTTCGGTTATATTCTGAGAGTCAAAAGAGAAGCATTTAAGTTCAGCGTAAGCAGGAGATGCGGATTGGGTGCTACTTAGGAGCGTACAATTTATAACATCGTTGAAATAAAGGCTTTCACATGGGCTGAGATTAACCGGTTGAATTGTTTTTAGGTGTAATTAAATAAATTATTAAAAGTTATAAAAATAATAAAAAATCAATTCTGACTTTCAATTTGTACAAATAAATGGGCAAGGTTTAATAAACATGTCTAAAATTTTGATTGAGTTCAAATCTCTAAATACAATGATGTCAAAATTATATTAGTTTTTGAAAACATGTCGAATAACATTTTATATTTTGTTTATTATTAAAAATAAAATAGTCCATTAAATCTTAACTCGATTGACATGAATATTGTTGTTAATACAGGAGTATTATTCTTCTATTATGAGTTAGGAAGGGATTATAAATAGTTTTAGATATTATGTTAAAAATAATAAATTTGATCAAAATATATAATGAAATTGTTAAAAAAATTATTAAAAACAAAATAACATTTTTTTAATAATTAAATTAATAATACAACTGAAAAATATTAAATGCTAAGTGATGTAGGTTTGGAAAATGATGCACATGAAATAATTAAGTGCAGTATTAAAAGCTATCAGCTTTGTTGAGGTGAAAGGTAATAATGAATAATAAGGCAAAGGAAGAGGTTCATTACCAGGGAATTGGCAGTAGGTTTCAGGTATTCAGCCTAGTTCAATGATTTACTAAATGGTATTATTATCTAATTTATCATTGTATTTAATTTGCACATGATTAGGTACAAAAAGAATTTAGAGAAAAAGTTTTTATTTATGAGTAAACCTCACTAGTTTTTATTTTAGTCACTTAATTAAAAAAAGTTATAATTTAGTTATTTAAATATTTAAAAGTTTTTATTTAAGTCATTGAGCTATATTTTCATAAGCAAGCTTCAAGTGATGATGTGACGATTAGTCATCGACAAGTAAAAGAACATACCTTAGATTCAAGTCGATTTAATGGTTAATGTTAGAGATCGGAGAAAAAAATTATTTGAATTTTGGTTTGTATATGCATAACGTTCAAAGTTGTTTCATAACAAAAAAAAAATTAAATTATAGAAGAAAAGAGAAAAAAAAAGGAGGTTTCGATTGATGCAGGTGGTGTAAACAGAGAAAGCTATATACCATCGATTTTAATAGTCTAGTGACTTAAATGAAAACTTTTGAATAATTTATTGACCAAATTGTAACTTTTATTAGTTAAGTGACCAAAATAAAAATTTAGCTATAATTTAGTAACTAATACTTTTATTTATTTATGTTTTAGGTTTTAAACTTTATTTGTTGTTAAAAAAAACAAATAATAAAATATTATTTTTGTTAATATTTATATATCTTATAATTTTTTTAAAGTCATGTATAATCTTATAAGTAAACTATTCCTATGGTGCATGGATATTTAATTACTGTGATAATATATTCATTTTTTTATTTAGTCAAATATTTAAAAATATTTCTTAATTTAATCAAAGATAAATAAAAGAAAATAACCACTTTTAAATATAATGAAGAATGATTAATTCTTAAAAAAAGGAATTATTAATTACAATAAAAACAATTTGACAAAATAAAACACATATTTAATATCAAAATCAATGCAATTAAAATTGTTAGTAAATGTAATTGAATTGATTAGAACCAAATCAATTAAGAATCAAAATTAAAAAAAATTAATTCCAAAAAAAATTAAAATAATTTTAATTGAAATCTATTTAGGGAGTAAAATAATTTATGAAAGATAAAATGGCTATTACTCAAATTAGATAATTATATAATGTAATAATTACGGAAGAAAAAAATATTGAAACATGATTGGTTAAATATATTATTATTATTATTTTATAAGATATTTATTAATATTTTATTTAATTAAAGTTAGTGTAAAAAGAAATCTTCATCTTTCACAAAAGTGTACATCCATGGAGAGGAAAAGAAGAAAATTTTATTTTCTTTACAATTTAGTCTTTTTCCATTAAAACTGTAACATCCTAAAAATTGGACTAGAAGAAATTGAGTTGTGAAACCAAGAACGGTTATCTCCCCATTTGTCGATTAAGGTTTCAGAAATTTTAACAAGTAAGTTATTCTTATTCAGTGGTTTAGTGTTGTGTTTGTGTGTGAGAGGTTCTGAATTTGAATACTTTTTTTGAAATTTTTTGCTACTTTTGTCTAAACTCCTTTTTTTGAACATCTAGCATAAATATTATTTTCGCCTAGTTGATAGCAAGAATGAGCTTGCTGATTCAATGGTTAAGCTTTTGTATACCTTGTGGTCTTGTGTGTGAGTTCATGCGAAAGCAATAAGAAGTTATTTTCTTGCGAGTTATTTTTTATTTTCTGAAATTAATTAAGTTTCTTTCAAAGAAAAACTTCCTCTCCTTTTTACTTTTTTTTCCTTCCATTTTTCTCTATACCGTTTCGTTTTCTTTTCTTTTTGGTTGGGATCTTCTCCCACCCTTATTTTATTGTCTGATGGGTGTCGAAACCATCAAAAACAATTCTTACAAAATAACTCTAAATAGTAGTAAAGAGTGGTAGTAGGATCAAGTCCACAAGGATTGGTGTTATAATCAACTTTCGTGTTTAACTTGTGATTAGAATTTCTGTCGTGTCGATAATCGTGGTTATAGTCGTGCCCACGACTCCAAATGGACCTGCAAAAAAATAAACAAATAAATCAGGGGTTTTGAAAATGTTTAGAAAGTAAATAATCGAATCAACGTAAATAAACAATTAATTAATATGAGAAATAAATTTAAATTGGGAAATAAATTCGGATTTTTGTAAATAGAGATAATAAGCTTTAGCCCTAGACTTAGTAGATTCCGGATTAAGAATCGATTCTCGAAAATTAATCTTCTCCTCCAAACGATAAGCTGGTTATAGTAGTCAAGAATGTCCTAACCACCAATTTTTCCTCTCGTAGCTGGTCCAGGTATGACCAGCAAACCAACCATTACCGATTATCTAACCGAGATACACATGTCACCGATTCAAGATTCCGGTAGCCTTGCCCTCTGAAGAACCCTACTCGAATTAATGGCCTCAACCGCGTGGGTCGTTTAAACCCGATCACTTCTTCATTGATTTGTTCTCGGCGATCCGAATACAGCACGGTCGACTCATTTCTCCAACTGTCAGCAAACACGACTCCAACCCAATGTGCACTTTTTGACTTGAAATTAAGTTAACTTTAAGGGATGAGTTGTCAATCCTGATATTTAGGAAAAATGTGAATAGCGGTTGGAAAGATTTTTAGCACGAATACGTATCTTACTATTCCAGACCAGAAAGAACACTTGCCTGAAGCTAAGATGGAATTTAGTAAAGCATGAAATTATTCATCTTTGTAGATTTTGAAAGGTAATTTGATGATGATGGTGAAAAATGGAAAATAAAGATACTTGGAAAGCAATTACAATTTTGAAAGAATAAAGAAATGCAAACGGAAACAACAGAATACTCACACCAAAATTGGAAGAAAAAGAAAATAATTCTATTCAATTTCAAATTGAAACTAGAAGGTAAAATTAAGTGTGTCTTTCCTAAGTACATTAAGGCCCTATTTATATACATGAAATTTACTAATTTTGGCCTTTACCACTTTAACATATAATTAAAATTAAATAAAAATAAAATAAAATAAGATTTTTTTTTCTATTTTTGGCTTTTACAAAGTCAAAAGAATTTGATGAGTCCTTGGCTTCTTCCACATTTTTGATTCGGCCACAATTTATAGATTGTGTTTTGATTTGGTCCTTTTCTGCTTGTTTTTTACTTTTAGCGTCACAATTACATCCTTGACAAGCTTAAAACATAAAAGCACTAACTCAGCAGGGACCAGTTCAAAAATTAACCAAATTAAACACAAAATGTCATGCAAATTAACATGTTATCACTGTCCAAATCCTGTTTTATTTGATATTCAAAGTTCTGTTGTGATGTAATTCTCCAGTTGGATTGTGTAAGTGTTCTTTGTCAAGTTTTTTTGTGTATGAGTTTTGATGAACCAAGTTATATTTTTCTATATGGAGTAGATTTTTGATTTGCACAAGTTTTTTAGGCGAAGATCTTAAGAGTAACACTTTTCTTCAACGATTTGAGTTGCGTGTTTTGGTTTACGAGCAAGGGTAAGCGTTTAAATCCGTTTAAGATTTGGTGTCAAAGTCTTTCGACGTACTTCACTTTGGATGTTAATTCCAGCGTTTTGTTTTGGTTTATTTGTCTGATTTAGTCATTGTAATGTTTTTTTAGGTTCCAAGATCGCCTCTGTTGCTTCTACGTCAAAACCGTATAAGGTGAGTACCAAAAACCTGAATTTCTGTAATTTGTGAACGTCGAAAAACATGGCCTTTGATGCCACACGGCCGTGTGGTAGACTGTGTGAGGCATTGTTTAAGATCACATGGGCTAGGGACACGAGTAGAGGTGCTCATGGGCTAGGCCAAACTCAACTAAAAATTTAGGCCTATTTACTAGGCCTGGGCCTGGCCCAAAAAATGAGCCTAAAATTTTACCCAAGCCCGACTTGGATAAAAATGCTAAAACCGGGCTCGACCCGGCCCGCCCGTATTAATATTTATATAATTTTTAAATATATATATAATACATCAAAATTACTAAAAACATCAAAATAAATATTTCCCAACAAATTGAAAATAAATTTTAGAAAATATGTAGATTTAAATAACACTAAGATAAATGTAACTTAACAAAGAAATGCCTTTAAAATAATAACAAAATTAACAATAAAATAAGTTTGATACAATATTTAAACAATAACAACAAAATAGTAATAGCATAATAGTAAAATGGTAACAAAATATAGAAAACAACAAGAAAATAACATTCAAACAAAAAAAAATAGCAGACTTTTTTTGTCATTTAGTGAATTCGGGCCAGGCACGGGCCAAAAATGCCTTACTCGAGGCCCGACCCGTTTTTTAAACGGGTCTTATTTTTTCCAAGTCCATTTTTTGGGCCTATATTTTTGCCCAAACCCTCCTACATTTTAGGCGGGCTTTCGGGCTGGGCTGGGTAGCTCGACCCATAATCTGGTCTAGACATGAGCGTGTGTCCAAACCGTGTAACTCATTGTTTGGGATCACACGACCATGTGCGAGATTGCGTGACAAGTCGTGTGAGTCACTAAGATGGCCACACAGGCGTATGCTAGGCCATGTGGGTCAAATGGGCCAAATACCCAAGCCATGTGGGTCACACGGGCCAAACACCCAGGCCGTTTATATCCACATGGGCGTGTGGGTCAAAATTTTAAAATTTTGTATTAATATTTTTCATACTATTATTGTTATATTTTAGGTATTATATCTCTATTTATATTTATGTATTAATATCATTATTTTACTATTGCTATATTTTTCATACTATTATTATTATCACTACTATTACTATCATTTTTAAATAGTTTTGCATAATATTTATTTATTTACTACCAATTTCTTTATTTTCAAATACTTTTAACTTATTTATTATTTCTCTCTTATTTCTTTTAGTTCATCCGTCTTATTTTATTTTTGCTTTTATCGCTATCGTTCACATTCGCGTTTATATTCATTCTGTCATACCTATTAATACCGAAATTTGTATTTGTTTATGCATTCTTTATTATCTCGTTTCATTACGAATTTATATTTTATCCAACCCAATATTAATTCTTTCATAAAGGTGATATTTCGTATTTAGAAATTCGAGAAAATCATGCCCTAACTTTCTGGGTTTCGATTTTTCTTGTTTAGCCTAAATAATGGAATATTCTTTTAAACCGCTGTCGAAACCATTTTTTGAAAAGGGGGATCGACTTTGGTTTTGAAAGTGAAAATTAAAACGGGAGTCGCCACCGATCTTTATTGGGTGTGATCGGATCACCCTTGTTTTAATAAAACATTTTAGTTTACGAAATTTGAGAAAACGGGTTCGGGAGTCGGTTACGTACGAGGAAGGATTAGCACACTCGTAATGCCCAAAATTGGTACCTAATTGATTAATTAATGTCTTAATATCGAAAATTGAAAAGTTTTAAAATAAATTTTGAAATACAATCCCTTTTTATGAATGTTGAGTTTAAAAGTGCTTGAATTGGATCAAAACGATTGCTAAAGATTTCCTTGTCTCGAGACATCAGAGAATCACATCCCGTAAATTAGGACGCGATACCTTGAACTTTCGAGCGCAAGTTTATCTTTAATTTTAATTGAAATTTCATGCGTTTTTAAAACTCGAAAGGATATTTGGCTATTTAGAATCAACGAGAGAATCGAAACCCCGTAAGTTAGGGCACAATTCTTCGGTGTTTTCCTTATTTTCAAAATTTCTTTTGTTTTAAATTTGGACCTAAAAGTTTTAATGAAATATTTAAGAGGTATACGTTTAGAAACAAATCGCGATGAATAATCCAAATAATGAAACGAATGTACACCATAAAAGTCATAATATCGAAATGTTTGGACGCAGTTGGGATGACAAGACTTTACAAATCAATATATGTTTTAAACATATGGGCCACTCGATGAATAGGTGAACCGGGTAAGCGTACACGGTATTGAGGATACACATTTCGAAGTAGAAATAATATATAAATAACATAAATAATGAAAAGACAAATAAAATAATATGGTAAACGAATAAATAACAATAACAGGTAAAGTGTTGGACTTGAAACATAAAACGTACAAGGGTATAATAAACGAACAAATAAGACAAAATATAATGAAAGTGCAATCATCTAAAATCCAAACATAATTTAACTGATTTTGCAATGGAATTTGGAACAGAAGGAATATACATGTATATATATAATTCAAAGTGGTGATAAATGTAAAGAATTTTAAAGTAAATAACATACACAATAATTTAAACCAAGTAATTCATATAAAACTCTAAAATAGAATATACGCAAAGATTTAAAGTAAATCATGTATATAAAAAAATTTAAAATAAATAATATGTAAAAATAATCTTCCAAAATACATAACGTATAAGAAGTATGTGAAAAAAATTTAATATAAGTAATATATGAAGTCTTAAGGTAAATAATGATAAAAGGTTTGTAATAAATAATAACAGAATTTAAAATTGTTTACATATAAAATAGTATAACAAAAGAACATGTAAAAACTTAAAATATGCAAAATGGTTTATCATACATAATGTATAAGATATTTAGAATAAATGGGGTGAAAAGAAAATTTTGAGACAAAACAATGTATGAAAACCAAAAAAAAAAGTATGTATATATATAATAATTTAGAGTACAAAGATACATATAAAAATTTGAAATGAATACTACGTATGATGATTTAGAAGAAATAACATATATGCAAAATTTTTAAAATTGATAATGATTTAGAATATATGATATATTCAAAATAATGCCAATAATAATAGTAATAATAATGTAGATAAGAAACAAAAAAATAATATAATATAATATGGCAAATTTAATATAAAATTGATTGATTTGATGACATAGTGGTGATACTAATGATAACACAACAATAATGACATAGAAAACAATGATATCAATAAAATAATAAGGACAAAAATAGCTCCAATATTAACAATAACGACAAGAATAGAATAACAACAATAACAAATAAAGAATAATAATGATTATAACTATAATGTAAAAACAATGATATAAATAGTAACAACAATGATGATAAAATATAAGAAATAATAGAATAATGGCAATAATAATAAGTAGTAATAATAGAATTAATAATAAAAATAAATTTGATTAATTAATAACAAAATGGTTGAATAATTAAAAAAGGACTATATTGAATTTTGGAACACAAATTTGGGGCGAATTTGAAATAAAAAAGGAGGACCACATTCGAACGCGTCAAGAAAGTAGAGGGATCCCATGCACAAATAGACCATCTGGTCAAAATGCGCGGATCCTCCGTGGGCGCGGGTCGGGTCGCATTCGGGTCAGATGAAACGGTGCCGTTTCGGCACTTAGACCACCCACCCGAAACGCTGTCGTTTTGTGAGTGTATATAAGGCCCAATTTTTGTTACAAAAATCATTTTAGCCTTCAAAAAAAAAAAACTGAAACAATCCCTTAAACTCTCTCTCCCTCCTCCATTTTCTCATTTCAGCTAGGGCTTCAACACCCATCATCGCCGCCATTGTCGTGGCTTTTTGAGGCCACCGTAGTTCCCACTGTAGACAGTGGTTAAGGGTATGCGAAAAGGGGCTTTCCACCTCTGTTCAAGGCGCCCGAGAGTTTATGAGGATAGACCCCTTTTTATTTCCCTTTTGAATCGGTCTCAATCACGGAGCAGAGGCTCCGGCGACGCGATTCCAGGCTTCGGTAAGTCCCCTCCCTTCTCTTTATTTCTGTTTATTTTCAGATGTCTAAAGAAATAAAAATAAAAAGAAAACAAAATATATGAATTTTAGAACTTAAAACGAAAATGGAAACGAAATCAACCTTTTGGTTTTCTTGCTATTATGTTTGCTTAATGTCTCCCCCTTTTACAATCGGTTTCCTTTTTGAATTCGAAAAAAAACCCCCTTTACAAATGATAGATTTTGGCTTTTTAAAGCCGATCTACCAAACATTCATTCCATATTTTTTTTTGTTCCTTTGTTTATTTTTTCTTTCATCATTCGCATGCTTTCTCTTGCTGTTGTTTTTGTCTCTGTTGCAGGTGCCATGCGACGCGTGGAAGAGGCGACGGTCAGGGCGTGGTGACCGAGGTGGCATGCATGGGAAGAGTGGCGGCTGCAATGCTTTGGTGGCTAGGGTTCTTTTTTAGCAGAAAATATTTTGTGGGCTAGGATTTCTAAGCTTTTAGGTTTATTGGGCTTCTTTTGGGTTTTAAATTTTTTTAGGCTGGTGTGGGTTTTACAAATAGACATTTATTTTATTTGGGTTTTGTTACTTTAATGGGTTTGGGTAATTTGTCTTGCGTTGTTTAACATTGTAAATGGACTTGAAAGTTGGTAATGTGGATTTTATTTTTTTGGCTTGTTTGCTTGGGCTAAAATTGGCCATTACAACCGCAATATGAGTTTTTGAATAAAAATGTTTACTCTCGGAGGTATGAAGTGTTGTGCCCCAACTTACCGGGTATGACAGCTTATTACCTCGAGATAAAATTTTAGTAAACAAAGGCAATATCCGATGTAGCGACCTAAAAATTCGGCACGGGCGCTAGTTGAAATGATTATTGAAAAATTAAAGTTTCAAATTTTATTTACAAAAGAGGAGTCGCCACCGATCTTTTTTAGGTGTGATCGGACACCAAATAAAATCCTTTTTTAGAAGAATTTTTTTTTTAAACTTTTCTAAAAAAAAGAGACAATTTTAGGTCCACGTCAAAATCCAGAGAAAATTAGGGTCCGGGAGTCGGTTACGCGCGAGGAAGGTATTAGCACCCTCGCGACGCCCAAAATTGGTATCTCGTTAAACGCATGTTGTCTTAATTTTCAAAAATACGAGTTCCATTTAATATTTAGTCGTGATCCGATTGAAATACGAGAACCCCTTTTTTTTAAAAAAAAACACGAGAATTTTGAAGCGCAGTATTTCTTTTTTAAAACGAAAGTTTTTTTTAAAATACGAGAATTTTTGAAAACACGAGAATTTGTAAACACGAAAATTTTAGAAACACGAAAATTTTTAGAAAAAACGAAATTTTCTTAAAACACGACATTTTTTTCTGAAACACGGGAATTTTTAAAACAGGGAAATTTTAGAAACACGAAAATTTTTAAAACACGACATTTTTTGAAACACGATTTAAAAAACAAAAATTGAAATGCGAGAATATTTTGAAACACGAATTTTTTTTAAACGCGAGAATTTTGAAAACATGGAAACTTTGAAACACTGGAGTTTTTGAAAACACGAGAATTTGTGAAACACGAAAATTTGTGAAAACACGTAAAATTTTTTTAAACACGAAAATTTTTGAAACGCCAGAATTTTTGAAAACACAAAGATTTTTGAAAACACGAAAATTTTTGAAAACACGAAAACACTAAATTTGTCGAATACTGAATTTTTTGAAAACACAATAATACCAAAATATTCACGAGAATTTTTTTTATTTTTTATTATTTTTTATTATTTTTATTTTTTTTTGAAACACGAGATTTTTTTTGAAAACACGAAAACACGAATTTTTGAAACACGGAAATTTTTGAAAACACGATTTTTTTAGAAAGAAACACGAATGTATTTTTTTCGAAACACGGGAAATTTTATTATTATTATTTTGAAACACGTGAAATTTTGAAGACATGAAAATTTTTGAAACGCGATTTTTTCTTTAAAAAATACCGTATTTAACACGAGTCGATGATATTCACCCCGATATGGCGATGAAACCATCGAATTAGTGTTAAATCAATTCAATTTAATCTTTAATCGGGATCCTAATAAAACACGAGAATTTTTATTAAAATACGAGGAATTTTGAATATTTTCGATTTTTTAGAAGGGCGTCCCGTATTTAACATAAGCCATCGATATTCACCCAACATAGCAATGAATTCGATGATTTAAAATTAAATCGGTTTGTTGTCTTATGCATTAAATATTTTTTATTTTTAAAATACAAGTAAAATAAATGTAACAATATTTCTAAAAACTATCTAAAAATGCTAATTTAATTGAAATAATATAATATTTAAATAAATGGACTAAATTTAAAAAAAAAATGAGAAATTACCAAAAGCCCCCTTTTCCTTTTTTCTTTTTCTTTTTTTTTCCTTATTTTTTTTGCTGGGCGTTGGGCCTAGGCCTGCTGGACAGTCTGCTGGGCCGAATCTGCTGCTGGTCTGCTGGGTCAGCTGCTGTTGGGCTGGGCAGTGGCCTGCTGCGCTACTGGGCTGCACAAAGTGGGCTGCTTCTTTCTTATTCTTTTTTTCTGCTTCTTTCTTCTTCTTTTTTTGCTGCTTTTTTTTGCTTTGTTATTTTTTGGGCTGGCCTGCTACTGCTGGGCCTGTTGGGTCGGTTCGCGGGTTGAATCCGGGTCGGGTCGACCAGATATATTATTTTTTTTATTTTTTTTCTTTCCCCTTTTTTCTCTTTTTTTTTCTTTCTTCTCTTCTTCTTCCTTCCCTCTTTCGGCTCTAGCCTCTTTCACCGCCGCTGCCACTTGCGTCGATCTCCTCCGCCCTCGGTGGTTGTGGTTGGGCTCTCCTCTTCCCCTCCTCTCTTCCTTCTCTCTTCTCTTTTCCTTCCTTTTTCTTTTTTTCGAAACTTTCTTCTCTCTTTTTTTTTTTGATTCATGGGGGTTCTTGATTTTTGGAGTTTAAACTCCTTTTTATAGTTGGTTTTGCTTCTTTTTTTGCAGGTAGCAAGTGGGGAAGGAGCAGCCACCCATGTTTATGGCCTGAAAATCTGGAAGTGGGTGCCCCAAATCATGTAACTTGTCTGAAGGACCAAATCGCAAATGCAGCAAAACTTCTGGGGCTAAATGTAATTTTTAGAAAATTTAGGATTAAAATGAAATTTAATGAAAGTTTAGGGGTCTAAGTGAAATTTAAAGAAAGTTTAAGGGTCAAAATGAAATTTAGGAAAAGTTTAGGTGTCAAAATGCAATTTTTTTTTTAATTTTTTTTTTTTTTTGAAATTTTGAAAATTAAACACAAACTCTAGTCGGACAAAAATTTAGTGCTTACAACTGCCCCTCTTTGCTTATCATTGTGAAACAAGGATAGTGCAAAGACTTAAAAGCACTAAATTTTGTTCAATTGTCCAATCTTTATTCTTTACTCGGCATGTGATCCTGAGCTCAACTCATTTCTCGCAATATGAATTGACTCTTTAAAACTAGACCTTAAAAATAAAAATTGAAAATAGCTCAGCACGTGAGCCAAGGCTCAACTCACTTCTCGCAATATGAGTTGATTTTGAAAACAGAATTTGCAAAAGGCTCAACTCACCTCTCGCAATATGGGTTGATTTTTGAAAAACAGAAATTAAAAGGCTCAACTCACCTCTCGCAATATGAGTTGAATTTTGAAAACAAAGATTGAAATTACCTCAACGTGTCTTGAGGCTCAACTCATTTCTCGCAATATGAGTTGAATTTTGAGAAGCAGAAATTGAAAATACCTCAACGTGTCTTGAGGCTCAACTCATTTCTCGCAATATGAGTTGAATTTTGAAAACAGAAATTGAAATTACCTCAACGTGTCTTGAGGCTCAACTCATTTCTCGCAATATGAGTTGATTTTGAAAAACAAAAATTAAAAGGCTTAACTCACCTCTCGCAATATGAGTCAATTTAAAACATAAACTAAAAATACCTCAATGTGTCTTGAGGCTCAACTCATTTCTCGCAATATGAGTTGAATTTTGAAAACAGAAATTGAAATTACCTCAACGTGTCTTGAGGCTCAACTCATTTCTCGCAATATGAGTTGAATTTTGAAAACGGAAATTGAAATTACCTCAACGTGTCTTGAGGCTCAACTCATTTCTCGCAATATGAGTTGAATTTTGAAAACAGAAATTGAAAATACCTCAACGTGTCTTGAGGCTCAACTCATTTCTCGCAATATGAGTTGAATTTTGAAAACAGAAATTGAAATTACCTCAACGTGTCTTGAGGCTCAACTCATTTCTCGCAATATGAGTTGAATTTTGAAAAGCAGAAATTGAAAATACCTCAGCGTGTCCTGAGGCTCAACTCATTTCTCGCAATATAAGTTGAATTTTGAAAACAGAAATTGAAATTACCTCAGCGTGTCCTGAGGCTCAACTCATTTCTCGCAATATGAGTTGATTTTTTTTAACAACAGAAATTAAAATTACCTCAGCGTGTCCTGAGGCTCAACTCATTTCTCGCAATATGAGTTGAATTTTGAAAACAGAAATTGAAATTACCTCAACGTGTCTTGAGGCTCAACTCATTTCTCGCAATATGAGTTGAATTTTGAAAACAGAAATTGAAATTACCTCAACGTGTCTTGAGGCTCAACTCATTTCTCGCAATATGAGTTGAATTTTGAAAACAGAAATTGAAATTACCTCAACGTGTCTTGAAGCTCAACTCATTTCTCGCAATATGAGTTGAATTTTGAAAAGCAGAAATTGAAATTACCTCAACGTGTCTTGAGGCTCAACTCATTTCTCGCAATATGAGTTGAATTTTGAAAACAGAAATTGAAATTACCTCAACGTGTCTTGAGGCTCAACTCATTTCTCGCAATATGAGTTGAATTTTGAAAAGCAGAAATTGAAATTACCTCAACGTGTCTTGAGGCTCAACTCATTTCTCGCAATATGAGTTGAATTTTGAAAACAGAAATTGAAATTACCTCAGCGTGTCCTGAGGCTCAACTCATTTCTCGCAATATGAGTTGATTTTTTTTTTAACAACAGAAATTAAAATTACCTCAGCGTGTCCTGAGGCTCAACTCATTTCTCGCAATATGAGTTGAATTTTGAAAACAGAAATTGAAAATACCTCAACGTGTCTTGAGGCTCAACTCATTTCTCGCAATATGAGTTGAATTTTGAAAACAGAAATTGAAATTACCTCAACGTGTCTTGAGGCTCAACTCATTTCTCGCAATATGAGTTGAATTTTGAAAACAGAAATTGAAATTACCTCAACGTGTCTTGAGGCTCAACTCATTTCTCGCAATATGAGTTGAATTTTGAAAAGCAGAAATTGAAATTACCTCAACGTGTCTTGAGGCTCAACTCATTTCTCGCAATATGAGTTGAATTTTGAAAACAGAAATTGAAAATACCTCAACGTGTCTTGAGGCTCAACTCATTTCTCGCAATATGAGTTGAATTTTGAAAACAGAAATTGAAATTACCTCAACGTGTCTTGAGGCTCAACTCATTTCTCGCAATATAAGTTGAATTTTGAAAACAGAAATTGAAATTACCTCAGCGTGTCCTGAGGCTCAACTCATTTCTCGCAATATGAGTTGATTTTTTTTAACAACAGAAATTAAAATTACCTCAGCGTGTCCTGAGGCTCAACTCACCTCTAGCAACATGAGTTGATTTTGAAAAACATAAATTAAAAGGCTTAACTCACCTCTCGCAATATGAGTCAATTTAAAACATAAACTAAAAATACCTTGGCGTGCCCCTAGGCTCAACTCACTTCTCGCAATATGAGTTGATTTTTGAAAAACAGAAATTAAAAGGCTCAACTCACCTCTCGTGATATGAGTTGATTTTCCTTGGAAAGCATGAACATTAAACATTAAAATACCCAAAACCAGTCTTTTGGTAGAACTCGGGTATCTTTTCCTTTGATTCAGTGCGACTCTCATTCAAGATTTCTTGCTCTGTTGGAGTACCTGTATATGCCATGTATCATTATATGCACATGTTTGTCTTAAATGCTTTTATGCCTACATGATTATGCGGTGCTCCTTAAGCATGTTTGTCGTATGTCCATTTAGCCACGATTGTTGAGGATCTGCGTTCATTGCTTTGATTCTCGACCTTCTCTTCAGGCCTCATACCTGTCTTCGAGCTTTACGAGTAATCGACGTTTCTCAGATATCACCCTTTTGCCCTTGGTTAAACTTTGTTCTTGCTTTGAAGATCTTGCACTTATCAAATTCTTATCCGGGTAATGCTTGACATTTCTTTTGTTTAGAGCATGTCATTTCACTATTTATCATTAAATAAACACATAATGAGATACATGAGAATGGTCAGGTAGGGACAAAAAGGATATCTCATATTCCTTTATTTCAAATGTGGCAAACAAAGAAAGTTAACCAAGGAAAGTAAAAATGTCAAAAAGAAAGAAAAGGTCGTATACAACGGATACAAATGCTCTAGATATTCAACACATGAACTCTTCCACGTTCCTCAATCAATAATCTTTTCGAGCATGGCTTCTTGCGTAGAAAATTTTGAGCTTTCAGAAGTGCTTCAAATACTGTAGTCTCACTACTTGACCTACCGTTCGACTGCCAGGTTTGTTTCATTAGGACGCCCTCTCGGGTTTTCATCCTAATCTTTTTGTACTAATCAAGACGCCCTTTTCGGGTTTTCGCCCTGATCCTTTTTTTTTTAGATGCCCTTTTCGGGTTTTCATCTTAAGCATAATATTTCTTCACCACATCTGAATTCACTGGATTCGGTAACTCCTTCCCATCCATCTCGGTAAGGATTAAAGCTCCTCCTGAGAATGCCTTTTTTACAACGTATGGTCCTTCCCAATTTGGTGCCCATTTTCCTAGTAGGTCTTTTTGTATTGGGAGAATCTTTCTTAGAACGAGTTCTCCTTCATGGAACTCTCTTGGTCGTACCTTCTTGTCATGGGCTGTGATCATTCTCTTTTGGTACATTTGCCCATGACAAATTGCCCTTAGACGTTTTTCTTCAATGAGGTTCAACTGATCATATCGAGCTCGAACCCATTCTGCTTCTTCTAACTTTGATTCCATCAATACTCGCAGAGAGGGGATCTCAACCTCGATAGGTAGCACAGCTTCCATTCCATAGACTAGAGAGAAAGGAGTTGCTCCCGTAGATGTTCGCACAGATGTGCGATATGCAAACAAAGCAAATGGAAGTTTCTCGTGACAATCTTTATATGTCTCAGTCATTTTCCCAATGATCCTCTTAATGTTCTTGTTAGCTGCTTCAACAGCCCCGTTCATCTTTGGGCGATAGGGCGAGGAATTATGATGCTTATTTG